>NC_135018.1:21003020-21321770 GCF_051020955.1 Megalopta genalis | reverse complement strand
AGGACGTTTTTTAATATCTCAGGAATTTTGTTCTAATAGAAGATTAATGTACATTGCTGGTAAAAATGTAGAAATCAGTGTGTAGATTTTTAGTATTACTATAAGGTAATAATCGCAACTTTGCACAATAACGGTTAAGAAATTTTTAATCATTTGCTACATTATGTTATATAATGATAAGGTTATTATTTATTTGAGACTATAAAGTTAAGCTTTGCACTTTGTGTGATGCAACATGTGTTAACGTTAGGTCTTACATGTAACAAATTCGTACATTATACATTGTATAATACAAAATAATTTTTTATAATTATGTTAGAAAAATATTAAGACTGATATAATACTGTTAAGCATTGTTAACGTTTTAATAATAATATTAGGTTAAAATGTTCCATTCTGTGTATAACACACGACTTAGTACAATAAAACATGTTCAATACGTATTACATAAACGATTCAAACAATATTTTTCTCCTTTTGTGAGACAAGGTCATGAAAGTGATTATAGCGAAGGTATTTATCGGAAAATTTCTGAAAAAGTTTGTCGTTCAATATCTACATCGGTAGATGTTCCAATGCACAGTTCTATATCTATAAAATCGTGTTACGTTACTACACTATTTAAACAACGTCAACTTTTATCAAAATTCCGGTTCGTTATTCCTTCGATATTGCAGTATGCAACACATTGTATTAATCCGACTCCAGCTATGGCTTTAAAGTGTTTTAAAGGACATACCGATCGTTATAACGGCATAACTGTCAATTCAAACGAAGAATATTGCGAACCAGAAATATTTGCACAACGTCTTACAAGTATGCAATTTATGTGACGTTTAATAATATAAAATTAGAAGATATTTTACACTTGGACGAAACTTTTACTGTTCATTATTGTCATAAAATTCTGTTAATTTTTGCAACTTATAAATAATCTTTGTTTTTTAAATGTTTGTAAACATTTTAGGTTAATATTCTTATTCTAATTGTAACTTTATGATAGTTTCCCTACAAGGATGGATAAAGGATAAAAAGCGTACAATTTGGTTTCGAGTATATTTACCACATTCTGAATGGGTACCAATCCTAGTGAAAGAAAGATTTAAATTCCATCATGCACGGGACGAGTATGTCACATTATATCGATGGTTGGTTACAGACGAAGAATGTAATGTTCCACATTATGCTCACACAATTTTAGGTGTTGGAGCATTTGTGTTTAATGAGAAAACTAAAGAAATTTTAGTTGTCAAGGAAAAATACACATATAAAAGACCATTTTGGAAACTACCGGGTGGATATGTTGATCCAGGTATGAGTAGCCAAATTTTACTGTAAAGTATCAAATCTGATAATTAATCATTTGTTCTGTTACACTAGACGAAGACTTAGAAACAGCTGTGAAAAGAGAAGTTCTCGAAGAAACTGGTATCGAAACAACTTTGAAATGTTTAATTGGTTTTAGACATGCTCACAACTTTGCATTCAACTGTTCTGACATATATATTATTTTCTACTTAATTCCTAATAGTTTTGATATTAAAAAATGTGACAAAGAAATTTCTGAATGTCAATGGATGAAGGTAATTAAATGTTGTTCATTTGTGTTCACGTGTGAATTAAATATATGTTACTATTATTTTTTATTATTCCTACAGCTAACAGACTATTTAAACCACTCAGAAGTACATGCAAATAACAAATTAGTTGCAAGAAAGATGTTGGAATTTTTTGAGCATAAAATGGGTGTTACTATAAATTATACAGAACATCCTACCTTAAAGAAACCTATAGCCATGTATACTATATCAAAAGTTGATGAAGCAGAATAATATTGAATTGAAAATAATTCAGAACTTTAGAGGATTCAATGCTGGAGAACCAATATAAAAGACAAGTTTTGTACTTCTCATACAAATGATTAATAAGCAATTCAAAATCATTTTTTAAAAAGCAATGTAATTATACATATATTTTAACTATAAAATAAAATATACAAATTATTTTTACAAGTATGTAGTATAAATTTATAAATATTTTATATGTATTATAACAAAAGTGGTACTAACTAATATAGAGATAAATATAATAAGATTGACGTCTCTACATTAAAATACAGAATATTTACTTTAATTAAAAATATAGACGAAGATGTACATAAGTGATTATTATTACACAGGAGCTGATTATGTATCCTCTCATTCTTGCTAATGTCACACGATGCCACGTCCATTCTACACGGTCCATTCTACAGACCATGCTCGCTAGTCGCTATCAACTTGTTCTATATACCCTCAGACCATATACATACAGGATGTCCCAAAATAATGGTACTTCCGGGAAATGAAGGGGTTCCTGAGACCATTTGAAATAACTTCTTCCTTAGTGCAAATGCAATCGGCGGCTTTGTTTACGAGTTATTAAGGAAAAACAGTGAACAATGAGAGGCGATTTCGGTTGGCGCGAGGCAGCCGAGCCAACAAGCGGACGAAGTCCAGTTTCGCTCATTGGCTCGGCCGCCTCGCGCCAGATGTACTCGCCTTTCATTGGTCACTGCTTTTCATTAATATGTAACTCGTAAACAAAGCCGCGAATTGTTAAGAATAAAGTTCGCGCACTGCATTAAATTTTCCTCTTTAGGATGATATCAATAAATATTGAAAAAGATGCTGATTTAAGGTAGTTAAGTGTCACCCCGTAAATCTATACCATTTTGGCATCAAAATTCATGATATCGATAATATGGAGTAAAAAATTTGACAAGTTTAGTTATATTGATGCTTATAAGGTGGTGCTTAAGTAGAAGGACTGTCAACGTGGAATCGAAGGTAGTGCCAGCTTGCGTTACAACACAGATTCCCAATAAATTATGAATCCCAAAAATTAAATTATACTAGCTTATATTTCGTTATTATGTTGTACAGAGAAATTTATAAGAGCGTCTAGTCGTAAAATACATCAAGTAATAATGTAATGTGATATAATTAGAAAGCATATGTAAGAATGTAGGTCTGTCAACCATGTACAGATAACAGTGTAAAAGGGGAGAATTATTACCCTATCATATCACTTTAATAAACCTTAAATTAAACTTTAATAAACTAAACTTAAACCTAAACTTAGATGCAAACTCTAGTTTGTTTTTTCGGACGCATGGGAACGATTAGTAGTTGCAAAGCAGTTGTCCATATCCATATACGCGATCAGAGTACTTTAACTCTATACATCATTTCTTCTATAATTATCGCCATTTTTATTTAAAAAATCTGAAAACATAAATCGGAAGGGTCATTTCATGCGAAATCGGCAGATGTGTGCTGGTGTCGATGTTGACAATCTGTAGTAGCCATGTTGTTTTGGCGACGACAGTCAAATGTTTTGTTTCTAATTCAGTCACCAAATCACCATGGCAAGTTATACGATTGAGCAGCACACGTCCAAATGATAAAACTTCATTATCAAAATGAGTGTTTGGTAATGCAAATATATATTGCGCGCGTTGTGTGCCCATTTTACGGCAGACGCGGTGGCCCGTTTTTGGAGGAGAGCCTCGCAGATCTTCATGTTCGGCACTTTTACATGAGGAATGGTGATTCAAAGCTACACCCTCCAATACTGGGTGACCATTTCTCGCCCCGTCCCCGAGAGGATTCAGGACATATTACACGCCGAAGTGATAAGCGAGAAGGAAGGCCTACGTTTGAATCATCATGACTCATGATCGCTCGCCGGACATCGAGAAGAGTTCGGACTTATCCAAAAAATGGCACGAGCAAGGCCACCACAGCAGAGAGCTGTGGCGGAGTCAAAAACGAGACGCGAACAAGTCAAACTAACGCAATAATAATCGATATACAGGATGTTCCACAATTATAGCTGAGGTCATTTGAAGTAACTTTTTCCTTTGCAAAAATGCAATCTGCGGCTTTGTTTACGAGTTATAAACGGAAAACACTGACCAATGAGAGGTGATGGCGCGAAGTTCGAGAGCCTGCAGCACGAGGCTTTGACAGATGGTCGGGACGGACTCGAGCCGCGTTCGAAGAATTGAACAAATCACGAAGCGAGAACTTCCGGATTTTTTTTTACTACGTAACAGTGATATTTTTAAGAAAAACGCTGTTCACCTTTATTTTAGAACGTCTGAAGAATATTTATTAATTTTTACTAATTTAACTGTGACGGCCGTTTTAATTTTCTAGTGTGCATGACACCTTGTGTGTAACGTATGAAATTTTTAAGCAAGGTGTACAGTGAAGATTAACAAAGTACGTAAATGATATTTTAATTTAAATAATTCCGTGTCAAGGTTATGTCAAGGTCATGTCAAGGTTATGTCAAGGTCATATCGAGGTTATGTGAAGGTCATGCCAAGGTCATGTTAAGGTCATGTTAAGGTTATGTCAAGGTCATATCAAGGTTATGTGAAGGTCATGTCAAGGTCATGCCAAGGTTATGTCAAGGTCAACATATGAAATTTTTAAGCGAGGTGTACAGTGAAGATTAACAAAGTACGTAAATGATATTTTAATTTAAATAATTCCGTGTCCGAACACAGTTCAACGAATGATTCGCAAAGCTAATTTAATAAATAATAATCGTGTTAAAGGTTTAGTAATCCGGTTTAGTAATCGGAGATCCAGACTCGCCACCCAGGCCAGCACAGCCTCCCCTCGAGCGTTCGTTCCCCGAGAGCCCCACGCCGTGGCGTACGCATTAAAGTCCCCCAATACAAGGACCGGACGGAATGCGTATCTCGCGAGACACGCGTGCAGCCCGTCCAGGAATCCCCGGAAGGCGCTGTTCGGAGAGATGTACACGCCGACGACGGTGATATCCCCTCACTCTACCGCGACGTATCCCCTTCCCCACTCCAGAAGAGAGATGGACGGGGATCCAGGCTCAGCGCACGATGCGGTGATCACCACGGACCCCGCCTCGTCCCCAATCCAAAGAGGATTATCGGGAATACGGTATGGCTCTGCCATTACCTCCACCCCCGGTCCCAACTCGCGCAAGGCCTGAACATATAAGTCCTGAGCTCTGCGCGCGCGCGCGAGTGGTTCAGATTCCCTTGTAAAACCCGCATATTGGGGTTTATTCCTTCGCACCTTCGGGGGCGATCTCCATCGCCACTCCCGTCTCAATAGTATTTCTACTTTTTCCTCTCCCGGCGGGTGCTGCAACTACCGCTGCAGTGCTCCCCACCGTCGGGCCAGGCTTCCGGGGGAGAGGCTTCCCCACTCTCCCCCGCACAGCGTGCTGCGCGCATGCCGCCGCCCCCAGGCGGTGTCCGTGCGGCCGACCAAGGTCAGCACACAGCGAACACCTGGGAACCGCCACACACGCCGATGCCCTGTGCCCCTCCGCCCCGCAGCGGTAGCAACGCGCGCTACGGTCCACCGTAGTGGTGCACGCAGCTCGTACATGCTCCGGCTGCAGGCAGCGGAAGCACCGCAGCGGTCTGTCCTCTAGGAGAGCCACCCTCGCGCTCGACCAGCCCACCAGCACGCGTCCCGCCCCGGCGATTTTTTGGATCGCCGCCACCGGACCCTGTGCCCAGCACGCGCCCATTGCGCCTGCAGCGGTCCGGTGGATTTCCCCGGTCTTAATTCCCGCCGAGAACCGCGAGCGCGCGTCTTACCTCCTCTATTTTGACGGAGTCATCCAGACCGGTAATCCGCAGGTCGGCCCGTTTCATGGGCTGGGCAACCCTGGCCCCCGTGCCATCCAGGACAGCAGCCACCCTCTCTGCCAGCTTTTCGGCCTTTTGCTGGCACTCAGGCCCCTTCAACTCCAGTAGGAGACCGCCCGTTCTGGACCTTCTAGGCCGCACCCCTGTCTCGATGCCCAGCTCAGTCAGCGAGACCTTCTCGCGGGCCATCTCCACCACCTCAGCATAGGTCAGCTTTCCTCCCTCCGCCACGGTGATCGCGACGGCCGCAGTGGTCGGGGTACGCCTCAAACCTTTCGCCCCTCTCGGTGTCGGAGTCGGGGCCGGTTTCGCTTTTCGCACCACGGTTCCCTCCCCCCGGTCCATTCGCGTCTCACCCGCAGTTCCACTTTTTGCGGTCGGCACGGCTTCGTCGCCTTCGATTGGACATCCGTCCAGTTGTTGTTCGCGACTGGTCCCGCTTTCTCCTGTGGTGGCAAGAACGTATTTTCGGGCGGCAAGAAAGTATTTTCGGTTGGCAAAAAAGTAGTTTCGGGTGGCAATAAAGTCTTTTAGGGTGGCAAGAAAGCATTTTCCGGTAGCAAGAACGTATTTTCGGGTGGCAAGAAAGTATTTGCGGCTGGCAAAAAAGTAATTTCGGGTGGCAATAATATGAAAATTGTTGAAATTGGTATTCCTCCGATCGGAGGTCTCTCTGGGGCTCGCTTGCGGGTGGGGCCTGCAAGTGAGTACGGGGGGTAGCGTCCCCGAGGTACCCGAAGCGCTTGTAGGTTGTTAGGTTTCTTAATTTAAGTTTCTTAGATTTCGTTTCCTCTATTCTCTCAAAAAATGCACTCGTGTGCTTGTCTTAGGTTTCTTATTTCGACTTATATTCAGACTAACTTGAATTCAATGGTTTCAGGTTCATTACAGACATTATCATCCGCCGTGGGATGCATCTTATGTTCCATGTTTTCGCAAAAATTTTCCAAATTTTTCAAATTTTCCAAATTTTCCAAATTTTCCAAATTTTCCATGATTTCGTTTCATCCATTTTCCCAAAAATTGCATGCGTGTGCGTGTTAGTTTGGCATTCGTGTGCTGGTCTTAGGTTTTCTATTTCGCCTTTTCACCCATTTTGTATTCAGACTAACTTGAATTCAATAATTTGATGTTTATTACAGAGATTGTCATCCCCCGAGGGATGCGTCTTCGTCCCTCAGTGTCTCGCTTACGGGTGGGGCCCATAGGCGCTTGACGCTTGACAACGTACCCGAGGCGCTTGTAGGTTGTTAGGATTCTTAATTTCGTTTCCAATTATTTTCACAAAAATTGCACTCGTGTGCGGGTTAGCTTGACACTCCTGTGCTGGTCTTAGGTTTTCTATTTTCACTTGAATTCAGACTAACTTTAATTTAATCTTTTCAGGTTTATGACAGATATTATCAGAGTTAGTTAATAACTGTGTGTGACTTAGTTTAAGATTCTTAACCTCTTGCCGTACTGGAACGGGTCCAGCTTTTAATAAAGATTTCTCTTTAGAATGAATATTATTTTGCTCTTACAACTTTATCTAAATTTCTCTTCTTTTCACCAGAATATTTAATTGCTCAAGAATTGTAGTTTCACAGTAAACTGAAATTTTCTTCTCCTTCTGAGAAATTATTACAATCGGCAAACTTCTAGTCATCATAAATTTCAAGAGAATGGTACAGCAAGGGTTTAATAAACAATTTCCCTCAGGTTTCATAAACAATTTAAGCGATGAAATAATTTTTCGGGCATCGGATAGCATTATTACAAAATAAATTATTGCGAATATTAAATAATTATAAATGATCGAAATTATCGATCGCCGTTGATCGTCAAAGGCAAGGTTAAATTTCTTTGTTAAATTTTGTTAAATCCGTTTGTCCTTTGACTCGTTGCGAAACGAAATTATCAATGCGTTGTGTTAGCGTCGCGAGAAATTGCCAAATCGCTTTCGGAGCGAACTTCGAAATTACGTAGTCGATCGGTTTCACAGCTCCCGGGCGTTTACCCCACACGATGTACGTGTGCGTACGTACGTGAATGTCGCGATCTAAACATTGCGAATTACAACGCTGCTAGGACGATTGGCTGTCGCCGAGGGCTACTAGGACGGTCGGCTGGCGCCGGCGGCTGTTAGAACGTTCGGCTGACGTCATGCGCTGGCTAGGACGATTGGCTGGCGTCGGGGGCTGCTAGGACGATCGGCGGGCGTCGGACACTGGTCGAACGAAACGAACAAATTCGAAAGATCGCACTCGTAGAGAACACGACAGAACACGACAGAAATTAACGAACGTCGTAACGCAATTTACGATTATATAATACAATCACGATTACGGTTTAGGATACGGATAACGATAAGGGATTATAATATAACGAACACGGCTTAAAAAATAGAATATTTTCCAAAACCTACTATCTCTAAATTATTATTAAAACATCTAGAAATAATAAATGCATTGATAGAATATTTTTGATGTAACGATTCTTCGATAAATTTGTGCTTGAAAAATTACTTCGTATGTTCGACGTTATTAATTACTTACGCTACTAAATAAAGACACAACGAAATAGCCACGGGATTATTTAATAATATGCAAATATATAATGCAATAAGAATTCTCGTTAATATTAAACATCGAAAAGCAATCGATTTATCAACGAAGCTCTTCTGCTGCAACAATTTCTTGAAACTTTTGTGCTCGAAATATTACTTTGTATGTTTGATTCTATCGGCTATTTTCGCTAGAAAATTAAATAGCAAAATTGCCAGTGGGATGCTTCACCATACTTCTATCAAACAGAATTGTTGCAAATATTAGGAAGCGAGAAATAATAAATTTATTAACAGAAGCAATTCGATATAATAACTTAAACAATTCGATCGATTTATGCAAGACACTTGTTAATTGAACCTCGTTGGTACTTTTCATTAACAAATTAAGCGATGATATTTCGAGATAATTTCTCGGGCATCGGATAGTATTATTGCAAAATAAATTATCGCGAATATTAAATAAATGGAAATAATCGAAATTGACGATCGTCGATCGTCAAAGTCAGTGGTGGGGGTATCCTTTGTGCTCGCTCGGCGCACAAATTATATATATTATAATCAATTAAATTGTTAAGAATTAAGATGTAATATAATTTTTAAGGAAAATAAAAATTTACTAACTCTTGTTAATTAAACCTCGTTGGTACTTTTCAGAAACAATTTAAGCGATGAAATAATTTTTCGGGCACGGGATAGCATTATTACAAAATAAATTATCGCGAATATGAAATAATTCGAAATTATCGAAATTATCGATCGTCGTTGAGGTCGTTGTCAAAGGCAAGGTTAAATCCGTTTGTCCTTTGTTTGCTAGCTCGGCTTAAAGTCATTGCTCGATTAGCCGTTACTCGTTTAGCGGACGAATCAGTTGCATTTCAGGAAAGCTCCTGCAAAAGTGATATTATTATTAATTGAATTGCTAAGAATTAAGATATAATATAATTTTCAAGGAAAATGAAAAGCGTGAAATTACTTAATTCATTGTTGGAACAACTACTATAACAGAAAGTGTAGAAAATCTAAGTAAAGTAAAGTAAAGTAAATTGGATTTTTTCAATCGTGTCAGGCAGTGCACAATAAATTTTATTGTTCGTCAAGTCTATTTAATTCGAATCTAAATTTACTTAACATTCGGTAAAATTATTATTAACAGTTGTTTGGCAAAATAGTATCTCTAATTTCAACGCGAATTTCCAAGTGGTTTCCAATCATTTCTAAATCTTTTCCAAATGGAAATATTTTCGATTAAAATCTGAAATGTGTGTTCCTCTCTCCTACTGCTGTCTTTGCTGCTGCTATTGCTACTCTGCTCCTACTTTCGTTTATTTCTACCTACTACAAATTCCAGAACCAACATCGCATCGAAATGTAAGTCGCATGCTCTTATTTTACCAGTAGTTTTCTCAATTTTTCGAGTACAGTGACCACATACTTGTTGCGAATTCTATCGCATATCTAGTTAGGATGTTAGGATGTTTTCTTTTCGATGATTCGCGTTTTCCGTTTGAATTTCATTATAGAGTAATTAAATTCACACGCAATCGTCGAAACAGATTGATTTTGAAAAATAGTTTAATAGAAACTAATAATTTAGTTTCGAATTAACTAGGATTTTCAGATTCTTTATTTTCAGGTTAATACTATTGTAAGTCAAAGATTTGAGGGAGCTGCGTACGCGAAATGCTCCGTACCCTCAATTATAATATTTCACTGACTCGTTCGCGGACTTATGCGTTACCCGGAACCGTGCTGTTCTGACCGGACTGTCCTGGCCGGACTCTCCGAACTGACTACCCTGTTCGATCTTTGGGCGGCCGATTTTTGCCGCTTATATACGTTCGGCGGAACCTCGTCTTCCTTTGTCCAAGGAGACGGTTTCTCCTCAGGGTTTTCCCGGGCCGCGCTAAACGCGCGGCCAGGTAGCCCTGTAGCGGTAGGCGGCCGGTAATTATTTTTCAGCAACATCTGCTGTACACGTGGGGTTGTCAAAAAAGGTTACTAAAATCCTTCTCGACTTGCAACGGCCAGGGAAAGTTTATTACTTCGTCCTTGGCCTCTGCAAGCGAATCCGCTAACTGTTATTCCGTCGCCGGCCGTGTGCCGCCATAAAAATGAAAGTTTCTTTAGGCGGGCGCGTAGTTGCAGCATAATGGCTGCTACAGATTATTGTGTATATTATCATGTATTATTAATTATTATGTATATGTATTGTTAATTGGTCACTGTACTCGCTGCAATAGTAATAGTAGTTCTTGTATAATAATAGTAGTAGTAGTATTTGGGCAGGCTTTGCCGCCCCAAAAAATAATCTCGCGTTGTTTCGCTTCATTTTCAACAGAGATCAAAATTAGTGTAGCGAATAAAACCATCGCGATTATCATTAGCATTGAAATGAATTATTCAAAGTATATCGTCGCGAATGAAATAATCGCGATTTCATTTGGTTCGATATGCAAGAAGCATCAAAGATCGCGTTTCAAGTTAGAAGATTTCGAAGATCATTAAAGTCCGCTCGCTTTTGCATCTCTGTTCATTGAATTAGCGTCGCGACGACATAATCGAGTTGCAATAGTTTACCTTCCGACTTTTTTTTTTAATAGTTTACCTTCCGACAACAGCTCGGATGGGCACATCCGCGACTTGCCATAGCGATGCGAATTAATCACGCGTTGCTACAATTAATTTTGAACAAAAATCGTAGCGTTGCGAATAAAATAGACGCGATTTTTCTTCAAATTATCAAGCACAATAGCTTCGAATATAACGTTATGAACTTATCGCGTTTCAACTTTGCAATTCTATCAGATATTTCAAAGTCTACAGACTCGTTCTTTCCAGAAAGTAAGGTAAAATTTTTCGGATTTCTGTTCGTTGCATTAGCGTAGCGTCGAAACATCGCGATTTTTGCATTGCATTCTAGCATTGCGAAATAAATTATCGCGATTTGTCTTCGAATTAGTTTCGAAGTTAGCGTTGCGAGAATAATCGCGTTGCAATAGCTTCGTTCGTCTTTCAGAGCCCATGCCGCAGCAGCAACACTCCGCAGTGCAGGCATTCGCGATTTTCCTTAGAGTTGCGAGACGAAATTAATAACGCGTTGTGTTAGCAACTATTGGCAAGAAATTGCCAATTCTTAGTGTTAGAGTTGCGAAAAACGCCAACGCGTTGTGTTAGAAAATAATGCGAAATAAATGCCGCACTGCGAGTAGCACTGCATCATTTCTTTGCCACTTTCACTTTGATTTTCTCTCTGACATACAAAATCAAATTGTAATTCTCATATTCGGTGTCAATCTCCTCACGTGGGGGGTACGTTAGCGTTTACTTCTTAATTTACGTTTGTCTCTTAATTTACGTTTTTCCATTTTCTCAAAAATTGCACTCTTGTGCTGTTGCCGATTTATATTTTAAGTCGGCTTTCGAAACAAGATTTCGTCCAAAAATTGATGAAATTGGTATTCCTCCGATCGGAGGTCCCTCAGGGGTTCGCTCACGGGTGGGGTCCGTGGGCGAGTACGGGGGGTAGCGTATTTTTTAAGCCGTATTCGTTATATTATAATCCCCTATCGTTATTCGTATGCTAAACCGCAATCGTGATTGTATAATCGTAAATTGCGTTACGACGTTCGTCGCATTCCCTACGAGTGCGTCCTTTCGAATTAGTTCGTTTCGTTCAACCAGTGCCCGACGCCCGCCGATCGTCCTAGCAGCCCCCGACGCCAGCCGACCGTCCTAGCCTGCGCACGATGTCAGCCAATGGTACTAGCCAGCGCATGACGTCAGCCGACCGTTCAGCAGCCGCCGGCGTCAGCCGATCGTCCTAGCTAGCGCACGACGCCAGCCGATCGTCCTAGCCAGCGGCCGACGCCAGCCGATCGTCTTAGCATCGTCGCAATTCGTAATGTTTAGATCGCAACACTCACGTACGCACGCACACGTACATCGTGTGGGGTATACGCTTCCTCCCTCCGTCGTTCTGGTCTGTTTTTTTATTGATAGTATTAGTATTTTGGTCTTTCCTACCTGATCCCACGCTAAGGGTCGGATGCACCCAAAGATCCTCGGCCGCATGGTTCCTGGTGGTGTCTCCAGTGTCCCCCCGGCCGGGTTTCCCTGTTGACTTGCGCCCTTCAGCGTCCCTCGCCGGGTTGGTCGCCGCTGAGTCAATCCTTGTCAAGCTTACTCGGATGTCCTTATCTTTCCTCTGTTGTTTGGTGCGGGCACTCCCAGCGTCCGCCCCGTATTTCTTTCCTGTAGCCGTGTGCATCGGGAGAGCCAGGGGTTCCACCCTACCCGAAAAGCAGTAATCGGATGACCGTTGTGCGGGGCCTGCTCGCCCACACTCGTCCACAACGGGCTCTGGGGGTTCCGAAGCCCCCTGAGCAGTAAACTCAACATTGTTCTGAGACATAAGTCCATAAATCTTCCTTGGTCGCTCTTAGTTTTCACCGCTCAGACTGGACCTTACCGGCATGGGAGGCACTGCCAAGAACCGAAGTTCCCGCCGGCATCGCTCCAGTCTTCATTGCGGGTACTTAAGCCCCTATACCACGACAAGGTGGCGGCCGCATAGGGGGACATAACCTTAACATAGTCTTGACATAACCTTGACATAACCTTGACATGACCTTGACATTGTACGAGGTCAATGCACCATCCTGCAAACATTTCCGTGCATGAAGTGGATTTACAACTCTAAATGTATAAGTTTCTTATTGATAATGTTCTTCATATTTCTCTAACAAACATATCCCTTATGTCCTTTAACACGGTTAAATTACTTACTATTTCGGGTCCGAAAAATTAGTAAATATTCTTCAGACGTTCTAAAGTAAAGGTGTACAGCGTTATTCGTGATTTGTTCAATACTTCGAACGCGGCTCGAGTCCGTCCCGACCATCTGTCAAAGCCTCGTGCTGCGGGCTCTCGAACTTCGCGCCGTCACCTCTCATTGGTCAGTGTTTTCCGTTTATAACTCGTAAACAAAGCAACAGATTGCATTTTCGCAAAGGAAAAAGTTACTTCAAATGACCTCAGCTACCCCTCATTTTCGGCTGTTAAAATAATTATGGAACACCCTGTATACGAAGTTAGCGACTCGGGGACGCTACCCCCTTATATTCCCCATTGGCGCTCCCATGGGTCGGAAGCCTCTGAGCGATCTTAACCCCTTGCCGTACCATTTTATTTACATTTACGATGACTACAAGTTTCTCAATTGTAATAATTTTTCAGAAGGAGAAGAAAATTTGTATTTATTGTCTGACTACATTTCTTTGAACGATTAAATATTGTGGAGAAAAGAAGAGAAATTTAGACGAACTTGAAAAAACAAGATAGCATTTATCTTAAGAGAAATCTGTATTAAGAGTTAGACTCGGTAAAGTACGGTAAGAGGTTAAAGATCCTAAACTAAGACGCACGCAATTATTAACTAAAACGCATCTCTCGGCGGATGATAATCCCACAGCGGATGATGATTTCTATAATGAACCTCAAACAATTGAATACAAGTTAGTTAGAATACAAAAGGGTGACAGGGCGAAATAGAAAACCTAACACCAGCACAGAAGTGCCAAGCTAACCCGCACACGAGTGCAATTTTTGAAAAAATAGGTGAATTTATTATTTCTTGTTTCTTAATATTCACAACAATTCTGTTTGTAAGAAACATGGTTTAGCACTCCTCTGGCTATTTTGCCATTTAATTTGTTAATGAAATTAATTGATAGAATCAGCCACATAGAATAATGTTTCGTGCACGAATGTTTCGAGAAATTGTTGCAATTGACGAGTTTCGTTAATAAATAGATTTCTTTTTGATGTTTAATATTAACGAGAACTCTTCTTGCCGATGATATTATTAAATATTCCTGAATCGAAGAATCGTTACGTCGAAAATATTCTATTAATACATTTATTCTTTCTAGCTGTTTAATAATAATTATAAGAATTTCTTTTCCTAATGAAACCTTCTAGTTCTCTCTTGTCTGTTTTATTATCTAATGTTTAAAAAAAATTAACTAATACAATTCGAGATAAAGAAAAGCTTTGGAAGCATAAATATTAGGTAATCCACTTTCATTTGGATGTTAATCATATACTATGTACGAGTAAACATGTACGAAAATCATATTTTTCCATACTTTAATAAAATTTTGGCAGTTAAATCAAAAACTGTTTTCAAGATTTATTTTCTATATTTATCAAAGATATCAATCAAAATTAATTAAAAATTATTGCTTAATAAATGCAAAAAATATTTAATTACCTAAAGTTAAGAATGATTATTTTTTAAATATTTTTAGTGAAAATTTCATTCCAATACTTCCAATCGTTCAAAAGTTATAAAAAATGTCACTGCATTTCTCGATCCGGAGAATATTTCTATTTAAATTGAGTTTCTTCCTCATTCCTAATAGAAAATGCAATTTACCAAGCAGCTACACATGTCTAGATAATACCATTTATGTAACGAAATCTGTACAGCAGATACCGACCTGCTGAATCCGTAAAGTCATGTGTTTACCCTAACCCCTTAATTGAGTTTGGTTTCTAAAAATTAAACATTTTCGCATATTCATTAATATTGATTATTAAAACAGTTCAACACGTCGAAACGTCAGAAATTGAAAACATTGGGAATACAGTTCCTAGTTTGGAACGTCGGAAATTACAACATTGCAGAACTTATAGCTTATATCAGTTCACTATGACGTCATACATATGATTTTTCTTGGCTTCAAGCAAATTATCTGAAGCCGTGTCTATAGTTATGTATGATGTATGGTCTAAGTTGTTACCTAAGTTTTTGCAAGACTCTCCGGCTGCAGTGCACTCCGTTAGCGACAATAGGAGTAGAAATTGTTTTACTCTGATTGACGATTCAATGCTAAGACAAGAAAATCGTGCGAAGCCTGACGTAATTACAGTCCTCACCATTTTACTGCGCATCCAATCCGCAGTGAATCCTGTCTCAGCAATGAATCGTTAGTCAATCAGAGCAGTGAAAATTTCTACATCGAGCCTCGCTAATGGATCAAGCTGCGACCTAGAGATGTGCAGGAGTTGGTCCCATTACTGTATCTTAAAACATATATCTAAGGTCTAACGCCACGGTCTAAGAATTTCTTACACCGTGTCTAAGGCTTGTACCACAGAACATACATAACCTATTGCAGTCCAACGCGTCAAGCTTGTAAAGAATGACATCACCGCTCCCTGGTGTCAGGATCTATAATCTGAGAGTAGTTTTAGATTTTGATAAGAATGCCCATACTGTAGCCCGTATATAGTACAGATCTGTATTGTCGTACTGTGGTCAAAGAGTAACAAATTCTATACAAGAAAATGGAAGAACACATATTTATTTAAGGTGATACATCAATTCCTTGATGTATTTTTTGAACAGAACAACTACTACATATAAATACTAAGAATAACTCGTTTATAGGGAACTGATCGACATATGATAGATTACCGCTGTCAAGATGAGTAAAATGTACACAACCGCAAACCTTTCTGACAAAGAGTTAAAAGAACAAGGAAATCGTCTTTTCGGTCTTCACAAATATGAAGATGCGGCGTGCTGCTACACTAAAGCAATTGTGAGTATCCAGTTTAATATATTGGACAAACAAATTACGACATTGTATTTGGTTTATGCAGATTAAAAATCCATCTCAAGCATTGTATTTCACAAATCGTGCTTTGTGCCACTTAAAACTTAAACGATGGGAATCATCCTGCCAAGATTGTAGACGAGCTCTAGACATCGATCCATGTTTAGTGAAAGGTCATTTTTTCCTGGGTCTCGCACTGGTGGAATTGGAACTTTTCGATGAAGCTGTTAAACATTTGCAGAGAGGTATTTATATGTATCTTTCAATAGCAGATTTTATGCTTCTCTAACTCTTGAACAGTAGACACCATATGGTAATAATTGAATTAATTATGATTTCTTTCTTATATTCTTCACGATAACATGCATATTTTGATTAACTCCTGGCTATATATTGACAAATTGCACCAAACATGAATATCACGCATCTGACTTTTGGAACCAAATTGGGGTCAAGCACAAACATTATAAATCTAACTCATGGAATTAAGATCAGGTCAAACATGAATGTGACAATCGAGGCTTGGTATAAAATTTGGATCATATAGAGGAAATATTCCTGCTATGCAACATTTTTTCGACCATTTTGACTCTTATTGCATTTAACAAGCAACATCCCCTACTAGTTACGCCTGGATTTGGTTGAACTAATTAATACAGTAAGGGATTAACCACATTTGCTGAAATAACAATATACATTTTAATTATACACTGATATAATCAATTATACACTCAATTATACACTATACAATTACAAATTCAATTATTAATGTTACACTTCATTATGTTTGGGCAGGTTTGTCATGCAAAGTTGTCAATTAATTGCCTGTGCAATTAATAGTTTTGAGAATAGAATAGTTTTAAGTAGAATGTAATTTTTACTTGATAAAATACATTGATACTTGTTACATTAGTAATGTGAGCAGATATGAATGAAATAAGTTGTGTGAATATATACGGTTTAATTTTAATAAGAATATTGGTGTTGTATAGTTATACATTAATACTTTATGAGTACCTTTTTTCTCTGGTGCTCATTATATAAAGTCATTCAAATTATGTTCTCATGTGGTTTGAACAATGATTGTTTAGCTGTTGATTTGGCAAAAGAACAAAAATTGAATTACGGGGATGAGATGACTAGTATTCTGAGGCAAGCCAGGAAACGTCGTTTTCAATTAAGAGAGGAGCAAAGGATAGCACAAGATATTGAATTACAATCATATTTACATCAATTGATAGTAGAAGATGCTGAACGAAGCATTGTTGCATTGAAAGAACAAGAAGTAACAAAAGATACAAATGGGAAAACTGAAAGCGAAGCTGCATCTGATACATTCACAAAAAAAAAAGAAGAAATAGAAGAAAAAAGGGATACATGTACGGCACGTCTTAATGACTTATTTGAAAAAGTGGATGAACGACGAAGGGTGAGTTGATATTTTTTTCCTTTTTTATACCTCTTACTTGTGGACAAACAAAAATAATAATGGTTTATTTGTGATTTTATGAACATATTGAGTAGAAGAGGGAAGTACCTGATTATTTATGTGGAAAAATTAGTTTTGAAATTTTGCAAGAACCAGTAATTACACCAAGTGGAATTACGTACGAGAGAAAAGACATAGAAGAACATTTACAAAGGGTGGGTCATTTTGATCCAGTTACTAGAGTTCGTTTAACTCAAGATCAGTTGATCCCAAACTTAGCAATGAAAGAAGTAGTAGACACGTTCCTACAAGAAAACGAGTGGGCATTATATTATTAAAATGTATAGTTAGGTTACTGCCGTATTTTTATGAGACATTCTTTTTTACTTTAATTGAATATATCCAAGTCATTAATACTAAAAATTATTTTAAAAAATTATAAACGTATTGTGTAGAAACAAAATTGATTACTTTAAAAGTTTTCTAAAGTGTTTATGTATTACCTATAAAGAAAACAGCACACTGTCCATAAATGGAATTTTAGAAGATATAGGTCTCTGATTCATGTATGAATATAAATGATGTATATTATAATTGTGTATTTCTTTTTCCCATAAATGATAAATAAAGTAATTTATTTTGTGACACATACAAAATAACTTTTAATTTCTCATACAATTACTTTTTAGAAATGATATATGGTAAGTAAGTAAAATATTAATTACTTATATTAATGAAATTACTTCATACAGTTTTATTTTTTTAATATGTTACATATTTAATGCTGAAAAAATAAAAAAACTGTATATTACTAAACACATCATTCTTTATATTAATGAATTATTTTTTAAGACGTAATAAAGTTCAATGTAATGAGACTAGCAATTCCAGCGACTACAGGTGGTATATAATATTGATAAAATTGTGGATGCGATGCAGCTCCCATTAAAAGTATAATCCACCCTATAAAATATAATATGCTGGCTAATACTTGTGATCGAATTGCTTGATACTTAGGAGGAATTTGTAGCCAGCCTAATGTACTGCATACTACTAAGATTATCCAGCTTTGGTGTAGCAAAGGATCTTCAGTGGTCAACCTAATGTCATAACTGAAATAAATGTATAGTATATTGGTTATATTTTTCATAAATATCAGCATATAGTACGAAGGAAACATATTATTTAAGAGTATGTAAAAACAAACCTGAAATTTTTTGCCCAAACTAAAACAGATGGTATAGCTGGAATAGCAGTAAAACACCAAAGTAAGAAAAGAATAAGATGATTCAATATTTTTTGTCTAGTATCTTCATGTTCTTCAGGATCATTTTTCGCACTTCTAAATCGTCTCGTCCAATTAAAATGTTGCAGTGAAGCCATTAAAAGTTCTTCTAAATAGTCTTCATACATTTTTGTTAGATTTAAGAAATACAGAAATACCGATATTATCATGGCTAAAGCTCCGCAAGTTGCAGGAATTATGGATACAACAAAAATGGTTGTTATAAAGGGCAATTGATTTAATCCACCAAGTAGCCAGTCTGACCACGTTGTTGAAAATGTAATAGCACGTGCTAAAAATCTGAAAGAATTTATAAATTCACTTTCACATAAAGTAGTAAAAATATACACACGTAATAAATAAACAATTAAATTGTTTTACCTTACAGCAATACCATGTGCTACTGAACCCAAAAATATAATTGAACAGCACAGTCCAATGGTGAATGCAGAAAGAATTGCCATAGCAATCAAACACTCAAAGATTAAACCATAATAGTATGAAAGAAATATTGTAACTACTATAGTTGGAAGTTGTTCACGGCTATGATTAATTCTTATTGAGAGAAGTAATAAGAGTAAGCTAATAATTGTTGTATATAGTAAGTACCAGCGATCCCTAACAATAATAGAAATTCTGTCTATAATACCACCTTCCTGAATATTGAACATATAAGAACATGCTGGATTTAATGTTAATCTTAAATATGGGGAAACGTTAAATTGTTTATAGTCCGTCTGAATTTTCATCGTTTTCGGCCCATTATCTCTAAAAACATACAAATTTGTACTGTTTACTTGCGCTTTAGAAATTATACAGGAATTTTTAACAATTATTTTGTTTCTTACATGGATGTGAAAAATTGAATTTGTGAGACACCGATGCTCCCTGCCTCGCATAATTCGACAATCGCTTCAACATTATGCGTTACATCCTTACATTCAGATACTAATTCAACTGTCACGACGTTTATACTGCTATCAATAGTAGTATAATATCTCACATGTCCAATATCTGACTTTTTAATTTGGGGTTTTTTAAATAAAATGTTGAATAAAGGCATACTTCTCTTAATGGGTACATATCTTGCTTCATGAGAATATAAATCAACATTTACTAAAACATGTTCATCTAAGTCGTTTGGAGTAATTCGTACTACAATATGTGTTGCACCAGGATAGTTGACTTCTTGAAGATTTAAGTCAACAATTTTTCTCGGACGATGTAGACGATCTGGTAGAAGTAGTGTTCTGTTTGACAAATTCCAACCCCAAGTACTAAACGATACATAACATATCAATGTTTTTGATTTATTCAAATATTACTTTATTTGTAAATAGAAAATGTAATTACCAAACTCTTGATTGTCCTTGTATACTGGATGCTGTGCAAACAAATAACCAGTCTTTAGATTCCAAGTTTATAGTATCAATAGTTAATTCATCTGGTTGCCCAGTCAGTCTAATCATAAGGTAAATAGGTGTTCTTCTAGATGAACTTTTGCTGCTCCATGTATACTGCCTTCGAATATCTTCTATCCATTCACCACCAGGCTCAAATTGTATTGTTTCTTTTGAGTGATATAATCTTTTTCCATAAATACGCTACAAATTAATTCTATTAGAAACATTACGTGAAAATGGTAAAGAATTCAAAGAATTTCTTACATGATGAAAATGATATTTTAAAGCTTGCATTCTCTCTTCAGAATTGGAAGAAATTCTGGGAGGTCTATGAGAAACACTAACAGAGTCAAATAATGAACACACAATAGCAAGAACTAATTGTTTACACCAAAGAATGCTCAAATGGTCTGTAGATTTCCACACATCTGGAATACTGGTCGAAAGAACATTAATATCTGCAGTAGGATCTAATAGTTGTGTTGTAGTCACAAGTGTATCTCTTGATCCACCTCCTATTGATATAATGCTTATTCCTGCATCTTTTATTTCATTTAAACGGTTTTCTAAATTATAATAATAATTGGCGAAAGTCCTGTCCAATATCAATGTAGGCATATGAGGAGTAGCTAAAGTTATAATTATATTTGTCACACTGGTATTTGTGTTAGAACTTAGTAAGACAGAACCTTTAGCAATAACACCTCCCTAAAATGATAGAAGGATTTTTTAGTATATATATTACAATAATTATATAATTGTTGTACTTGCCATTGAA
Organism: Megalopta genalis; assembly: GCF_051020955.1. Lineage (NCBI taxonomy): Eukaryota > Metazoa > Arthropoda > Insecta > Hymenoptera > Halictidae > Megalopta > Megalopta genalis. The sequence continues at coordinate 21,301,010 of NC_135018.1, read as the reverse complement.
TGCCCTATAAGTATAACATTTTCTACACTGGACTTGTATAAACTTAAAATTTTTTGTATACAGTGTGAAACATAGAAAGTTTCATCCATTAATACACCTTAAATTAATAATCCATTAATTAGTAATTTTGTATAAATATTAATAAATATTAAATAATTATTTGTAGAAAGAGTTTTATACGTATTTAAATTCAATACCTCCATATAAAGCAGAATAATCCTTGCCCAATGAAACTGTAAAATAGTCAAAGTGAAATGGAGTTCGCTCTTTTAAACTTTTCCTTAAACTCACTGATGCAAGAGATCTTACTAAGGGAAAAAAGCATGCATTTGTTATAAACAGTAGAAATTTAAAGTAATGTCATAAGCAATATAAATTATGCGACTCAATTGTAAAAACCTTGCTCATGAGATCCAGCATTTCCTGGTATAAAAAGAACAGGTATTCCTGAGAAATACATTCTTCTATGCTTTTCCGTAACAAAACCCTCTCCATATGCGTATAGTCCATATCTAGGATATCGTTCTTCTATTTCATTATCCAAAGAGATTCTCTAATGATAATAAAATTTCATATTATATAAAAATAACAACGAAAGTAATAAAATTATAATTTTCGAAGTAGAAATAACTCTTAGATAATGTTAATTAGTCTAATGATAAATTTGATAGAATTTTATTAAAAGTAATAGTTTGTATATGTACTTCTATATTTTATTTATTGTATCCAAAGTTTCTACAGTCTTGACTAATATAATTTAAATTACTCAGCGAGAGGGAGGGTCAAAATAAATTATACTAACATTCATTCATTTTGTTTTAATTACACAAAAATTTCATATTTTTGTTTACGTACCACATATTGTGGATATTCAAACATATATGTCATATCGCAAGTATTTTCTTCAAAATCCGTAACATAACGAGCAGCTCCAAGAATGTAAAATAAAAGAAGCAACATTAAAAGTGAAAAACTCAAGCAATAGACTAATATAGACTTAATCAGTATCATTTTTATTATTTCGTTTAGTAGCTCATACGAAAAGATCAAAATTAAATAACAAAAGGAAATTCATTAATTGGCGCGACAAATAAACAAACTAGAAGTATAAATGGAAGGTTTTTGTTATATATCAGTTATGTTATGTTCTAATACAAAAAAAATAATGAAATTTCAACTGAAGAGAAGTAACTGACAAGAATTATTATGGTTAGTTATAAGATTACGACATTGTGAAGACAGATTTGGTTACTGTTACTATACATATTCACGTGTAGGATATACCCATTTAATAGGTACGCTACTGCGCAATCCCGTTTATTTCGCTATAAAAAATGTGTATATTTAAAAAAGCAATCCATTATAATAAAAGATAACATTAATAACTAAAAATCATTGATGGATACTCAAATGCGAATCGATTTTAAAACATCATTCACTTGATTTTATGTTTAGTACATATTTGGAAAACATTTCAATTTCATATTGTACATATTTGAATATTGATGGATTCAATTTTTATATAAAATACAGTATCAAATTTATAATGTACAACAATAAATTTTTTGTAAATAACAATGAGTTAAAGTTCGTGAGAATATCATGAACTTTCAAGTGAAAGGATGCTTTTGGTTCTAAAAAAAAGATCACCTCGTGCTCACAGCGACATAATATGTTTACACAGTGTTCCTACAATGATAGTACGCAAATAATACTTACGTGGCATTGTAACGTATTGTGATTTTATTTATAATGAAGAAGAAGGGAAGAATTATAAAATACAAATTACTAAACAAAGTATATTTATTTGTTAATTAAACAAACATGATTATAGATATATAAAATTTATTGCGCGTTTCGACATATACATATATTTTTATAAAAGTTGGAATAAGATAACAATGAAGGAGATAAGGTATCTTTAATGTAGTATTGATTTTTTCAATTTTATATGTTCTATAAAATTTCATTTCTAGATCCATGGTTTATCTCAAATGTCTTAAAATTAAACTTTTAAAAAATATATTTTATTACATAATTACCATGAATAATTAGTTTCCGTTGTAACAAATGCGTTTTTAGTATGTACCATTACTTTTTTTACACATTTTCAAAGCAACTTCTAATGTTACATTTTTTCTCATTAAATCAAATTTGAAGACATACAAAATCACCAAAGTCATTGTATCAGAATATATAAAGACATCTATGCAGTTAGAGCAATCATATAAAGTTAGTGTTTCCTTTGAAAATAAAATGTAAATATCACGTTTTAATCAATAGCATCTTCTTTTGATACACTGAATGGCTCTGCTATAACTTCTGCTCCACTATCAGCAATTACAACATCCTTGGTTGGTTTATCTCGAGTATCAGTACCTACATTTTCAATTTTCCGTACTACATCCTGTAAAATCATTTACTTATAAATATATGAAATAACCATATAAGATATTTTAAAGTCTTATGAGATTACTGTAACATACCATTCCTTTGATTACTTTGCCAAAGACAACGTGTCTACCATCAAGCCATGGAGTTTGCTTCACAGTAATGAAAAATTGAGAACCATTGGTGTCTTTTCCAGCATTTGCCATAGACAACCATCCAGCACCATAATGCTTCAATTTGAAGTTTTCATCTTCGAAACGGTTTCCATAAATGCTATGACCTAAAAAGGAATATTTAATTACATTGTGGTAAAGAATGGATATTAAATTTTAATGTATAGATCATGTTTTATGATAAAATAGAAATATACCTCCTGTTCCATCTCCCCTTGTGAAGTCTCCTCCTTGAATCATAAATTCACGAATAACTCTATGGAATTTACTACCCTTGTATCCTTCTCCCTGGGGTTTCTTAGCCAATTCTACAAAGTTCTTAACTGTTTTTGGTACAGTCTTTCCAAAAAGACCAATTTCAACTCTCCCTATAGATTCCCCATCAACGGTTATATCGAACCAAACCTGTGTACAAATTGATCAATTTTTTTATATCTTAAGTGTTACTTTCCATAGATTTTTCTTACTTTCTTCCCTCATATTTTTTAAAACTTATACATTATAAGTTAAAAACAAATAAACTTGATATGTTATTTCTCAATAAAAAGTTGAGACATATATTGTCCTATAATAATAAATTTCGTTTCATTCAAAGAACTTTATTTTTATCTACTTTGTTCGAAAATTGAAGTTCTTTGTTACCGCATCCGTTATAATTGTGCTATGTGATTTATTTACCTTATCCGTTACTTTCGGACCCTTTTTATCATCGGCATTGCTACTCGAACTGAAGACTGATACCGCGAGACCCACTAATAAAAGTAATCTCATTGTTTATTAAAAAGATTTTAATTTAACAAGAAACAACCGGACAAAGGCAACCGGACGACTGCGCTCTGTCAGAATGGAACACAGTTGGAAAGTGAATCCTTCGCGCAGGCGTACACGTTAGAAATGTGTAATCTGTTGATTGGTTAGATTACATTCACTTCGCACAGTAACGTACAAACAATTTTTATAAGCGTAAAATTCTATACGTGTTTACATATACATATATGTACGGATTATTGCATTAGAATACGTTATTGTTTCTTTTAAAGAATTTTGTATAAACATTTATAGCTAAAAAGTCCAATTAATGAAAACAGATGAGTTGTATTATGAGTACATACATACAGTCAATAAATCAAGATAAAAAATACTACATTTTGTTTCTTTCTAATACGTGGCATTATTTTTATAATATGTTGACGTAAATAATGAACATGTACAAACAAATTGACGTATTTTCTTATTTATACCTCCTTTAGGAGGTATGACTAACTATCCAGATTGGAGTGTCTTTCAATATTTCAAACAGTGCAATTAATATAGAAAAAAGTATATTTTTTAATGAAAAATTGATTTATATATATACCATACTTCACACTGAAAGTAATTCATTGTTTTCTACTATTCACTCATTTTGATAAAAACAAATAAAATATGATGATTATTAGTAGAAAAATGTTTTAATTTTATTGGCATAGTAACAAAAATAATTCTCGGTTTAAAGCAAAAGTATTTGTGATTTGTAAAGTTTAACATGTTCAACATGATATCCAGGTTGCATATGTTAAAATGAATGAAACAGTTAGTCTATTCTCATACAATCTAAATCTAAAGGATGTCTTTTCACCACGGCTGTGTCCATTACTGTAATCTGTGGTTTGGTTTTGTTCGGTCATTGCACGATTCAGTCAGTATATACACACATGTTAGATTACACAAAGACAACAAATGCAATTGGAAATGCATTGAGAAAAGAATTGATTGTTAAAATATGGATGTTAATGCAAATTTATATTTTTAAATTCTAATTTAGTTTTACTGCATTAGGTATAGTCCGTAATGTAGTCACAAGGTATCTATTCGATTATTTGACAATCTTTCATTATATACTGACAATATAATTACAGTATTAGTATGTCTTTTTCTAACATTTATAAATAGTTGATTGATGTTAATTGTTTTCTTTAATACGATTTTGTGTGCTTAATAATTTTTATTAAATTGTATTATACAACAATATAGAAAAAATACATTCACTTATCCAAAAAATATTCACTTATGTATAATATCTCAGTTTGTCATGATCTTTGATCTTCGACCGTTAACATCTCAAAAACAGAATCCTTTACAAAGTCATGAGACTTTTTGATTTGTACTTTTGCAAGACAGTTTAATGTTCTAAAGTATGTTATATTTTTAGGACATTCTGTAATAATATTGTATGCTATTAAAATTTTTATTTTTCTATGTTTTGCAGATTAGAAAATTCCTCGAACACTATAAAGAAAGAAGGATGAAAGTGACACATAACAAAATTTTGCTAGAGACAAAAGTTAGTGAACACATGCAATTATAATACCTTCAAAATAGTCAAATTAGTCACAAAACGGAAGTATTTACTTGATTGAAGACCTATTTCAATGAAATGAAGAAAACAATTTTTTTTTTAATTTTTGTACGCGTCAAACAAAAATACATACATATTTATGTAATCACAAATCAGACTCGATGAAAATTCCTTTTCGAGCTGTACTCTTGTGAAACTTACTGAAGCTTACTTCAAGTGATAAGTGAAGCCAACCGGTGTCGCATGTACATGTATTGCAAATAAACAGAAATTATTTTGTAACGTTTCGAAAGATTGTCATGAAGATTGAAAGTAACAAGGTGCGTATTTTTTGCGGATATTATCGTTAAAGGGTTAAAATCATTCTATTATTATACAGTAAATGGCAATAATAATATTATTGCATAGATTGAATTTTTTCAATTATCGAAATGATAGTGCATTTTTGTGTTACTTGTAAAATACATATTCAGTGCATGTCTTATCGATAAGAACACGAAATTTTTTATTGTAAGTTGCTCGGAATTCTTGTTAGTATACTTTATAAATTTAAAAATAAAATGCTATTATTTTTAGTAAATGTGACACATAATCTTTTGCTAACTAAACCTTTCGGAATGATACAATAATTTACTTTTATTTGTATTTAAATTTTAAAGATGGAAGATAATATAGCTCCCAATGATACTATGACAAAGGCAACTTTAAATGACCATCCTCCTGAAGAATGGATAGATATTTTAGGGAATCGACAACTTAGAAAAAAAGTAGTGAAGCAAGGGAAAAGTAGTACTCGACCAGTTAGATCTGAAATATGTACATTGAGAATTATTGGCAAGCTACGAGATGGTACAGTTGTCGAAGAGTATGAGGATCTTAAAATTCAATTAGGTGATCTTGAAGTAATTCAGGTATTTATCTTAAAAGTTCACTTCATAAAAAATTTAAAAAGGCTAATAATTTAAGGATAAATATATTGTGACATTATTGTTGTATGGTTTATCATATCTTTTAATAGGGATTAGATCTAGCCATTGCTCTTATGGATGTAAATGAAATTGCTGAAATTGAGGTAGACCCAAGATTTGCTTATGGACAGTTAGGCAAATTACCAACTATACCACCTGATGCAACTATTTTATATACAGTTGAACTAAAATCTATTGAAATGGAAGAGGAAATAGAAACACTTAGCACTAAGCAACGAAAAGAAATTGGGTAAATAGTTTTATTGTATTTTTTTTTACTAGATTTTTATATTCAAATTTTAATAAATTAAAATGAAATGAAATTCTATTTTTGTGTTAACAATTATGGCAGCAATTATTAAGTACATCAAATTCCACAGCCTACTAATTGTTAATAATTTATTCTTTTAAAGGAATAAAAAACGTGAACGTGGAAATTGGTGGTTTGAGCGGGATGAACCAATGCTTGCGATACAATGTTACAGAAGAGCGTTAGAATTCTTAATACCAGCTGAAAATCGTTCTTCATATCAAACCGAAATGGATGATTCTGCTACTGATGCAGAGTTACAAGAATTGTTGGAAGATTCTATGAAGGTATATAATAATTTAGCAGCTGCACAAATGAAGACACAAGCCTATGATGCAGCATTGAAAAGTGTAGAAAGTGTTTTAAGTTGTCAACCGCAAAATGTGAAAGCACTTTTCAGGAAAGGTATTATTACTAACTATTTAAACTTGCACATTACAAACTGTATAATACAAATGCTTATATGCACATATTTGTAGGAAAAATTTTGCATTATAAAGGAGAACACACATTGGCATATCAGACATTACTCCAAATAGTGAAACTAGTACCAGAAACAAAGGCTGTTCAAATGGAATTAGCTATCTTGAAAGAAAAGATAACTAAAGATGCTCAACATGAAAAAAATTTGTATCGCAAAATGTTTGGTACACACAAAAATACTAATACGTCCTTGAAAAATGTAAAGAAGGAAACTAAAAGTAAAACCATATCATACGTTTCGTGGAGCATAATGGGTGGAACAACTGCAGCGGTAGCAGGATTCCTTTTATACAGATTCATTTTGTGAGAAAAGATAAAAAATAAATAAAATGTAGAAAGCGAATGGGACATATTGTAAAATGTACTAATACACAGTTAAACATTGTTAATTAATTATGTTCATAAAAATATGAATATTAAAACACGTAGACAAAAGAAATATTCATTATTATAAGTGTGTACATGTGAGTAATGTATGCTTGTAAATCAAATTTCTGTACACTTTTGTCGATAATACATACTTTTGAGTAGAAGATTGTTTAGAATTTCACTATTGAAATACAATTTATAATTGCAATTAAGTAGTAAATTCTTTAGAGTTGAAGCGGAATAAACAATTTTTAATTAAATATCAAGGAGAATTACGTAATTATTATAGTTTTCTAAATGTCAGTTAAATTTTAACCATCAGGAACTATTATAAAGTATCACATTTTTTCAAATTATTGTTTTGTTATTATTATTTATACTTACAATAACCTTTGTCGTTTTACATAAACATCTATATAATATATACATTTCTAAATCATAATATTTATGTAAAAAAGGTGTAAAAACAATTGAAAAGATAGTTAAATATTTTATTTAATTCTATTAAAGATTTAAAAACGATGGAAACGGTTGATTTAAGTAATTATCTATTGGGGTCGTATCTATTTTGTTAATATTGGAATCCACAAAAAGTGATGTTCCTTCGACCGTTCCGAATGATAATTCAGAATAATTTGAATTTTCAAAAAATGGTTGATCTGTATTTAAAATTTCATGATGAAATTCCAGATCTTGATAATTATTAAGATTCAATATTTCATTAGAATTTGTTTCAAACTGATCTATAAGATCATTCATTGTTGACGTTTTTGGGCTGGTAACTTCTACTGTAACAATCTGTCCTGCATTAATATCTACTAATGACAGAACTTGAGGAATAGTATCAGTAGTAGTTAATAAATTTGAGAGTTCTAATGATAAAATTGGGTTTTCACAAAGATCATGAGAGTCAGGCAGTGCTTGTAATTCGAATCTTGAATCAATATGTTCATTAATGATATTCGTTTTTGTGGTAGAAAAAATTTTATCACTTGAAGTTTTATCGAAGTCTTCTGTAATTTTTAATTTTTTGGGCTTCAGTTTTTTCGGTATTTCTGGCACTGGAACGAGATGACCATCTTCTGTTTTCATGAGTTTTACAACCTGTTGAATATGATATATGTCATGAATGTACATTTCATTTAAATATCTTAAAGATATACGATTAAAGCTTGATTGGATTCACCTTCTTTTTCTTTACAGACACAATTCTATGACAAGTTTCCATATGACGACTGAGATGATGTGATCTCTTGAAAGCAGTACTACACTGCATACAAACAAACGGTCGATATTGTTGATGAGATAGTTTGTGTCTTTTTAATAAACTATTTCGTTTAAATGTTTTACCACATTCATCACATACAAACTGTCTTTCTTTGTTATGTACATAAAGAACATGATCATTAAGAATACTAATACTAGTAAAAGTTTTACCACACTGTTCACATATAATATTTCTCTGTTCTATGTGTAACTGTTTATGCCTATCCAAATCTGATTTTCTAGCACATTGAAATGTACAGCCATATATGTTACACGTAAACCTTTTATCTCCTTTATGTATACGCCTAACATGTTGATCAAGTGCTCTTTGTGAAATTAAATTTTTGGAACAAATTGAACATGTAAAAATGCCTGTCATAGATACTTCTTTTTTTACTTTACTGAGATGCAAAGTAGATTCTAAGTGACGAGAATAATCATCTTTTTTAACAAAAGAATGCTTGCAGTCTGAACAGAAATAAATGCCTACAACAAAAAGAATTTCTTATGAATATTGTTTGTATATTTTAAAATTTGTTTTAAATTTTGAAAACTTACCACTATTTGAGATTTTATCATGACTCAACTTTGAAGGATGTACTGTTCTATAATGTTCATGAGCTTTCTTTTTAGATGCAAATGTAACATCACATTTTGAACATTTGTGATTATCATGATTCTGGATATGTAATAAATATGTTTGTTCAATACTAAATGCTTGCAAGCATCTACTACATTTAAATTTTTTTATACAGTGGTGTTCTTTGTGTTTTTTGTCATCTTCTTCTGGTTTTAACATTTGTCCACAGTCCGAACAAACTTTCCCATTTTCATAACTATGCTTTGCTCGATGACGATTTAATAAAGTACGCTTAGGAAAGCTGCGAGGACATGCATCACAAGTATGTGGATATTTTGTTACTCTTTCTCCATGTGAACGAAATAAATGTATTTCAAGATGTTTACGTCTTGCAAATTTTGCATTACAGTAAGAACAATTATTTTTTTGGTGACCTTCCAAATGTCGATCCAAATGTCTTTTGTATCTAAATGTCATTGAACATTGGCTGCATGATTTAAGTTGCTTATTTAATACATCCAATCCATTAATTTTAATTTTGTTTTCATTAGTCACTGTCATAAGTTCGGTTTCAGGATCATTATTTTCATCATTTAAACTTTTATTATTAATCTCTGCACTATAAGCTTTGTCTTTAACCTGAATAAAAATACTTTTCTATATTATATTGTTCAAGCTGATTAAATTAATTATTATTATTACCTGACTTCCCGAATGAAGTGACAATACTTTACACGTGTGATTCTTATTACCTGACATTATGAAAGAAATTTCGAATGACGATAATAATAGTTTATCCGACAATTATATTATAGAATTATAGAATATTTTCTTTGCTGCAATTGAAATCAATTAGCATTTTATAAAATAATTGTGCTCGTATATAACCTCAAAAAAATGATCACAAATGTAAAACATTGATCAGATTCAAGTGAATCCATAAAATTCTTTTTGATTTCACATTAAATTACAATTCATGAAATATGTATTAATATATACACTCTTTTTTAATAGTATCTTAATTGACACTCTTAAAATTTTTTAAATTGACTAACACGGCCCATGAAACGTAACTATTCCCCTGTATTCTTATTCTGATTGGTTGTTGAATCGTTCAATGCAAACGCCCTTTAAGTGCAGTTTGTTTTGTTATCTACGAGTACCACGGTGTAAGAAAAAAAATTTTAAATTCAAAATTGGAATATGTTGTATTGTACGTGCAGGTTTATTTTTTCAGTTTAAAAGGAAACATTTTAGAAGGACATATGTACATATAGATAAAGTCGATATTCTCTTCCTATTTAATATTGCTAAATGGCCAATGACCATATTTAAATTAGCTCCAAATTTCCTGATTTTGCCACATGGAGTCGCAACCACATTGTACTAGAAGTCTGTGAGTGGTCGCAACGTTAGGCTATATTGTGCATACAGATATTAATTATAATAGATCATAGTAGAATAATCTATGCCCAAATAAATGTTTTTAAAATTGAGTTTTAGCTTAATAAAATAGAAATCATATATGTACATCGTCTGTGGCATAGACGTATCTCATAAGACAGGGGACTCTTGGGTTCGAATCTGTGCTGAGGTGGTACTAAACATATGTCAGATTCCTACAATTTATGTAGCCTGAATCATGCACAATTTAGCACATTCGAAACCGGGCATGGAGACTCTCATATCCCGTATGGGATATGATTTGTTGTTTAATTTTAAACAACAAATATTAATAAATATGTGACAATAACTTCTGTGTAATATTCAGTTCTTAAAATTGTTTTTAATGTTAAAATTATTTTTTACACTGTTTGAAAGCTTCTGACAAAAATTTTGTTTACCACAGAAGTGCAGTGCATACACAGATTCCTATGTTGGCAGCTATGTAACGTTCGATGGAAAATACAATTCAAAAAGAAGTGATATATAACGTTCTTGTTAATTGTTGTGCATTGTCGTAAAAAGCTATTGAAAAGCTATTCTTGAACACGCGCAAAGTCGAATTGTTCAGTGTGGTATTGAAATGCAGCGTAGCTGTGTTAACCACATTTGCCATTTGTTAATTGAGGGGTTAATGTACAGCTAGATTAGGGTAAGGTAGACTGATTCTCTTGTATATGCACATTAACAAAAATGTAGATTTCGTGCATATAGATGCGCAATATGATTAGTGACAAAGTAAATGTGAACGTAATTAAATATAAAGAATATAAAATTTGACATTGTTAATGAAAAATAAATTTAATTAAACAAATTTAAGAAATTTAATGAGCGTATATATACGCCTTTTGTACATATTGATGGATTTGAGTTACATAAAAAAATACTTGTAGTACATATATGTATAAATATTAGGTTTTTCAGGATTGCCTTTATTTTTACTAGCTTCTCGTATCGTAAAAGTAGATATTGATCGATAAAAAGAAAATTGGAAATGCACAAAAACTGTTCCCTACTGTCCTAGATCAATATTGTTTTAAGAGTGGTACATAAAGTGTTAAGTGTTACACGGTATATTGGAAACGCGTAAATTTGTTTCGCGTTCTCTCTACAAGGTAACATTTGCCACGAGTCAAGAGAGTGTTCAAACATGAAATTGTTTTGTCCGTGTTAACGACAGTTTCGCAAACGAGCTGCTCGTGAAAATCGATGCATAGATCACAAGTTGCGGTCGCGTTTTTACGACAAAACGACAATACGCAAGAGTAACGAACTATTCAAGGCCGTGCGCCTCTTGTAACAATTCGAACCAGACGTTATTGTAACTTCAATTTTCTCAATGCTTGCTTGTATAATAATCGCAAAGCCCGGGATTAGTACTGTTGAACCAGAAGCATTATTTTTTCCAAAGCACATACCAGTCAAAATACTATTACTATTAACTATGACTGTGACGGCCTTTTAGGCCTTTTTAGATCGCACTACCCAAACTAAACAGAGCAGTAAATGCATTAACTAGTAAATTAATCGACTTAAAAATTCTTTAAATAATATTGACGAACCTTCGAACAATACGAACACAAATTTGTAATAAAAAAACAGCTAGAAAAATTTGCTACAGTTTTGTTAAAATTTACGTGTGCCAAAAGTCTCGGCTTTTGTCATCTTTTAAAAATAATTCAACACACATGTACGCACTTTCAAGATGAAGTAAACAAATTCATACTAAGCCACAACTACTGTTTATAGAATAAAGGGGGTTGAACCAGTTTTTCATTTTACTTCAAACAGAATTCTTTGGGATTAACAATATGTAAACGTTTTGGTGTTTTTACATATACTTAGCTTCTACTATATATAACTGAATGTAATTACTCCGCTATAAAGAGAAGAAATCCTTACAGTCTACTAATTATTCGCAATGCATTCGTAGAAGAGACCGATGGACATATCGGTGAATTTTTATTCGGAAGGCAATGAATCGTTGCAAAATCGCGTTTGTCAGTCCGTATAATAACGTCAGCAGTCTCGATTCGAGACTCTCGAACTATAGCTAGTCAGCCGGCTATTGCAGGAGCATACGAATACACGTTTCGTTTCTAAACGAGTCTCGGGACCGTGAATCGGTCGGCGACGTTCGGTATGGATACGAAATCATAATCGTGTATAATGGAGAACATTACACGGTTGACGCAATTTTATAAAACCATTGATTTTCAAGCACACCCGTGACGTAACGTCGCGTCGCCTCGCGCCGTTAGATAACGGTGCACAGCCGTTTGCGGGAGTTGTCATCCATTTGAACGATGAATTGCATCGAAAGGGAAGAAGAAGAAGTGGAGGAGGTGGCAGCGGCGGAGGTGGAGAGACAAGAAAGAAACGGCGGAGGAGAGAAAAGGAAGCAGAAGGATTGCACAATTTGGCGCGTGATCGCAGCCTGCTGGAACGCGCGCGTAGAAACGCGATTTTCACAGTGTGCTCGATTGCCGGCAGTCTAACGATGTTATTATTTATAATGATAATAAGAATCTTTATTAGCCGTCGAACCCTCCCCGGTCGTGAACACTTGGCGAGTCTGCTGTGAACAAAAGAATTTCTTTTAACATAATATTATGTACTTTATATACTATTTTCTACGATGGTTTGACTATTCTTCTTGCAGTGTCGTATGCCCAAATTCGTGCTTGTATATAAGTATACGTAACTTTGTACAGCGAGAGAAATGTATTCACTTTGTTAGATAACTCGAAAGTCTAGACAGCTTAAAAATGTGTTGGAAGTGCAACAAAGTGCGAATTTGATTAAAATCGTATATTCGAATTATTGTCGAACTAAGCAATCGGTATAATTTTAGACTGTTGGTCTTTATGCGAAATAAAAATGTTTCGCCTTAATCGCAGCGAATTGGAGTAGAGTAGACAATTTTCTTTCTTAATAGGTTTAATAGTCGTTTCTGACACGAATGTAGAAAATCTATATAGTCTATCAACGAATATCTAAATAAATGCTAAAACGCGGATTCCTTTAACAATAGTAATTTTTTCCAAGGTTGCTGATCGATTAATTATTGAATTATGAAACGAATATCGTAAATATTGAGGTTTTTATTGATGATCCATATTTCGCTTCTGCAATGCGTCGAATGGCGGTGATATCGATTCGTTGAAAAAGACAGCGAACAGAGAGATAGTCTCTGTCTAAGGTTTCCAATTGGTATATTAATTTTTGTCATTACGTAAGGTTTTTTTTTATAGGAAGTAAATGAATGATAGTCTTCTGTTTCTCAGCAAGTACGGAAATATTCGAAATAATTATTTTAATGAAGGAGTACCCAAAGCTGGGAAACGTCGATTGAGAAAGTCGGCGAGAGCCGAATCCGATGAAACATATTCCGCATTTTGATCGCAAATTTCTGGCCAGTTGCGATTTTAAATTCATAGACTTTTTAAAATATACAACCGCACCTAACTTTCGAAACGATTGATTCCATCTTATTAACACGATTTTCGTAGTGCGTCTCATTGGGAATTTACCCGGGTCGACATCAACAAAATTTCCATTTGCAAGCAAACGTGATTTTTTCCCCATAAGAGTATACTTGAAAAATTCTTCTCTTTGTTCACAAATTCTTTATGGAATTCATACGTGTGAAATATTTGCTAGATGAGTCTAAGAAACAATCTGGTTGTACAAAATGCTTGATTTTATTATTCCACGGAATCAAAACTGGAGAGGAACATAAAATGTCACGAAAAAAAGTACGAAATAAATTATGTAATGATTGCTAGGTCTTCTTTCAATATAGTGTGAAAGAGGGGTGAATTATGCAATTAGTTGACACGTAGGAATATAAGTATAGAAGATAAATGGAATTATTATACTTAGATCAAAGGTTGCAGGGCATAAACGGGGTTCAAGCATGCTAGAATTCATTTGATTTTATATATTTCATCGATCTTGATGAAAGCTACTTAACAACCCCACTGCAGTAGCTGTTAACCACGTTTATTCTCGACAGCAAATCAACTCTTAATTGTACTTTAAATCTACATCGTCGTAACACTTCATGGAATCTTGTAGTTACAGGGAAATTCTGACGACTGCAATTCCGTTTGTCGACAGCAACATAGTCATCAATGATAAATAGACGGAGGATGTTTGCGTGTCTCTAGCCTCCAAAGACGTCCGAGTCCTTCCACTCCCTGGGACGGTTCTCGAAACAGTTTTATCTAATTCCAGTTTCTCCTATGGGAAAAATGCAAATTCGCATAAACATCCGCAGTCCAATAGCAAAGGACGCCAAAGCGCATCGTTTATCGAGAAAATCGGAGAACGATCGTTCGACCATCCTCCGCGAGCGCGGATGTTCCTCTTCATTACGTGTACAGTCGAGCGGGACGCACGTATTCCGGTTGGATGCACCGGTATTTAGCTGTTTTCTAATAAATTATGCAGGCTTGATCTGTTCAACACGTGTGCCGTACACGGAACCGGATCCGATTTATTCTTCTCGCCCGAAGAAAACGCCGCGACTTCGTCGAGAACGCATTAATTAGGCCTTCGAAGAGAAGATTTCAAGCATGCTTGGGCCGAGTTGATATTATACGGAGGTTACAGCTAAAATATTTTTTTAAAGAATGAATCAAACCACTCGAGTTTTTCCTTGAGGAATTGAAAGGATTGATTTATTGGGTTATTCAGAATGCATATGGCTGACATAAATCTACACGATTGTATTTAATCTTGATAGATGCTTAAATAAAAAGTTGTAGAGAGATAACATTCTATATACTAATTTAAATGTTTTCGAAACTTCTTTAACACATTATTAAATAAAACTAATTTCTCGAACTTCTGAAGAAAAAACAAAACTTTTAGTAATTTTTTATTACACGTATATACTATATAACTACTATATAATAAACTACTACATACTGGTTTAATAACTTTCAGTTTTTTGTGTTTCACAAATTCATAAATACCAAAACCGTACAAAAATTCGCAGTCTTTTTAGTATTTTAATGTTTCTTATGTAGCGATTAAAAGACTGCATGTAAACGATATGCAAAGTAATTTTAGTTAGCACATCTTTTGAGGTATTTTCTGGGATAATTAAGGTGGGACTAGCCGTGGGTAAAATGAATTCAGTGGTTGGCCAGGTTAGTGTAACCTTCAAGTTAACAACATTCTCTGTTCCTTTCAGTATTCAGCATTTTCAGAAATCACTAAATTAAAAATCGCATAAATCTCACTAGAAAGTACGAGTAGGCTTGCAATATTATTAATTGAAAAGTAATACTGTTTTTAGAATAATATTGGAATAAAAAATTGCCTGAGTCTCACTAAAAATTTTAGTAGGCTTGTAGCAATGTTAAGTGCAAACAAATGTGATCTTTAGAATAACGTTAAATTAAAAATCTCTTATGTTCTAGTAATAACTAGAATTAAATTGAGAATTTGAAGCATTTTTTGTGTGGCAAAAAAGAGTAACTGTAATTTGAAATATTAGAATGAAAGAAATTCTTCGTTAACTCCTGTTTCATTACAAACCTCAGTGGGATTGCGATATTAATTGAAAACAAATGTCAGCGATGCATGAATGCTGTATTTCCTCGTATCCACATCGTCGGTTATTTTTTCTAGAACGGTAAATTATAATCGCTGTATCTTTACTTTCTCTCGTAATGGCCGAACATTTATATTTGAATGGAATTCGTGAGAAGCATGTAAACGAGGGAAAAGAACGCTGTCCGGCCGACGTTTGCTCTCTCGTAATCGACATTTCTGCAGCGAACTTATCAATCGGTACACGTATACCTAGAAAATTCAGATTTTTTTTTTCTACGCGACAGTAGGTTTGGCAAGAACCTGTTGTAAATACTCAAAAATGACGTTTGCTCCGAGTCTTGGATTCATTTGAATTTTCGAATCGAATTTGGAAACGGGTTTCGGACGAGAAAAACTGGTTTGCTCGTCTAGAGGCCTTGGCAAGACGAATAGCGGACAACCACCGTGAAAATAGAGGTCCTGATTGTTCCCAATGTCGATCTTTATATGTAGATTTATGTATAGCTTATATATAGAAGTGTTACAGAAAGAAAGTCGAGTGAAATTTTATGGAGATGTGATCTATTTTTGATGTTTGGATATGTGCATTCTTTGGGGAGAAGTGCAACATTATTTATATTTATTACCATTAAACATTCATTTTCTCGAAGTTTGATTAAATAAATTCTCTAATTTCTTTATGAAAGAAATGTCTAACATGATATTTAATCTGAAGTAAATATTCTTTTCTACAAGAAATATTTAACCTTACATTATTTTTAACTTTTTGTTAATAGTTGTCTGAAAGTCCGGGAGGATTGGAATATTTTAATTTTAATGAATTCATATAAATCATCCTTCATTGTTTTATATTATGGTTAATAGAACAGTAAAAGTGTTTTTCAATCTTTTACATCATGAAAGTAAACGTTGACTTGTAAAAATAAAATTGAAAACGTAAAAAGAAAGCTTTCCGCTATCAATATATTTGATCGCCTTTTAAAATATATCTGTAAGTATAATCGCGAGAGCATAGTAACATTATCAAAAAGAAAGTCGTGTCGTATTCATCGTAAAGAAAAAGAAGATACAAAAGGTTATTGATAATTGTCCATTGATAGATTCGAATGCCGGATACGGAAATGCAATGGCTTGAAATGAGTTTCGTTATGTAGTTAGCGTTACTCAATATGCACAGAGTGACGAGTGCAACGGACATAATAGATAAATGGTACATACCGTCGTTTATGTAATTTTAAAAGCAACAACTTTAGCATGTTTCTTGGGACACGATCATATACCTTTTTTCCTATTAAACGAATATAATTAGGATTGATTAATTGTTGGAATACTTTTATTTTTGATAAAATTTATGATTGGGAATAACAGACCGATGTACCGAATATCAAAATAGTTATTTAATTACTCGAATTCTGACGATTAAACTGAGTTAGTAGTTTCTATCATTAAGAATGATAGAAAAACTAATTCATTTAGAACAAGTATTACTGGTAATATGTTTGAAAATTTTTAAAACAACAAAGCTGTTAATAATGCTAAGCACTGTCAATTGTGCAGTTGACAAAAAGGTTTGCCATCTAAGTGTTAAATTGTGAATTTAATCATTTTTTCCCAGGTGCTCTCTCCAAAATGGTCCAATTAGAAGTCTATCATGTATCAAAAACATTATTTCATTGTTGTCTTAAATTGAACAGACCAGCATTTTTAAACATATGTTTCCCCCGTATACCAATAAAATATTGAAAATTCTAGTATACAGTTAACTCTAACAAAAAGACTATTATTTACCTCATTGTACTCATCGAAACATATTTGTTGTTTCTATCTACGGTTAATCTTGTTCGCGAATGATACAAGGTTTTCCTCCAGTTTTGTTAATTTCAATTCTTGGTTGTCCTTGTGTCTCTGTGTCAGCCAGTTTCTATAATTCGAAATAGCGACTGACAGATAAGGCAGAAGAAATGGCAAAATCTCGACGCAGCTTCACGTATTAACCTTAACCCTGATTGATCTAAAGTCTTCGCGGCGAGAATTAACCATGATTTAAACTGATATTTATTCAAGCAAAAATTCGTCTCTATTCAGGAGTTTAAACAATAAACGAAGAATCATTTCCTACCTGCAATTTTAAACGGAAAACAATTACAATTATTCGTTAATTGAACAAGTATAACGAGTTGTTTCAAGTTGTTAAATTGTTCATAACAATATACAAACCGTTCAACGTGCACATTGTGGTTCAATTACATTGTTCTTGTTTGTGCCAGTAATATTTACGTCTATTTGTGTGCTTGGAAAAGTTTCGTCATTAAAATAAGATATATTTGATCGACATAATTTTTAACTGAGAGCAGAATTCTGTTTCCACTATGATATAAACTTTGCAGAGATTTTCAATTTAGAAGAGACCTTTTCATCCTAAATATATTAAGCAGATATGTAAATATTAAGTTGATCAAACTATTTTTTGATCGGGAAGAACATTCTCGAGAAAAATGGTGTCTCCAGTGGTTAGGTCTCCACCTTGCTGTACATATATCTTTAAAACGATGTTATGGTACGTGTCGATTTGAGAGTAAAACTATCGCAAGTTGCAATGAAAAATGGAGTTGCCGAAGGTCCCTCGTTAGTAGCGATTTCCACCCGAAGACTGTGCATTTCACGTACGAGTCTGTCCTGATGATTCAGCCGGTGACTTTTTATATGGAGCTTTCATTATCGGCGGGAAACACCTGCGCTACACGACTAGAAGTCTAATGATCCGCAGATACAAGGTTGTGGGTATACACAGGGAAAGTATATCCATGAAATGGGTGACCCTGCACGTAGAATTAGAACAGCACTGTCAGCATTTCGTAATTACGCATTGCGTTTGACACTGGAATTTCGCTGACGTAGCGGACGATGTCTTCTTTCAGCCATTCTGCGGTGTCCTTTGATCAACGGGTGACGCGATATTTCGGCCGTAAAGCTTTTTTTCTGATTATAAAATTTCGGGAGTATATTAATTACCGTGAGTGAAACCATTACATTGGAGTTTCTTCTGGAATTGGTTCTATCGTGTGTTAGTTCGGTCTTGTTAATAGTGCGAAACAATTGTGAACACTTTCCTCATTATATTCTTTCCGTTCTCCCTTCGGCAACATTTCATTAATGACTCACATAGTAAATACACAGGGAAATAAATTACTATGCGATCAAATAAATTAGCAAACGAGTGTTGCGTTTTAATATAATAATGAAATAAGTAGTTCTTTGCGCCATAAATATACAATGTCTCCATTTATATTTCTCGTGATTTAGTTTTTATCAAGATTACGTAACAATCAATCATTGTTAATCAACTTTTTGTAAGTTCTTCCATTTTCTACGATAGACAGCAGTCCAATGTATGTTAAGTGTCAAGGTGATTTCAATAGAATCGAAAGAGGATGGCGAGTTATTATTCGCGGTCTCCAAATGATTTATAATAGTCTTTTAACGTGCATGCGGTCTTGGAAGAAGGTGAATGACACCGAACAAAGTTGTTATTAGGAGATAGCTGGTAATTACAATCACGTGGTTTCATTTAGATGGTCACGGGGAGTTTCATTTGACAGAGGCTATTCAAATGGCAGACAGTTTAACGTTTCATTACCTGAAGAGTGAAGACGTTGTTTCAATATTGTTACAACGATATTCTACAGTTGCGCTACCTACCTAGACCTACCTAAGTCTACTTAAATCTGCCTAGATCTACCCAAATCTACCTAAATATATCTAGATCTACCTAGCAGAAATGCTTAATCTTCCAATTAAAATGCTTAAATTGCCTCCACTAACTATCAAGCAATTTCCAGGACACAGAGGATATCTACAATCCTGTTTTTTTTTTCATTTTCTTATTATAGAATTACAGAGTTCAAAGACAGTAATAAAAATTACATAACATCTCCATTAGACAAAAATGCCTAATTCTAAAGATTTCCAAGACCCGTCGACCTTGCTTTTACGGAAACATCTTGTCCTCCACAATTAGTGTCTTCAATCCCATTTAATCAAGATTCCGGAGTAGAAGACTATCGATAAAAATCGACAACATCCCTTTTTCTTGTTAGCATTGTGTTTTGAAACGTAGTTAGTCACGTTGGCTTTGGTTCTGTCGACTGGTAAGTAGTTTCCGGCGGACAGGAAGAGGCTATCTCGCAGAAAGGTCCTGAGGAATCTGCGCGGAATGCGAAAAGGGATCGACGGAGGCGCGAGAGTAGACAGCCTAGGCCGTGATTAGAACACGCGATTCCTCGAAGCGAGGACCGACCGATCCTTCGGAATGGCAGGAACGCGTTGTCGTCTTCTTCGCTTAGCTGCAGCCAGCGAGCACGGATTGCGCAACACAGGCCGAGCTGTGTCCCGAGTCTGTTCCTCGGCGTTGCTCGAGCGACGAGCATAGGGAAACACGCGTTGACTAATGCACGAAGATGCATCTCTCCCGGGTTACAACGGCGGCCCCTGACTGTCGTTCAGCATGGATATTATGAAACAAGGATGTCTACGGCGGAAAGCGGGTCAGCGTACGGTTCGTTTATCTCGCGGCTGCGGCTGGTTCCTGGATCATTTCACCGAGCCGCTCGCCACCTCGGCTCCCTCGTCCCTTCTCGAAAATGTCGAGATCGAACCGCGAGCACCACGCTAAATTGAATCCTGAAGGGCCTCGTGTGTGCCGCGATTTAGCGTGTGACAGGTCGCGACTATCGAACCGATTGTACCCGCGATCCTCTGTCCGGGTATCACAGTTTTCCGAGAGGATCTCGACATAGAGGATCGCTGGAAGAAAACTCGGCAGGACCTCTTTTATTTCAGATCATACTTTTGAGGATACTTAGTAGTAGTTTGAAATAGTAGTTTGTTTAGGAGACGCTGGGAATATTTATATTTGTGATGTGAAATGTTAATGGAGACTCGATATATTTGTATTTGTAAAGTATTACAAAATATAACTAGAGTAATTACTATTTGTCAGTAAGCCAAATAATGGAAACTTCGAATGTTTACGCACTCTGAACAAGGTTCAACAGTTTTTAACTTTTGAAACGGTGTTTGAAGCACTTCTTTTTCTATACACTTTAGTCACAATTCGTATTGTGTGAACTATGTGTACGATATTGATTATAAACGTTCTTATAATTTCAATGACTGTAAAAGAAAAAATCAAAAACCAGCCATTTTGACTTGGTTATTTTGGTTAGTATTTCTAGCGTTAAGTAGGAACAATTTTTTAATGGGTAAAATAATCGTTTTCATTCTCTGAATGTACCATCTATCGTTTTAATATAATTAGACAATGGTACTGTAATATATGAACACTTTGACTGTAAGAGTTAGATTAGTGAGAATTTAAAGGATTGATTTTAATCTGAGAAAAAACGATTTATCTGTTAAAAAGATTCCTAAGCTAACAAATTATGAATCACTTCATAATTTTTACCATAGCTGATCATCTTATTGTAATTCGAGATAATATGTATCTTTCGCATCGATTCCCGATAAACTCAACGACTTGATCCCAGTTTTAATTAATCTTGATCCTCTGACTAGCGTATATAAACGTCTTCGGAAAGTTTCCGTTTACTGATCAAAGAAATATACAGAGTGTATCAAAAGTATGAGACCATTTAGAGTAATACATACACCGAGACGTTGATCAGTTCACGGGTTACAGATCATACATTAGAACGATGTTTGTATAGTTTAGTTGTTTGTACAGTTTGAATTGAAAACATAAAATTAAAAAGAAATTTTAATCGTTTATTTTATCTGCAGCAGAGACAAGTGTTACTACTAATAATAATTAATTGGACTGTGGATCTTCATGAAAATTAAAAATTGCCAGCATTGATTGCAAGGAGCAGAAATTAGATACTAAATACCTGCCTTGATCACTCTTACACAGCGAAAATAAAATAACACTGTTCTTAAACTGTTCTGTCACTTTCATCTACTCGATTTTGGTCATAAATTCAGAA
Organism: Megalopta genalis; assembly: GCF_051020955.1. NCBI lineage: Eukaryota > Metazoa > Arthropoda > Insecta > Hymenoptera > Halictidae > Megalopta > Megalopta genalis. Next base: position 21,279,119 of record NC_135018.1, on the reverse strand, counting down.
AATTCGCGGTCTATCACTAATTAATACTATTATTTGAAGAGCGCAGACCTAGCTCAACCTGTTAATTTATAGTTGCACAAATCTCTGCATTGCAGTCAAAACAGAAGGGAACGTTCGTATTATTCCACAGCAAGAAAAACGTTCCAGGAAGTGGGAAAACATTCTCGCATTAAAAGTAGTACTTCAAAGGCAACCAGCTTGAAGTCATAGAGGAAATCGTTTCGTTTAACTACACTGCAACCATAAATGATCCACGGTATTTCGTTTCATCGTAGATCCATCCACATTACAACGAGCACGATTGTATCTCTTCCACCTTAGGATTATCGTTCGAACAGCTGTATCGGATGACGCTGCGCGATTCATCATACGATAAATCATAAGTCGCACGGGCTTCTTAACCGTGGGGTGCTGCGAGTGGAGAAGCTAATTGCGTCTGGCCAGGAAGCTTGCTGGCAGCGTAAACGTTTCATAATTTCCTCGATACCGTGCGAAGAAGGGCGCGCTCTCGGGAAAATTCGTCGATGGAATGAGAGTCCTGGATCCAGGAAGCGCGATGAAAGCAAAACCACGATTATACTTCGGCTGATTTAACTTCGCTTTCTCTATCGCAGCAAAAAGTAATTCGGCTGGCAACGGTCGCGTTGATATCGACCGGATCGTTAACGGTCAACATCGAGACGTATTCACACCTCGATCATTTTCATTATCACCGCGGATTCTATGCAGGAATCGTTGCGGGAATCAGTGGCGCCAATTTCCTCGTATTTTATAACACACTGTCCACGAAGCTTTTATTCTATTAATTTCCTCACTCTTTGTTTCCCCTCCCGATATAACTCTATCTGGTCCTAGCAGTTCTCATTCTTCACGCAGTTTCGCATATTTTCTAATATTTAATAAAATTTGCAATTTTCTGAATCGCTTTCCGAAATATAGTCGACACTTCGACTCTTCGTGTTCTTTCCGCGTTGTAGTTTTGATCGAGCGCATTCAGCCATAGGCGACACGTCGCGCTGCCGTATCATTATTTTCTTTCAGTCACTGTATGTTCTTTCATCTGTACCAGCTATGCGAACGAGGAGGATTAGCACAGAGACGTGACGATCCGCTCGTTGGCCCGTATGCTGCTCACACACGAACATTGCTCATTGAGTAACACTCGCGCCTCACTCTCGCTATTGATACGAGCACGGTATTTGACACACTGACACAGAATTCGACTTATGGCTGTGGTTCCTCGTCACCGACCGGCAGGGAAATGTTTTGAAATAAAACGAGGTTCGTGGGTCTCCTTCGATGGTCGCACTTCTGATTGTACACGCTTTGGAAATTCGTTAAGTTACTGCCAATTTGGTATTTCGAGAGGTCGAGTGATTTCGAAGCTGTAAAGGGATGATCTATACAGAATATACGTATATGAAATGCATTGATTTTGTACTGAATCGATTTATGTACCCAAAAACAACATCTTAATTAAAATGAACTGGGTGCATCTTTTAAATGTACTGGGAGAACGTTTATGCAACGTATTGATTTTGTATTAAGTTTATTTATATGCTTCAAATTAATGTTTCAATTAAAATTAATAATGTATATAGAATCGATCTAGCTACAGCATTAAAATTTGTGGATGGATGATGGACGAACTGTATTGATTTCGTATTAAATTGATTTAGGTGTTCAGCATTTCATATGATAGATAGAGTAAGTAATACTGAGAGCTGAGATACGATTATTCGTACCTCGCGGATCGTTTCTATAGTTATCCAAAATTGTAAGGAAATAAGTCTCTAATAAATTGATTACATATGCATTTTATAATTAATCGCTTATGACGTTCTCAGAATGGAAAATAATACCGAGAAACTTTCTTCTTCGTCATTTTATTTTACAGTATAAATAAAGCCTGCTTATCTTTAACTTCGTATACATTTGTACAATATGCTCATAATACAGTAACAAAACTATTACTAGTATTATTATTAGCATGAAATTTTCTGTGAATGTTTTGTAAAATAAGTAATTTTATTCGTCGAATCGTCCGGCAGATCGAAACATGATCCGCGAATGAAGTGTAGAATGTTATGTAACATCGCGAAGAACATCACGTGTCAAAGAAATTTGTACTTTCCATTCATCCCACGCGTATATACGTTCTTCACGATTTTTTCGCGCGTTTCTATTTCCCGACACGTTATTAGAATGCAGAAACATTCGGCGCAATGCTTGGCCATTTTATAATAGTTCGCACATAACCGGTCACCGATTTTTAATCAGTTAGTAGCACCTACACCTGGGTTAGGTGCTCTGATACTGAAATTATACAGTGTATCATGTAACCGATGACATAATTGGGAAAGTGGTGAAAAGTGCTTAAAAATCATGTTGGAAATACGTAATAACGATTTTTCATACAAGGTCTTTTTCCTGAAATAATTTACTCGGTACGGTTTTTGCTGCTGAACTGGTTACACGTCTGCCCATGACTTACCATTTCTACTTCTTTTACACGAATCCTTTCGTTTCATTCGTTCTCAAAGCGCAACCTAAGAAAGTCTACCCGAGAAAATAAAGCCTCTTATGATCGAAACGTCTGCACGCTTTCAACATATTTTTTTGCATATTATTGGACTATATTAATGAAACAATTATTCAAAGACGGTGGGAATGATCAAGTCAAATCATGCTAAGCAAGTGAAACCGAGAGAATATTAAATAAAACATTAATTCATAAGATCAACATAAAAACATTTTTATGGATGCCTAAATCACGTTACGGAATTATTGCTTTATTCAATCGATTATATAACATTCGTTACTTTCTACGATCCGAGTTCATCGTTTCGCGAGCATTTTGATTATTAATTAGTAAGATATAATTTGTTCGGAGAAAAGTCGACATTACTTTCTAATTTATCGAAGCACGTGCATAAGTAATATTATACAATCTATTATGTATAACGTTTTCATGTCGTGTTGTTATTCCATTTTCGTTATAAGAAAATGCCCGTATTTTGTCACAGTTGTTCTAACTTGATTAAAAAACATTGAATTTTCAGGGATATCTGCGGTTTTCATATAATATTTTCGCCGATCCATTAATATTCACTCCTGAAAGTTAGCGAACTACGATTGGAGAGTACAAAATCTTAATTATGAACATGGGTTACCTATGTATAACGGTTATCTGAAAAACTGGGAAATGGACGTTGAACTTTTTCAATATGTACCTAGCGCGGCAGGAAGTTTCCCAGTAAAGAGACCAAATAATAGATTCAAACTCGATGCAGAGGGTTAGTCGAAGCACAGTCGAGTGGCTCGCGTGTATTAGTATCATTGAAAAACTTGTACAAGTAAGAATATAAGATCCAAGGATTTATAACCTCGAGGAACTATTACTTTTAGAATGTGCTGTGAAAGTGAATTTACTAGAGAAAATAATATCTAAATCCGGGATACTATTTAACCGCAGAAAACGATGGATAATTATGCATCAAATTCTCCACCGCTAACATTCAATCACGCTTTAAAAGATGATAACATTTCTGCGATTGATACAAACTGCTCGAGCTTTCTTAGATAATTTCTAGCGACGTTAAACGATTTTGCTGAAATCTTCATGGACATAACTAACACGTTTTCAATATAGACTCAGATAATAAAAGAGTTGTGAAAAACAACATTTGTTGTTCGACTGATTGCAATCTGTTCTGCAATTTCAATTTGAAAATGTTGTTCAAAAGTATTAATAACATAAACGATGCTTTTCTTTTTTTACCAAATATAAAATAATGCACCGACTACTGTGCTTTTAAAAGGTGAAGACAATAGAGATTGCAAATATAAGATCCACAATATTTAGGGATGATTAACTGCCTCCTCCGCTGAAAAAAAAACCACTGTAAAAATGTATTTCGTATTAATTTTCAAATTAACATTTTGTCTGCGTATAATGTGCATTATTATGCTTTATAAATGTTTATCATGACATTTACCTTTATCGACCAAATTTTGCACATCAAATGTATGAATAATTTCAATGCTAAACGAAACATCAGCTGCTACATGAAAAAGTACTTTATTGAAACGACGATGATTTAAAACAGCGAGACACTAATTGTTTACATTGAACCTGCCGAAGGCAACACGAATTGAGAAGTTTGTTCAATCATTTCCTATAAAAGAGAGTCTTTAGAATGTCAACAATCTAAAAGTCAAAAATTCTTAGTTCATGGTAGGTTCATTGTGACATGAATGAAATTCAATATTTGATTTGTTACGTGCAAGTCCGCACGGTTCGTTCGCTCGAGCACTTTCTGCCAAGGATGAGCACCGACAGACTAGCCCCGATCATGTATACGTTATTCACGAGGCCCGCCAAGAGTTAGATCGTTAATTGATAATTAATCGAGCGGCGAGTGACTGGCCGTTAAAGCAACCGGGTTTTCATTTCGCCGGCACTGACGAATAAACTGAAAAGCTCTTTTCGCCAAGAATAGCACGGGGATTAGTCGCGAATGCGTCTGTTTCTCTTCGCAGAATTCTTTTCCTTCTTTTTTACCCGATACACATCACGGCGCGCTGTTGTTCCGCCGGTGAAACGAGAAGGAAGAGAGCCGGTAATCCTCTCTCTTTCTCCCGCGGCAACACTTTCACTGCGTGTCCCGTGACTCTGATCCCCTTGCTTCCCTCTTCGCTCTTGTCCTCGTTACGATACACCGGTCCACGCGAAAGTTTCGTCCACTTACGGCCACCTGGTTCCAAGCGGCCACCGCGGACAGTAGTTTCCTGGTCACCGTGGAATGAGGAAAAATAGCGGCAGGCTGTTTTCAAGATCAACGCCGGCATCGGCGATCGGTGTGGTTTCGGAAGCTCGCTCGTAAAACCGAGACCGGTCGACTTCCTAGACGAATCGACTCCTCGTGGTCCATCTTCGAACCCGTTTCCCGCGTTTCCGCTTTCGATTTTCTTTGCAGTTACACTGCTGACTTTCTGCGCTCGCGAACGTTACTAGCCGAACCACTTCGAAATATATATTTCCGACATTATTTAAAATACACGGAGGCATAATAATAATAATAATAATAGTTTAATATTTTTAAAATTTAAATATAATAATTTATATTTTATATTTTAATTACCACAAATAGAATTAATCAAGGCACCCCTTTGAACCCTATGGTGGGATGATGCTCGAAATATACTGATTATATATTGAATTAATTTATATGTTTGAAATGTATATATGTATTTTCGTTGTAATTTGCATTTAAGATAGGATTTATTCAAGAATATTATTAATAGGGGTATGATGTATGAAATTATATTGATTTTATGCTTACATGGATTTTGATGTTCAACGTTTATATGTATACTAAAATGAATGCTATGAATAGAATTAATCAAGTCACTTCATACTAAATTGATTGATTGATTTAATATGTACGTTTTAATTAACGTAAATGCTGTATACGTATAGAATCAATCTGAGAGCATCACTAGAATTTGTAAAGGCATGACGTATGAAATGATGCTGTTATATTAAAATTAATACTATAAATGAAACAACATAGACATATTTTAAAAATTATGAAGAGAGATTATATCCGGATTAACTTTAACATCAAAACTACCGATGTATATTAAGATTAAGTGTAAAAACTTCTACATCGATTAGAATATTTTATTCTTAATACGTAATACGTAATTTTTGCTGTTTGAAAGAATATTTTGTCTATTTCTCATTGTTATTTGTAATTTGCAGATTTTGAGGCAGAATAAAATTTTGCTCGGTATGATTTTTATTTATTTTTTTTTTTTTTATTTATTAGAAATCAGCAATCAGAATACAAATTCTATGGGCCGATGTGATCGCTGGGGACTTGGTGTGTAGTCCGTTAATAGCATGATGAGGGCTTTCCCAATAAAAAGTCCTCCTGAAGGTATGATTTGCGACAAAAGTTTGTTTCAACCCGTGGAGTATGTTGTATTTTTTATGTTGCGATTTCGCATAATCGCAGAGAGAGAGAGAGAGAGAGAGAGAGAATCTGCAACTTAGTAATTTTATGTACAAAACGAAAATAATCGAATTGTTATTCGACAAAATATATATATATTTTTCACGCAATCATTTTCACGATGCGTATAATAGTTGAGGATGTTGTTCTTCGCGAAGTAATTCTTTTCTTTACCAGGCAGAATTATCGATTCACATAACGAGTTTCTATTTAATTCCTGTTCTTATAGATTATTTCGCAAAATGCGAAGTTGCATGAGCGCCGGCACTTTAGTCGTAATGATTAACCTATTAACTGGGTAGACACGAACATGATTAAGAAGAAATAAAAAGGATTTGATTTATTTTGCCTCGCTGGGAGCTCGTGTAAGATGCAAATTGCACGAGAGCGGGTCTTTTCATGCAATTGATTCGAGGTATCTTCGTGGAAATGAAGCAGATAATGATGAATCGCACATCACACCTTGCTTCGTGTCATCGGTAGGACAAACGACTTTGTTTCCGGATATCTGTGAATATAAAATGCGTAAAAGATAATGAGACAGTGTCAACAGATACTTTATTTCACTCCTCGTGAAACTAGTTATTTACTAGTTATTTAATTATGTGCAGTCATTCTTTTTATTGTAGTCAAGTCATACAATGTTTTACAATTTGTTAAAATATTGACTCATAATATCAATTTGCTACCTCTATTAATAATTCTATTTATTTGGCGACAATTGACAGTAGTAATAATATTTCTGATCACAAACGGATTTTCTTTGCTCCTAAATACCCGTCTCACGCGTGACAGTAGATTATTACATCTAGCATATTAAGGAAACGATTGAAATGGTGAACTGTATCACGTAATCACGTAATATCTTGGAAAGCAGATCTCGAAGATACGTACGTTCCACGCGGATGAACTTTGGAAAATTGCATCCACTGGCATGCACCGGCAACGTAAATCGTAGCGTTATCTAAATATTAAGTGAAAAAAATTGCGTTGATGCTGTACTTTTTTTCAGGCGATCTCAAAAGTCGATAAGAAAACGGACCGTTTCATTCTCTCGACGATACTAGCGCTATTTTGCACAATTTTTAGTTTCAAACTCTCCGCTTGAATTTCTTCAGTTTATACACTTAACAGCGATAACGTCACGTCCTATGCGAAACGTGAGTCATCAATAAGTTGTTCACCGTCGAACGCTTCTTTTGATTGTTTTCGTTGGAAAAGTCGAAAGAACAGGTTAATTAAGAGCCACGAGGAATGATTCATCCGCAAGGTACTATGTACTTAACATGCACATTATCTTCGGCACTGACCGCACGTTTTCCCGAGTTCAGAAAAAGAAAGGTAACTCAATTTGCGGAACTTTCGTTTTCTAAGGACGTTGTTGCTATGTTTTCAGTGTGTGTTTTTTTCTGTGTACATTCGAAGACTCCTTGTAGAAAATACTGTAAGTGCCTAAATTATAAATTCTTCCTTTTCATAAATAAATGTTCTACAACGCAGCACAGAATTTGAGTGCAATTCTCTTTTATAAATAGTTGACGATAATAATGTTAAAAGACGGTGCCGTTGCTAGCACTAGAACAAATGGACACTAACGTATCATTTACATTACAATAATTTATCAAAATATATTTTTGAGACGTACAAAATTGGCGCTCACAATAGTGCTCATCAATAGTACTCGCAATTTTAAAAAGAGATTAATACTTTAATACTTAATACTTTTTGACACATCTAGAATGTTTTTCGCAAATACTACTCGTTCGTGAAACTTGCAGTATACACGATGAAATTTTGTCCTCGCGGCACAGAGATTGACGGACGACGGGAATGGCAAGAATGTTGCTATCTCTCCACCGGTTATGCGAAATATTCCGTATCGGTGTTTATGAAGATGGTGGTCGCGCAAGAACCGTTTCCGGTCCAGTAGCAGAACCGAAGTTTCTCTGTCGATGAAAGTAGAATCACAAGCATTTCGGTTTCCTGTCCGGGGGTCAAGGTCACGGCATGCTTTCATCTCCGAAATGTAATGAACGACCGAGGAGGGACCCTTGTGTCCCATTTAGTCTGACCGTGGTCCCCTTTAAGTCTATTCGACGATGCTTCCTGTCCGCCTTCGCGGGTCCTGCGTTCTTCATCCTCTTTTTGTCTCGTCAGGCCTACCAGTTTCGGTTCTCCTCTCAGGTAGAAACGTCGATCTCTTTTCCTTGCCGCTTTAAAGAATACACGGATATCTTTATTAATATGATCGGATAATAGCTGTGCTCGAAGAGAAAATACAGGTACTTTCGGGATAACGTGGCAATTAGGATCCGAAACAGTGCATCATGCAAATAAACAAAGAGATGGTCCCAGAAATTACTATATATTTTTCACTAGTGTTTCTGAGCATGTAAATAAATAAGCATTTGAAACTTCTGTTTTATGTTTCTTTCAGCGATATGATACGCATAACTTAATTTGGCCGATTTCGAATACCATTCCTATCTCTACTGAATGAATTAAGCAAAACCAAGCGATTTTGTAAACCAGCTGTTTACACTAATTATTTCTTTTCCAGTTGGTGAACGAGAACTGTGCGAGCTTATCTTCGTTTCTGAAATCGTCAACTTGTTCTACTTGATCTAGAGAGTAAAAATGGCAATTACAGAACCGCGGTCATTCGAACAGATTCTCGTTTCCATTATCCTACAACTAATTTGTTATAATATCTCTTGCTCGAAATAAAATAGGATTCTTGGCAATAAAAATTCTCATTTATTCCCAATAAATACGAGTGCTGATTGACACGAAACGAAGAGTTTGATGCAAAACACAAAAGTTGAAATCACGTTTCAAGTAATATATTCGATTATCCAGGAAAATCTCCTTATCAACCTTAGCCTTGAAAACGAAAGAAACAGAAGAACTTATCTTTAAATACTTCTGGGCACGAACGATAGAACTGTCGATCCCATCGGTCGATCCCGGAACCTTCACAGGTAAAAATCAATATCCGCTCTTCCATATCGAGAAATTTTTGCCGGCTCGAACTCGGACCTCGTCGCGGCGCGCAGGAAAATTTAGACGGGGAAAGGCTGCCACAACTGTAGTCCGATGAAATTGCCGGTGAACGGTGGAAGAGACGTTCGGTTAGGCGATCCTTTCGACGATCACATGACAATTACGACACTCTATTCTGATCGACGGGATTCTCCGTTCGCCGGTTCTCAGAACTTTTCTGATCCCCGGCTCATGCCGGCCGTTCCTCCTTCCTCGAAGCCGGCTCCCCGCCCGTTTCCTCTCGTTTTCCCTCTCTCCCTCGATTAGACGAGGCTAAAAAAAATCACGACGAAACAATGAACGATCCGCGCATCGGTGCGTCTTCGTCTCGTATACTGGGGACTAATCCTTATCGAAGCTATAATTTAGGCTAGAGCGAGAAAGGCACTCGGCCATCTCGTTTCTTCGCGCGCGGCACGTTTTAGAACAGAGACTGGAAAAAATTCTGTCTCTTTTTCGTGTCGAATCAAACAACAATTTTCCGATAATCGTCAATTTTTCGGAACTACGACGAATTTTATACAGTCTTTTGAAACGCGGTGAGTTTCTCTTGTCAATAACCTGCAAGAATCTATAATGCCCACTGGACTCTATCGGTACAACTGGTGCTACAAAGAACCGAAAGAAATGATAAAAACGCGAAATTATACAAAACATTCAAGAAAATTGCCAGAGAACTGATTAAAGATGGTAAACGAATTTTATTCTTACATGGATCAAATATCACCGTGGCATAATACGAAATGAAAAAGCAGGCGAAGCTGCCAAAGAAGCAGCTACCAAGACACGAATCTCGCATAAAGACTCGGTCATTTCGATGCATACAGTAAACATCGAAGAATGAAACAGATTATGGACAATACTTTGTTTTTTAAACAAATTACCAAGCATGAAGAGAAAGGAAAGAAAAATAATGCGAAGACTCAATTCAGGGCACTGTAAAATAACTCACGAGCACCTACTCAAAGAAACGGTACCACCCTCCTGCAACCCGTGTAACAAAGTATTAACAACCAGCCATCTACTATTCGAATGTAGGAAATACCGGAACAATAGAATGAAATATACATAAAATATATATATAATATATATATAATAATAATAATAATATATATATATATATATAATAATAATATATATATATATATATATATATATATATATATATATAATAATATAACATATATAATACACATGAAATATACTCCCCATTGGATTTACCATCGCGAGAACAAATTAAAAACATCCTAAACGTTCGACGTTTATGATCATGAAGTCGAGGAAAAAAAAAGATTCTTTAGGTTTTTTCAGTTCTTATACCTGAATATCTGTGTAAAGATTCGATGAAAACAGGCTTTCATCTTGACGTTATTAGGATGTTGGTGGGTGGGTTCCTCTCTAGCCTTTGACAACTTTATTCCCAATATCGGATTCTACGAAAAGTTTGCTCTACTTTCCAGCACAGCATCTGGACTATCCTTTTACCGAAGAAATAATAAACGGGTTCCATTTTGACCTCATGCTTCGATCATGTTTTCCATGAACGACGTCCACCGATAAATCGCTAAATCTTTATGCAAAACCTTTCTACTGTTTTATACACTTATAAATGCATAAAATCTGCGTCAGTTATCGAAACAATTTCTTCGCAATAAATAGATTGTGCGAAGATTATGCGTTTGGTGCATTGATTGCATTGTGCACAGACGCTTTAACCCTTCGTCGTGTTATGACTATTCTGACTCGTGCCGAAGATTCCTGATAGCAACGTGTTTAGCGTGAATGTTATTCCGTTCTTTTAAGTTCTCTTATCGATACTTAAGCAGCCAAAAGTAGATCACGGAATAAATTTTAATTTTCTTCCTTTTCGAAGCAATTATTATAATGAGAAAGGTTTTAATCATTGTAACTGTAAACAAAAATAGCACCACAGAGGTATAATAAGAACACAAAACCCAGAGTATAGAGATTAGAGAGAGATATTAGTGCACAAACGTAACAGCTAAAGCGTCTTAAAAGTATGTGCGCAACCACCGCATTTGTTGATTATCAGAAGAGCAACTAATTTCTATATATGTATAAGCCACAGGGCTGCGGTACGTTAAATCCACTTTTCTCCGTGCCTCTATTCTCTCGAGCGGTAAAAATGATTTCATTTAGCGGTACTCTGTCTCATTTTGTATCCCTCTCTCGCATCAATCGCAGTTTTGCCGAATTTCAATGATGTTTCTACAGTTTGATATTCCGCAAAGCGATCAAAGGGAGTACCGTGTACACGATCATCGCCTAGGTTGATCTCGATTGTTTCTCGATCCGGGAAATCCAAAGTACGGGGGATTCCCGAAAGCTGCTAGGTGAAGGTAGCCGAACCGGTGTTTCACTTTATGGTATTCTTTCAAACCAATTTCAAATGTTCCCGTGCAACCACCGCACCGGACCGGCGAGGTTGAGAGTCAGGTGACTGCCGCCCCCCTGAAAACCTCGTGACTCTGCTCGTTATCCGACTCCCCTTGAAGTCGTTCTCCCTCTTGTCGCGATTGCAGTGGTTTGCTTCTAGCTCGCTCGGATCGCGAAGCCTCCTGTTTGCTCGCGGAACAGAGAGGATCCCATCGTCCTCGCGGCTTCCAGCGTCGAACGTTCGTCCTCCGCCGGCTCTCTCATACGTTTCTCCTTGTTTTCACGTGACCGACGCGTCCCGCTTTCTCGCTCTGTCTGTCCCTCCGTCTCTCTCCTTCCTGGCCGAACTCGTGACTCGCCGTCGGCAACCGCTGGTGCCGCGAGAGGCACCTCTCGCTTTCACTCGTCCCCGTGTGAAGAGGCTATCGCGGGCCCCGACCGCTCAGTATTCACCGAACCGTCGCGTGGTTCGATGTCGTCGTGCTCGGTGTATCGGCTGAAGAAGAAGGTGTTCCGCCGTTGACCACGCAGCATCTGTGCCCCTCGGTTCCCAAGCCGAGCACGAAGAACCTCGACGGTCATCATCCGCAGACACCGGAACCGCTCCGACAAGAGGGTGACACAGGATCGACTAGCGGACCACTGCTCGTACAACGCCAGTCTCTGTCGGTCGAGATGGGGAGGGTCCATTCGCTTTGGTAAGCACCCCCCTCCCCCTCCCCCGGCCCTCGCTACCATATCGCGGATTCGTTTTATTGTCGACGGTATCGATCCGAAGGAATCAGAGGATCGATTGGAGTTAATTTTCTGAGGAGAATGAGCCCAAACTCGCTGGCAATTGGACGACTGGGCTGACTAGGATTCTCAGTGGTGAACTATTTCTCGCTAATCCGGGGAACGAGTCCATTGGTACTCGATGGTATACTTTGCACGGTTACCCCAATGAATTACTTTCTGTTGGACATCATACTGTTCTTTCAACCCACGATTATAGTTTAGGATCGTTGTTGATCGAATTGTTGTTTTCGGATAGAGATGAGTCCAAAGATGGTACCAATAGGGTGATTAGGGAGCCTCGAATGTCAAACATCTAGTCCGGTGATATATTTTTAATTTTCGAGGAGTACGCCAGCCTTTTTAATCCTTAATTATGACACGTAGACATTGTTAATTGGTCGAGAACATTTTCCTGATGAAAATTAGTCGAAACACCGCGCGAATTAGACGATTATGCGGAGGCAACGCTTCTACGTTGGACAATTTCACGGTAATCGGAGGAACGAATCCCTTACGCGCGGCAAGCTTGTAGTCCAATGACACATATTGAGCGGTTGTTAAAGACTGCCACTTGTTGCTGAGAGACATGCTTTTTCCATTCATAATTACAGTGGAGAAACATCGTTAATTGACTGGGAACACTTCCCCGATAAAGAAGAATCCAAACACGACATGAATCGGGTAATTACAATGACTGTAGTTCAGTGTTGAGAAAGTTTCGCGCTAAAGCCCGAGGATCGAATTGATACTAATTTACTCCACCTTCTCTCGGAGCTGTGCGCTTGCATGCCAGTGCGTTCTGCGGATATATGTATATTCGGACCGGATAAGTGTGTGTAAATTCATCTGGAACATATATTTGTTTTAGTATTAGAACAATGAAGAAATTTCCTTTGCTACTCATTGTATCGCTGTGAATACTATACGATTCTGGTCGATCTTTTGAGCTTGAGATTAGATCGAATGACTCTCGCTTAACCGACGAATCGGTTAACAATTACATTTTAATTACGCTTTGCGAACATTATTAATCGACTGAAGAGATTTATAGGCTGGCAACGAGGCTGAACGCACTATAAATCGAACAATCAGGCGCCACGGAACTTCCCCGGTTAAGCGTACGACAACTTTCACGACGTTGGACCGGGAGCTTTGTTATTCTGCGATTTACGACGTGTTTGGACTCATTTTCACGGGAAAAATATCTCCAGCCGATCAGTGGCATGCACGCGCGGAATTACTAAAGCTTGTGATTTTCAATAGTAAGCCGCGGTGTCGACGCGTTCGCATTTTGCTGTTAGATTGCTGGTCTGAGATAGATGACCCAATGCAGAGGTCTCTCCGCTTTGGCTGGAACTCGAATTATCGCGATCATCTTTCCATTGCCGGGAGATGAGAGGAAAAACGACAAGTTCAAGACACTTCTGCCGTGAACCATTGTCCGTGACTCGTTGAAATGATAATTAATTTAAGGAAACCGAGATCGAAGAAGCAGATTATCCCGTCAAGAGCCGCGAAGGGGATGATCCGCGGTCTTCGCTCCGCGATTCCCACGCGCTTGAAAAATCTGCACACAAACGAGCCGGGAGCCGGAGAGGAGAGACGGGCGCAGCCATAATTTAACGTTACACACGACGAATGAAAAATGTGAAACTGCTGGACAATTTTTTATTCAGTACCATTTGCATTTCAATCGAATTGCTCGCGTCACATGTTCATCGATTATGTACGAAGAATTAAGGGTGATTGTTTGCCGTTGGTATCTAACGTTGTAAATGTTAGGATTCTGCAGAGTACAATAATGTTCGAGTAAATAATGTAGAAAGCAAGAAATTATCGATGTGGTTGAATACAAATTACGAGTTAGCTCGTCTAGTCCTGTTATCCACTTACGGATCAAGATGAAACTCTTGGATACCGATTCTGCTCAGCATAATTCCACAATTGGTGGTTTAAAACTGTCTGTGCTTCGGTTCCTTCTTGTTTGCAACAATTGGATTGTTTAAAACAACGGTTGTTTTTATTGCGTATGCTGAAGATTATTTTTACAAAAACTAAATCGATATGATTATGATTGATCGAGTAATTACGAATGTGTACGCGCGAAGGCAGAAGATAATAATTATTCAGTAGAGTGCGTTAAAGATTGTAACATATAATCACGTCATGCTTAGGGTCCGAATATCTATTTCTCTGTGTGAACACCGACTTGTTCCGCAAATAATTCTGGACGCCTGAAGCTATTTATGGAATGCCTTTTTAGCGAGAAAATTCGTTCTCTTGGTTGGCCGGTTATTTCTAGCTGACCCCTCCCCCTCAAATAAACCGGCTCATTGTGATCATCTGTGGGTGAAGGATGCACACGGTCGTTCCGATGAAAAATAACGAGTCCTTATTAAACAGGTTCCCTTCCTGCGGCGACTTTCTTACGCTTTCGAAAGCTGTGAAAGGAGTGTTCATCGCGATCGGCGATACTTGAATTTTATCCGGACCTCTACCCCGTAAAAGCTACGTGACAAAAGTCACTCTGATAAAGACTCGAGACTAGGCTGTAGGACTTCGGGCATTTGCGTGCACGCGATTGGCCAAAATTTGCTGCAAGTCACGCAACATGCAACGGAGATTGCCGTATGCAGTCTGGACCAAATACTGGATCAACACATGTGAAACATGTTTTGAACAAGTTTAATTACATTCATTTCAGTCTGATTACACAACTGCATGATAGGAAGTTAACTGTGACAACGAATCTTGTACTGTAAATTAATAAGTAAACAATCCAGTTGCCAAAGTTGATTTTTTTCTGCAATTTTCAGGAATCTTTATTTATTCAATGTTGCGGACCTTGTGAAATGAGAAATTTGATGTATTCATAACAAATGCTATTTTGCAAAGTTCGTTCAATACAAATTTTAGTTATTCTGATTGCAGACTTAACGATCTTCATTTAATAAAGATGTTCAACAAATTGAACGAACGATATTCTTTTAGAAGAAACAGATTTCAAAGAGCTTAATTTGTTGAATGTTTACGTAATAAACGTTGGCCTTCATTCGTCTCTCTCTATTTCTTGCCATAATGTCAAATATTGCAGAATTCGAGTGTTCCGAACAGCTTCTTCTCAGATTATTCTACATCCTGGAAATTAATCCACGAATGTTCGCAATCTACAGTCAACAAACTTCTCATGTTATATTATAAGCGATGCAGACAAAATTAAGAATATTTTAATGACAGTCAGGAATTCGTTTTACGAAGCGATCCTGATTGCATCAGGATTCGAAATTGTGATCTTGAGATTTTTTGCTGTTCGTGTCTGTTATTTTCTCATAAAATGACTGTCATTAATAGCGTTGATAATACGTAAGTACTTTCTTTATGCATTCCAACTTGGTGTTTACGCAATTTCTAATTTCCATACATACACCTAAAATCCAGCACATTAACATCTCTTCCAACAATAATTCTCTCGCAGAATACAAATATTTTGAATCCGTATCTGTGAATTTTTGAAAATGCGCGCAAGCTGCAAATACATTCCAAATTGATTATGCAATAACACAACGCGCGAAACTTGTTCGAAAAGGTCAGAACTAGGGATGAAAGACTTTAAAATGAGATGCAAAGAGGATGTCCCAATATCGCTAACGATGACTTGTGAAACACTATTAATGAGCAACCAAAAACAACACGTAAATCGCACGCAACAACATGGTTTCGTACGCCCATTGCAACTTCAACCAGTGCAGGAAGACTTGCGAAAAAGCAACCGGCATTAGTTAACCGTAAGGGCCTCTTGTTTCCACAATACAAGGAGATTGCGTGAAACCATGTTGGAAAAAATTTCGGAATCTGGTTGGGAAACTTTTAATTTGTTCTTCACATGCCACAAACCACACACTCATCGATCATCATTTGTTCTTGTTCATGCAAAATTATACAATAATCCATTTATCAACGGTGTAGCCTTTCAACCAAGTCGTATCAATTTTTATGAAAATAACATGTTACCCTTGAGACAGCTTATGGAAAGTAGGAGTAACTAATTGATTTATTCAGGCATTTAAGTGACAAGAAATAAGTAATTGAAGTTAAATATGAATAAACTCTTTGACTCCAAAGTATAAAGGTAATCAAGTGGTTATATTAAAAATGATGATAGAATATACATTTTAGTGCCGACTGAAAGGAATACATTTTGTATTATTTTTAATTGCATACTTACATTGTATTATTTACATTGTATCCGCATTGTAAAACATATAAAGATGATGGTAGATTACATTTTTTGAAGGAGTCAATTAAATCTCACCGTGTTGACAGATGCTACTGTCTCAACTAAATGTACACAGAAACTGAAGGGCATGGTAGAAGGCTTATCAACAGTATAGCATTTCATGTGCCTATAAGCCAGAAAAATGTCCTAGAACCGCGAAATGTTGTGGCGTTTGTGGTTTCAAACAACCCTAAGTGACTTGTGAAATCGGAAGAAGTTGCAAAGTTATAAATGAGCCGTTTATTTTGAAAGTGACATAAGTCACTTTTTTTTTTTTTTTTTTAATGAAAAGATACCGTTCAATTGTAATTAGTGTTACCATTAACTCGATTTTTTGGAAAAAGTGACTTATGCCACTTTCAAAATAAACGGCTCAAATGACTCTTACGTGCTTGTATTAAGAAAAGAGGGCCAAAAATAGTTCAATTTGCAAATATTCTGAGACCTACAAGACAATGCTTATCGATTGTGAAGGGCCAGAAGAATTTTCTTCATTTTATCCAACATTAATTACGTAAATTAATTTTTTAATATATAAGCCAGGATTAATGATATAAATAAAGCCTTCATTATCATTTCCATTTAATAATTTCTCCAATTTCGAAGTCGACTGACATTTCGGAAGCGATGCAAATTCGACAGATGTCAACACAAGAAGTCGTTATTTTCGTTAAAATGTCATTAAATGCTCTTGACTGCGTGACAACTATCCTTAACGTCGCTGGACGCGTCGTAGGCCCACACACCTGTCGGTTCTACTTACAGGTTAAAGGCATCAGGCTCGTGGGCGTTGCGTGATTAGGAAAGCGCCCTAAAATCATCATTGGCTTTTTTAATGACCCGTAAACCTGTTTTCCCCTCCACCTTTACCATAAAGGTTTCAGCCGTGGAGAAACGTTAAAACGTTTTCCAAGAAACTAGTTTATCTTCTAGAAAACGACCAGCTTGCAAAAATCGAAACGACCGAATCACCCAATTTATAAATTAATTAACTCTTCCAAACGTAAACATAAAACTTTGATCTGAAACGAACTCACCGTCCTAACAGCAACTTTAAATAAGGTCACTGTGTCACGAGCCAAAACAGTACAATACCCCGATGACCTTCTTTCTCAACAAAATATAGCACTATAACACTGATGAGAAATGCATCCGCGTGATATAAACTCGCGCAATGGTTCAACCAATTCCCGAACGTACTTCCCAGAAATTCTGTAAAAACAAAAAAGGAACTTGAATATCTTCGGTAAGCGTGGTCGATGAATGCAACAGTGTCTGCACACTTAGAACCGGTTGTCAAATGCATTCAGAGAACAAAGGTTGTCGCTACTTTCAGTGCACACCGATCATCGAGTCTGGTATCGGCAAGGGCGTTTCAGTCGAACGCTTCGCAGCCACTCTTCAGGCTGTCCACGACGACTTTATTAGGCCCGGACCTCTTGAATGAATAGCCCTGCTCGCGGGAGAACTACTCATCGGAATCATGCCATGCCTATCTAATTAGAACGGCACGCACAAAAGTTCGCAATATTTCCCGCTCCAATGATTTTACTATGGTGTCGAGGGCGAGAGGGAAATGACAGGAAGAAAGAGGAGAGAGAGAGAGAGAGAGAGAGAGAGGGGGGAGAAAGGATGTCGTTCTTGGCACGTGACGCTTATCAAGATTTCGATTAACTCTACAACAAACATGAATTGATCTCTCATGGCCTTTCTGCCCCTTTCTCTCTCTCCCACTTTTTGTATCCCTGCCAGTTATCATCGTTCTTTTATAACGGATTTCGCTGCTTTCGTCGAGTAACTGTGAGCAATTACGTGGAGGCTTATCCCAACGATGCTTGATTTATAAATTATCGATGATCTTGCACTTTCATTTTCGTTTGCCTCGTGTTATACGAATACGATGTGTTATCGTAGCCTGGCACATTGTACATACTTATTGTTTTTTTGTCCATTAAATCTTTCAGTTTTCCACTTTTTAAGACTTGCATCTTTTAGTTTAGTTTATAAGACACAATTGGCGACAGATAATTTGATCGTATAAGCTATTTAACGCGCCAACTGTATTCTACACAGATTTTGTGTTATGTATACATATTGACCTTTAGCTATGAAACTTATGAAAACTTACGTAATCACAATCAACGATCTCACAGACCGACATATTGGTATAAAACTGTTAAATCAAAAATCAAAATCAATTGTTCGTACTTTGCACATCAATAACGAAGGGGTCTAAATTCGATTGAGAAGATGCAAGTGTATTAAAAATGTTCGTTATTTACAGTTTCTCTTACAATTATATTACAACTACGGATGAATAAGTAAGAGTAGTAGCGGTCTCACAGATCGGCAATAGTAGTTAAGGATTAAATTCACAGCAATTTTAAGAGTAACCACTCACAAAGAAGTTATTCTAGTTACTTGTAATTTTGTGAGTAGAAGGTTTTCGTCTTTGCACATTTCAATTTGGATGAGGGAATATAATCAACTCTCACGTTCCTTAGAAGTACAGTAATCTCTCCCTAATTTTCCTTTAGCTTGTAAAGAGGAGATACGA
The DNA here is from genome assembly GCF_051020955.1 of Megalopta genalis. Taxonomy (NCBI): domain Eukaryota; kingdom Metazoa; phylum Arthropoda; class Insecta; order Hymenoptera; family Halictidae; genus Megalopta; species Megalopta genalis. Next base: position 21,260,050 of record NC_135018.1, on the reverse strand, counting down.
TTATTCGAGCCTCGTTTTTATAATCGTTGACAATCGATAACTATAAAAATGGGACGAGAGACTCGAATAATCGTATCTTCTCTTCACAAATTGCCCATTCTTGCTTACAAGCTAAAGGAAAATTAGGGAGAATTTACTGTAGTTATAGAGAAGGTGTTAGAATAGTCTACACTGTCGATCAATGGATTGTGTCTCACTTATAATGTAACACTTTAAAAGAATGCATTTACAACACAAAACAAAAGAAATCAAACGTTTTAGATACTTAAAAAAAAAGAAGGAAACCGGGTGAATTTTCACCATGAGCAACGTATTTGCGTTAACAAATTATACTGATAGCAATGATTGGTTGTTCTTTCGAAGACTTTCAAGATATTCATGGTTATGTCAGTACCCAAAATTTTCCTCCACATCTTTTTACCTGATATATAATAATTATCCAAGGAACCAGAGATTTATAACAATGCTGCTATTTGTCGATAACAAGACACAAACAATTTTCAAGAGAAATTGAGAGTATGTGGTTGTTCAGGTGTTCAAGTATTGACGTACGAGTTAAGCAATTTGGTGATGCGCATCTTCAGCAGACATCGTGAAAATTAACGTATAGATTCTAAGTGCTAAAAACATTATTATGATTGCGTCAGATAAACTAATAGGCTGTACATACTTTCTGGTGTATGTATAATTTTAATTTTTATCGAAAATGCTTTGTAACGTTTAATTCGTTGTACACACAATTCTCAGACATTGTTTACAACCTCGATCTGCGATTCGTGAAATCCACGTTCGAAGAATTCGACAGTTATTGACTTGAACCCATTTCGATGCCAGTTTCACAGTTTCGCATCGTTGTGGAAGAAAATTCCGATCGTGACGTATCCCAGGAGAATGGAAACAGTGCTATTTTGTCGAAACTGTTTTGGCATAACTTGTTATTCGAAATCTCACAGAATCTTGATTATTAACGCTTTGCATTCTGAGAATTTTCTTGGATAAACAACTTGCACGTATTGATCCATGTAGTGGCAACAATCTAAGGTTTTAAAGAAAATATGAAGTGATATAACGTTGGAAATAATTACTCTATTGAAATAGAATTGAGTATAAGATTGGATCGGTACAGATCATACGAAACAAAAATTTTTAATTTTGAAAATACCATAATTATCAACAGCCTCGTTATGTCCCCTGAAAGGGAACATTCAAGTGTCAAGCTTACAGTATGGGTTCGAATATTATTCTTGCCACTTGCTTTTATTTCAATTAAAACTTGATTTCAATAGAATCAAAATGTCAGATTTTAGAACGATTTCGAGATTCAGAAAAACAAAGGCGATGAAAAGGTTCATGGACTGTGCAAAGTTCTTTGCAATATAAATTACCACATATTAATACAAAGCAAATAGTCTAGAATTGAATAATTAATCATTGATATACATAAGTAGAATGATTATGCAGATTTTCATGCTTGTAGCTATAAAGAAAAAAGATCGACTTCAGACATTTGCAAAAGTTTTCAGCGAATTAAGCTATTACATAGATAAAACATTTCGGAGATCTATTAATTACAAAATCAGGGGACGTAATTAGATGAGGTGCAGTTGTTTCAATGTTACAACTTTGTTATCTCCTTTAATTTCAAAAAATCCTTCCACCACACATCAGAGCCTTGAAAACAACAGAAAAAAGAATGTTCAATTTCTTTGAATTATCTAAGATTAGTATAGACGTGTTGAGTTGTAAATAGTTTCAAATTGAAAGTCCTGATCGATCAGTCGGGCTAATTGAATGCAAAATTTTATTTTCAGGTGCAGTTTGAGTCTGCTGTCTGCCGTAGCTCTTGTGGCATTAGCAATCACAACGTCGGTCAATCATTTCGACATTTCAGGTAAGCCGATAGAAAAAATGTAGCAGAATGTTCGATTGCGGATCAGATAGGGCTTCTGCTTGTCAAAATGACACGAGAATCGAGAGTGATGAAATAGCACTTCGTTCTGAAGTTGTTCGTAATCGAATATTGGACCGATAGAAACGCGAACAGTGACGTGTGGGATCCTTTAAAAGATTCAGCCAGAGATCATTGCACGGTGCTGGTTCCTGTTGACTCGTCAAAATTCATACAGTTGTCAAATGTCAATGTTTATTATGCACTGCGATTGTTTCAACCGAGAGTGCCAATAACTGAATATTCAGAAGCCATTGTTTCGTCGCACAGGCCACTTTACACGCTGCGCGCAATATACTTTCATATATACTAACACTGATCTGTAATTCAGACTTTATTTATCGGAAGCCTATTAATACGTTTCACATTAACTGAAATTTGGATAAGAGAAGCTCGGTAATTTTCTGTTAAATAATAATTACAAAAGAACTTGTTACATTTACGTTAATCTACATAATTTGATGGTTTATGAATGATATTATTGTACATTTTTTTACTCTCACTATTAAATTGTTTTCTTAACAGTTCACGAAAACATGGCATATATTCGAGTACACGATTCGCTCGTGGATCGTCCGTGAAGCTTTCAGACACTGCACCTAAAATGTCTTCGGATAAGAACACTCTAGCTCAGATAATCCTTTAATTATTAATAGTTTAAAGTCGACGAAAGTACAATTCCGTTACTGATTTTCGTCCCGTTTTGACAAGCAAAGTTACTTTCTAAGAAAGTTACTAACTGAAACTCGTAGAAATGGAACAAAGTTATCTCTTGAAAGAACAAACAGAAAAACAGTGATTTTTGATAAGTATCCATTCATTGCAGACTATGTGTACGGTGTGGACCATGATCTACAGGCGCGAGCTCGAGCAGGAATCGAAGCAGAGAGGTTCACATACCAAACCAAATCCAGGTCAGTGTTTTTTAAAAAATATTTTCAATAACCATATCCGTATGACAATGAATGTTAAAGTATAATTTCCATGAAGAGTATGTGAAGGTTTAGTGTAGAAGTACAGAATTGTAAAGATATTAAAAGAATCTCGATGAAACAGTTACTAATAGAGTACAGATCGTTATGCAAAGTAAAAATGGTCCACGTTAATTGTTAGAAATATAAGTTAGATGAAAATGTCTTTTCACTGTTAACGATTGTAATAAGTTGAAAATAGTGTGACAATATCCTTAAGTTCTTCTAATGTCTCTCTGGTTTTGTATTTGGCCTGTTCATTGTTGTTATGAATGCATAAAATTTGCGATTCAGTTATTAACATTGTTGAACGAATGAAATTTGCCTTTTTGTCTTCTATTTTCTACAACTCGCATAGAGAATTCTTATTTCGCGTATACGCGCAAGGTCTTTTTATTACGAGGAGAAGGTGATCTGTTACTTTTAACGCGGTCGAGTGGTAATAAAAACAACGTGACGGACAACGTTTCTCACTCAACAGAACAAAGCTCACGTGGGCTTTCATTCATGGTAGCTAAACTTTTTCAACAAACGGAATGCTGGGTTACCTAATCTGCGCACGTTTTAATAAATATTCCACGACAGAAATGTCGAAGGTCGTTTGCCTCATCGAATTTGTAATGGAAACGCTTTCGACCGAGTTTACATATAGTCAGTGGATAAAAATATTGGGTTGGCAACTAAGTAATTGCTGATTTGTTCAATGAAATCAAAAATTTGTTTTTACTTGGGATGAAGTTTAATCTGTAATGTATTTTCCATTTTGTTCGATGACCTTTTGCTATCTCTCCGACAACTTGAAAATTCCACGCTCGTAGAAAGTTTGATCTTTTTCGGCCAAAAACTGAGTTAAGTGAGATTTTACAGCGTCATCGTCATTAAAAGTTTTACCACGAAGGGAATTGTCCAGGGATCGAAATAAGTGGTAATCCGATGGCGCGAGATCAGGGCTATATGGTGGGTGTAACATCAATTCCCAACCAATATATATATAATTTTTGCCGAGTGGACAAAGACGTGTGCGGCCTAGCATTGTCCTGCTGGAAAATGACACCTTTACGATTGACCAATTCTGGTCGCTTATCCTTGACCGCTGCATTTAATTTGTCCTGTTGCTAACATTCACGAATAATAAAAAATAACATAATAATAATAATAATAATAATAATAATAATAATTTTATAATATAACATTTACGGATATCATAAAAATGGGAGTGAGAGACATCTATAACTGAAATCGGCAATTACTTAGTTGCCAACCCAATAGTATTCGCACGCTTGGGTATTTTATAATAAATATCGTAAAGTTCTAACAATACACAGTAGTAACACTAAATATCCCGGTCATCCTCTAATACGATAACATGATTATTTCTAAGGGACCTATAACCCTAGATAACAATGGGAAATTTGACGACCAAAGTGAAATTTTACAGCTGAATTTTATGAGACATTTATTTAATTTTCTTAATTAATCCATTAGAATTGAGTACATTAGGAATCATTTCAAAATTCATCTATTAATTTTGATTAACATAGTTTCTAAGGTACTCCTTCTAAACACGTTTATTTTTCTATAAACGTTAATAAAATATATGGAAAGTTTAATTAATTCTGAAATCTCGATAAGTATTCCAGAATATTTTTAGATCTCTTGGAAGTCGAGAACAGTCAAAATATTAGTGACGCACATAAAAGATGCATGAAAGGTGCAGAAAACATGCTTGCTCACAGTTGTTTTCAAAATGAGGGTTTCATAAATTGCTTTTTTCATTTACTTAGCTTCTTAATAAAACTGCATTTTTTTCTGGTTAACACTTTTCTTTAGTATCTTTTCAACTTTACTTTTAACTTCATGTAAATATTTACATTTCTTCTGCTTGTCGTTTCATTGATACTACATTTTATGCTATATCTTGATCTACTCTTCTGGCATTTATATGTATATTATCTAATGTATACATTCAATGACCCTTTGCCTCGTAAATTATGAGTATCATAGTATACTTCAAAGTTGAATATAAATAAATCATATTTATTTATTCTAAGAATTTCGAAAAAAATTGTTTCTTGTAGAAAGTCTAACAATAAATTCAGCATGTTTCACTTCGTAAAATAGATCGCGTCTTATAAAATGAGATGGTGTTACAAAAGTTAATACAATGCATAATAGTGAAACGTTTGCTTTCACTAGCCATAGTTTTTTGTTCATTGCTCTTTTGCTGCACGTTGGAGATGAAATTGAAGTAGGGGCTCGCTTCACTCGCTGGTGAAACGCATAATTGATTTCCCCTTTTCTATACACAGCATTTCCTATATTAACGCCAGAACTACCCCAACACACAGCTAATGTATATTGTTTTGCAGCACACACACAATAATAAGATTGAATTTATTTAAATCTCATACGATATCTATTATAATATAATATATTCGAACAAAGTGAATGTTACTAGGATTTTTAGAATGGAAAAGAGTTAACCTAATAGTTACCACGGTAAATTTTAATTAACTATTTTCGGTTTCATTAACTAAATGACCGCGGTGTTGTGGGAATTTTTGGCGTTGACATTCGGACGAGCGTGTTAATAATGATAATTTTACAACACCAAATTCACACGAACCGAAAAACCTTACGCTTCATATATTTCACTATCCCCTAAAGTTTTATTACAATAATAATCAGAACGTGAACTCTTGTTCAAGATCAAAACTTTCTGAAGCCACTGCACAGAAAACAAGAACAAAACAAAACTTAATTTTAACACTATGCCGTCCGCAGATCTTAGATATGATTCTTTTGTTTGACGCCGACATAATAGCTTGGAGATTTTAGATTAAAAAAAAAAATTTCGAAGATGGCGGTAATATAAATTCCTAAAATTAAGATATGTCATCCAAGAATTTTCGTACTTAATTCTTAGTTAAATAAGCACAACGCTACAGTTAGTTTGCTGCCTTTTAACACCCAAGGAATATAGTTCAAATGTTATTTCAGTTTTTTCAAATGGCACCAAAATGGTACCACCGGCATACAACAGATAATTTTTGCATGGCACCAGCGTGGTTCCACCGGACGGCATAATATGTTAATGTTTCTGCTTTCTTATATTTTACTCACTAATATTTACCGCAAACACTTTATTGCTGCCCGACATATATATAACGCCAGAGTAACGTCGCGTCGCTTAGAAGAAACGCCGAGAATGAAAAACTAATAGGATAGCTGTGTAACCGCTATGAAAAGGTTCACTGCCACAGTTCTCGTCCATACGCGTGTTTAAGAACCGTCGCGTAATTTGCATGACAGCCGGTGGTCCCGACATTCTTCCTGCTCCATTTTCTTTCCTTTTCTCGTGGCGAACTCTTACTTTCATGGCCAAGGAGAGGCACCGTCGACGTCGCGTCCACGAGGAAGGTTTCACGTCTGACCATTACCGCGGATCGCTATAATCCCTTTCTTCAACCTCGAGAAGGTTGCTCGTCGCGGTTCCAGCACGGGTCCCGGGTCCCACCACCACTGACCCGACTGCCTTGCCAGTCGCTGGCTTGCTCCCCGTACGGTCCCAGAACGAAAGATCACGCGCTCACTATCGTCGGCGATGCAGCCGCCGTCGTCGTCGTTGTGTTTCACTATCGTGAAACGGCCTTCCTGCCGCTCGCTCGAGTATTCCGTTCGGACTCATCGTTTCTTGCCTCGACGATCTTGAAAACCGCTCCTTTCCTCACCTGGGATAGAAAGTCGCCGCACCGCGCCGGGGTCGTTCTAATTGCAGGGTCACTTTTTTTTTCACGTGACTGTGTTACCAACTCGCAGCGCGTTCTTGAGAAACAATGCAAAAAACGCGAGCCTCGGAGTTTAGTCGCTTCCTGCTTCGAGGGTGTTTTTCGGGAAAAGCACGATTCTGTTTTGCGTTTCCTTTTTCGAACGGAAAGATCTAACTGGAAACGTACATACAGTTGGAGCCGGTGCACTGTGGCTGGAAATCTTCAAAACGTGGCAGGAATGTATCTTTTATGGAAATGTCGAGGTTAAAAGAATTAATGCGGCAACATTGAAATGCTTCGATCGTAGATTATGAAATAAATTTTGGGACAGCTATGTAATATTAGAAACAACCGCGATATAAATAATTGAAGGAAAAAAATTGTTTAATAGTTTTTGTTAATTTTGTGCGTAATCGTCGAATGTAAATATTTCGCTGGACTAGTTTTAACTGGAAGAAGATTTAGTGGAAAAATCTTAATTGTAAATGAAAAGACTAGGAAAATCTTAATTGTAAATGAAAAAATTAATGATTAATGTTCTGTATTTTTCAAATTTATAAATAAAAATAACAAAGAGAATGAGAAACAATTTTTTTCTTAAATAGAATATATTGCAATTGTTTTTAATATCAGTTATTGTTGACGTTTTCGATAGAAAACAAATTTCCGGGTTTACTCAACGACATAACTGCTTGGTATACGAAATGAGACATTTTCATGCCAGCTTAACCAGAAATGAACATTTTAAATCATTCAGATGAATTAAATGCATTGCAATACTCTCTTTCAAAAAAATGTAAATCCTGATCTCAGAAATTATCTGTAATTATTGCTGAATAGCAACTCGGGCGCGTTTACGAATTCGTTTTATCAGCATTTCTTAGTAGCAATGTGCAAAAATCATTACTTTTTATTCTCCGAAGGATCTTTACAAGCTTTTCCCACTTAATAGTTACTTTATTGACCCTTTACACCCTCACAAAAAGAAACACATATAGCATTCCGTTGAAGAATTAAACGTTGAAACAAAATTAAACGAAGAAATTAAAAGTTGTGTTCGGAGAAATATTATTGTGTTGTGTTCGTTGTTGTGTTATTTATAAATACAGTGAAACTTTTATTATTTTTATGTGCACATACGATTTACAAGAAACAGTCGTAAATTAATTTAAAATCGTTTTTAAATGATTGTGAGTGAATATAGAGAAATTATGTTAAGTGAATATAGAATCACTTTTTGTATGTTCCGTCAAGATTACTCAGAAAGGTGTTAAAATATAGAAGACTTCCAAGGTAATTTTTTCGTTCAAACGATTGCTCGAGCAATGATATCAAGATGGTCATTCGATACTTTTAATAAAAAAATTCTTACTTCTAGGTATTTTCATTTTCTTTTTTAAAGAGGCATTAAGCATTGAAAAACAGAGAACTATAAAAATGAAAATACACGATGCAATAGAACCATTCTTTCAAGACGGACGTAAAAGCAGCCATTAGCACTTAAGAGTTGGGCTTTTAGAATTTACTTGCAATATAGAACACGCGATGAGTTCCAAACTACCTTGCAACTCCACTTCTCATAAACAATACAAAAACTGCACGTACAGCGAGCTTGCGTAAACACGATTTTTAACCCACTGAATTTCCATGACATGTACCAATCAATTCTTCACGTAAATTCAGTCTATTCGAAAGCAAATTGCGCGCTGTTCGTCATTTTTTATCGGAACAAGATTTCTGCCGGAAAATATGATTGAAACGGACGTTCGTATATTTCTGACACCAATTAAACGAAATAAAAATCAATAACAACATCGTACAAATGTAGAAATTTGTACAATGGACGTCGAAAATGTGTGAATTTCGCGCCAAGATCTGCAATTCAATAAACTTGAATGAAACTGCAATACAAACAAGTAGGCATCGATCTTTATTAGTATCGATTACTACCACTTCGCAACATTATTTCGATCGGAACTGTAAATTAAAATTTCCGACTGGTTTATTAAATAATTTCCTTTTCATTTCCTGCTAAGGCAGAGACTAATGTTTAATTCATGGCGCTAAATAGACTGGAAACATAGTGAAGTTGAAGTGATAGTGAAACTCGGCGTAGCACATATGAATACTAGTTTCCGTTACTATAGATACGACGCGACGCGTCGTTTAAAGAGAAGAAGAAAAAGAAAAAAGGTATCGCAAGCATTTAGGTCATTTCACTTGGAAAGTTCTTTTCTAGATGGAAACCGCTTTATGCGAGTCTCGTTTGGTGTTCCAGGTTTCAGGATAAGCCAGAGTCTGGCGATGCTCCTTGCAGAATCAAACCGGACCGACCCTGCCCACCGAGCAAGTACAGAACGCCTTCCGGGGCTTGCAACAACGTCCGACATCCGGTCTGGGGTGCTCGAGGTGCTCCTTTTTTGAAGGCGTTGCCGCCGGCCTATTCAGACGGTAATTTCTCCAGTAATTTATTTTCTGCTTTTCAACCTGCACGTCAAGGACGTCGTTCCTATTCGATCGGAGTTCGCTGAACTATAAACCAAATATTAAAAAGAAATCTTTCAAACGAAGCACAACCGTTTTCAAATTTATGCGAATTTTCGTTCCACGTCGATTTCTTTTACGCGAACGAAAAGAATCGCGCGTAAATATTAAATATTTAATTTTTATATTCAAAAATAAACCAAATAGAAAAATACACAAAAATTTAATATGTCTTATTCGATAAATGTAATTGTGACTCCACAGTAACCGGCTCCTATACACTTCACAATTGTACCGTTCCGTAAAATAATCGAACATACATGCTCTGTCTCGCTAAATAATGCGAAATCTCCCGCAATTTTCTCTCATCTGTGTCACAATTAGAATCCAGCCCAGTCTTTAACACGTTCCGTGCCACGTGTACCATCGATGGTACACGCTTGCATGTTTACTTAGTGAACTGAACAAATTGTTTACAAGAAATTTAGAACCGAAGAATCAATTTCCACCGCAAGAATGGGCGTTGATAAGTTTTTGTTACGTTGTTATGTGTACAAGAATTAATAATTGCACGTAATACATCAAGTTTTAGTAAAATATCAAAGTGTGAAGATTCGAGTAAAAAAAGCTCGGCACGGAACGTGTTAATATTCGCCCTGCGGTGTTAGCTTCGAATGGAGCCGCGGCTACGAATGCTCTCCTCGATCGGTTAATTGCAGAGAACGATTAGAAATTGTATGGGAAAGGTGTGCGTAGGTACTTAGACCAGGTGTTCCATAGACGGTCCGTCGGTTCCTGGTCCTCGGCATGAAGAATAGAAAGTGAAAATTGGAACGAACCTCGCACGCGAACGGCTCCGTGATCCATTTCGACGAGCGTTGGCACGTTCGCGGGGATTAGAAACGACGGATTAGCATGACACAAGGAGCTCGCCAATCCAACGAAATAGAGAGTCCATCGGTTGCGCCATCGGCCCGCGCGAATAATAAATAATTCCACCTGCGATTCCGTCGCCTGCGTCGGCGTTACGCGAGCTCTCCTCGCTAAAGCGGAACGATCCTTCCTGGGGGGCAGGAGAAATGCACGATAAAACAATGTTTCCTGAATACCATTAGCCTACCGCGTGATTCATTAACACGTTAACACTCTTTCGGCTGCGGCGCTACCGTTTACGCGGCTTCCGTTTGGCTATCGCAGAAATCACTGCAGCATCCGGAGCATCAGCTTTAAAATGATGAAACAACGGTATTATCCACAGATCGACCCTCTGTCGTACCATTTTCTTCACAGTTTCAATGCTTACGAATTCTTCGATTGTAATCATTTCATCGGAGAAAGAAGAAAATTTAGAATTATTTAGTTGAATGCTTAATTCCTCGGCCTACCATTTCTTTCGCTTCTTATTACATTTTTCTCTGTTGTTAATCAATTCTTCCTAATGCAGTGAAAAATTTATATTTGTTACGTGTCTGCATTAAAAATCTTATTAAATCGAAACAAACTGAGCAAACTCCGCGAATCATTAAATGAATTCTTCTGTAATACAAAGAATGTTGAGAATCTAGAATTCCTTCTAATTAACGTCTGTCAAGAGAATATGTCGTTAATAAACTAGATGACGATGCGACTATGATCCTTAAAATAAGAAAAGAAATGAGGGAAATGAAAATGAATGAGGGAACAAAAATTGTCTTGTTCTGTTAGGGAAATTATTAAACATGAATAAGTGCTAATTAACGTAGCTGTGAGAGAAATCGTAGTGCGAAGGGTTAACGAAGTTATTTCGTTCTGAAACATCTTTACAGTTTTTCCTAGCTAACTGTAGGTATTTCGAACTTCTTAATCTTCACAATGTGGATGCTTTCAACGATTTTGTGACGGCCATAACTAGATCTATTCGAATCCTTGTACATCAACAATTTCCGCACATTTTCCAATTAACTTCTTTCATTACTACCTCGTGAAATTTTTCCGCTGCAGAGTTTTTCATCCGGTGAATCCCTGCCAGAACGGAGTTGAACCGAATCCCTGTCTCTTTGAAATTCAGATTTTACGGTGCAAGTGTTTCATTGTGAAAAAGATTTGTGACCTAGATACTGAAACCATCCCGTTTGTTCAGAAATAATTCTATTACCAGAGATTCGATATTTATCGATGATTCTCCAATAGCAAATGTGAGTTTGATTCGAAACCAAGATTTAATTCGATTAAAGCCCTCCATGGGTATCTAAAGCGATTAAATCTTTCCTTTGACGCAGTAAAATGTTACAGGTTTTCTAACAGTTGCAGTGTTCGAAACATGAAAGTACAGTAAGTGTACCGCCATGCATTTGCATTTGTCAAGAAGACAATTATGTAAAGAAAACAAAAATCAGAGTCAATTATATTTTTCTGCGTGTTTCTATGTTTAAGAAAATTAACACACATGTAGAATCGCAGTTTTTCGTTTTCGTTTTACGCACACGTAGATAGTAGTAATATATTTCTTTGAATTATTTTAAGCATTTCAGAAACTCTATAAAATAATCTCAAGCTTGGATTTTGTACATTGATGATTTTTAAAATCAATTGAATTAAATTCTTCGTGTCGATGGTATCTTCTCTTTTCTGTACAACAGCATACTTTAAAATTCACTTGGTACATTATACTAATACCGAATCGAAAGAGGCGGAGCTGCTCGATCTAGACAATAGCCTAAGGACACGTTGTTTACCGACACGCTCCGGATCGAAATCAAAGATATGGGTCAGCGTAAATTAAAAATTGAAATTGAGTCGCTTCGCTGAAGACACTTTTGACGATGGAAAGTGAGAGAAAGAAGGACAGAAAGAGAGAACGGGAAAGACATCTGGCAGCTCTTCTCCCGAGGGGAAAAAATCCCAACGAAAATATGAAAGTGAAAAGAACGAAGAAAGCTACTCCAGTGGGTCGCACGATCCAAAATACGCCTGAATATTCGCCGGACATTGTTTAAAGAAGAACCAACCAACTTTCAAATATTTGAATATTTTTACATTTTTCTGAAGTCAACACAACTGGTTGTTTCTCTAAAAACCATAAACTACCTAAAATCTGAAATTATGATCGTGCCATTTGTATATTCGTTAATTCATAATATTTCGCGAGATGTTGCAGCTTGTTCGCTTACACGTAATTTATAAAAAAAGGTACACGTATAAAACGCTAAAAATACATCTCGAAACGCATTGAGTAATTGATTATTAATGCAGGAATGCAGCGTTATTTTAATCTTAACAGAATTGGTCGTAAACATAAATAAAAAAGCAAATTGCACTCGAAGCTATTTTAACTATAAATCTAAAATAATTTTTCTGACTTATAGTATTTCCATTTTATATGACAAAGTGCATTTCATGCGTATGAAATTGAGTCTTGTGACTCGTACAACAATTACACTTTTAACAATTTTTGAAATGTAAACTTTGATAATATAAAAATTATTTTGCAACATGATATAACAATTTTTTAGTGATGCCTCAGAGTCACCACTCGAGTGCAAAGGGTTATATTCTAATTTCTTTTTATCGTACTGTAGCTTTCAGCTAAAACTTTAAAATAAATTTTGTGACTCCTATTTATTGCATTTGACGCAGAAAATTCTGATGTTGCTTAAAGAACGTTTGTACATCATCAACCTTTATATGAGGCTTATACAAAAATTCAAGGGACGAATCATTGAGTAAAGCCTCTGCCAAATAATTTAACATGTTTATTTAAAACACAGCGTGATGAATACAATATAATTGATCAGTGCGCAAAACAAAAATGTGCCAAACCACGAGAGCATCTTCCGTGAAACCGAGGATCCTATAAAACTAACTTCAAATTCATTATCTCTTCGAGTTTCTGTGCACTCTAAAAATATCAGAAATAACGCAAAAGCCAAATTGCTGAAAAATGACTTTACGAGTGAATCGGTCTGAAGTTACGCAAAAAGTCTGAAGCGGATGATCCTGTTTTATGAACGCGTAGAGTCATCGCCAACGTGTCCATGTTTACGGTAATATTGAGATGATGAACGTTCTCATGCTTGTCGATCAACTTAATTAAGGACAAGGTCGGGCCTTGTTAAAATACTTTCCAAAGTATTCGTCCCTTTTCCATCGTCACGTTAATATTTCCGCGAGATCGAGGAGAGCTCGTGTAGATCCCTGAACGCCGAGGCCTGCGCGGATCGGACTTCGTGCCGAGAGATGATGATGATCCTCGCGTAGGAAGGCTGATGATCGTCAGCCTACTTTGTCGTGAGATTCATCGAATACAGACAGCGGCACGTAACCGTGACACAGAATTTTGCGGCCTGGTCCTGCCTGCTCGTCCTCGGTGCTCGCGGTTCGGTTTCTGCAACGTGATTGGCGATTCAGCGACTTTCGCTGACCTGATCCCCTAACTTTCGTCCTCTGATCGGAGAAACTTCCATGTTTCGGCTCACAGTCGAATCTCGGATGAATTAGGCAATTTGAGAGCATATTCTAGCGTCGAATCTATTGTTCAAAACTGATTTTGACCGATCACTGATTTCACCGAAAAGTAGAAAATGCCGTGTTGTGTACAACCGTATTAAAAACATTTCTTTTTTTGAATTTCATATAAGCAACTTAACTTTTATTAAAAGTATAAGTTTATGTATGACATAAAACGAAAAAACAAAATTTTGATTGTTATTTAATTTAACGAATTTCTTCCTCGTCACTACTCAGTACAATCAAACGAGAACGATATCACCTTCACTTTCTGAACCCTTTTCTTCATTCAGATTTTTTGCACCTTCTGTCCTCTTTAAAAAAATCTGTAATTTTGGTTTGTTTGCTGGTTCTTGCAAGGTCATTGCAGATTTCGTGCTACGAAGATGAATTTTTGGCTTCTTTCAGCGGAAGGGTATATATTTATATATCCTTAATTATAATAATTATATTTTCATGTAAAGACACTATATAGTTCATTATCCCTTCCCGTGATTAGTTTAAGGTAATTTAGTTTTTAAATATGTTAAACAAAAATCATGTTATCCAGTGCTGTAGAAGTGCAGTGCCGTACAAAGGTTTTCGCAATTTTCTTATCGTGTTAGAGCGATACCGGTTATAGGATGTCGTGTTGTAGGAGGGCTACCAGTATGTATCCTGAGTTTGTTAGTACCCTAATCGAGTGCGCATGATCTTGTCGTCCACTTTTGAATTCTTTCGATTTTATTCGTGCACCTATTCTTGTCGTTAAATCTCTGACTTTCGCGCTCATCAGTTAGCAAATTATGCTGTGTGTCCTTTCTCTTAAATCGTTCTAGCATTTTTGACTAGAAGGTGCATTGCTCCTGTTTCTTATCTTCTAATCTTAATATTAATTATTTTAACTTGTTATATTATTTATGTGTTAGTAATGCGCTAATAATAATAACTATATATGTATAAAGATAATATTTGTTGTACTGAACAATTACTTCACTCTGATCGTGTTGTAATTTCGTATATTTGTTTAACACATTGGCAAAACGTAAGAATGTCGAAAATGTGATTGATATTACACAACTCAACGTTTCACTTTTCATTTGATTAAATAAAATACTCTATTTGTATGGAATATTTTAAGTGACAATGTTAAAATATAAAAGTATAGATTAAGACTTGATGAATCAGGAATGGGTAAAATATTATCTGAGAGTTTGATTTGAAGAACAGTATGAAAGTGAAAGAATTTGCTTTTCACTCTGCTTCTTATTATTTAGTTTTTCTATTTTCTATGTTAGGGTAACCTTTTTATATGAACGAAATTTTTCTTTTTCTAGCGTGGATATTGTGTGTTTAGAATTAGAATGTCTGTCGACTGAAACGCTCTCAGATCAAGATCCGATGGCAAGAATGTTATTTGACTCGGAGTGATCTCGCGAAATAAAGCGTATAAAAGTACTTTCTATTTCGAACGCGCGTGATTATTTCACTTCGTAACGATGTACACTCGTATTCCCGACGATGTCGCAGACAGCGAAATTCATCGCGACTTTCTAGGCCGCCGCCACTGCCGAGTATTCACCTCTCGATTATGTTCGACATTGAAACCAAATAACGCTTATTAGAAATCGAAAGCGTTTCGTCATGATCATTCAGACTTGCCATTAATTTTATGAGCGGACGGCATCGCCGTTGCGAATATGTTTGCGACGCACGTTATTGCTTTCAACGTCGTAATTTTTTTTTATTAAATAGTATTTCATTCCTCGAATGATATCAGAAAATATTTCTTTTTCATTTTGCTCTGCTGTAAATATATTATTTTTAAGCTTTCGTCCGTCTTTTATTTTGTCATATACTTTTTACTGGCACACTTTTTTTCGGTCGGAAAATAATTTTCGTACAGCTTGGTTAAAAGATTTAATATTGCAAGGAAATAGAGATACGGAACATAAATGTAATTTATAGATATTGAATTTTTGTATTCTCCGAACTTCTGCGCCAGCAAATGGAAACATAGAATCGAATACGCTGGTTTTATTATTTTCTAGAAAGAAATGAGGGTTCAACTTTGTTATATAATTTTTCAGCGTGCGCAACAGTCGCATCCAGAAAGAGAACATTGAATTGATCAGATTTTTACGTAAATCGAATGTACGTGAAACTGTAACCGAGAGTATCAAAACGTTACTAATTGGGCAACTTTGTAATCAACGCATATCGAAAATGATATTCAGGCCAATTGTCGATTCATCTTTATTAAATACTTCAAATATCTTTAGTGTTGCAATTGTAATGCGCAATACCATACTTTCCAGCGGTAAACTATTTATGTATTCGCGCGATTGTTAATTCAGCTGACTTTCTCAGTTTTATCCTCTTTATCAATTCTTACCAATTCTTCTATTGATCATGACCTTCTATTGAATACGATGGATTATTGTTTCCAATAACCAACCTGAGCGCATCCACTTAAAATGTTCATGGGTTCAGGTTTTTCGTACATTTGTTTATTATATATAAAATTTCACTAAAACAAATACGATCCTCTGCCTGCTGTTGAAAGAAGTTAGTTCATGTAACAACAATGTCGGTTTCGCAACAAAAACCATTACATGTGGAGGCACTTAAAGACGATTTCACATTACCATAAGCTCTTACTTTGGCACGGAAAGGAGGTAACACCAACATCTGACAATAAGTTGTACCTGTTGGAATAAGAGAGCAAGATGTTGGTTTCATGGTTAGCGTGAATGTTTATGAACGATCGCGAATTTCTAGCACATTTGAAGCAGTAATCGATTCCAATTGGTTCTACTTATCTTACTCAAGTTACCTGAAAGTAGAGCCACCTCCTCGTCGCAGCAACTTCCTCAATACCAATTTGCCGAACGTTCAAATTACGTTTAATCCGCAGGTGTCGCGTCCCCTCGACAATCGACGAGACGAAATCACCCGCTGCCATCCCCAACGAAGGCGGTCTCGAGGCTAATAAGCCACCTGCAGTTGATGCCAGAAGCTCACGAGGGTCTAACCAGTTTCTGCGGTGTGTGGACCTCGTTGATCCTCCAAGACATAGCGATCACGGTGCACCCGGAAGGTCAGTCGACCTTGTGCTGTTCTAACAAAGGAAAACACGCCGAGTGCTACGAGATACGCGACGAGGAAGGTGGATGCACGAGTTATTGGCGGTCGGTGCCCAGTTTGAGCGTGCACAACTGCAACTTCGAGGGCAGGGAGCAGATGAACGGTGCGTCCGCTTACTTGGACGGTTCTCATATGTACGGGTCCACGGACGAGCAGTTGCATCGGCTGAGGACCTACAGCCGGGGAAAGGTGGACGTGTCCATTTGCGAGATCTGCAACAATACCGAGGAGAGAGCCCTTGGCACGATCTACGGTGCCTTCCTGAACGAGCACAATCGGGTAGCGGAGAGGCTGGCCGAGGCGAACCCGCACTGGGACGACGCGAAGCTGTTCCTCGAGGCTCGCAGGATCGTGGTCGCCCAGATTCAGCATGTCACCTTGAACGAGTACCTGCCGAGCATCCTCGGGGAGAGTGCTCGGACCGACCCCGAGCTGATGCCCGTCCCGAGCGGATTCTACCGTGGTTACTCGTCCGCGAACGTGGGTGGGACGTACGATGCGGTCGCATTAGCGGCACTTCGCGCTCTCACGTCCCTGCGCAGGCACGGGTACAACGATGCCACATGCTTGGAGGACCACGTGGCCGCGTCGGCTAATCGCGTCAGCCTCGATTTCGAGAGATCCACTTTTGAACCTGGTCTGGACACCAATGTTCGTTACGTTCACATGGGTCGCGATCACGGTCTTCCTGGATACGTGCACTTCGTCGCCGATTGCTCTGGACACAACGTCACGGTAGGTACACAAGGTCTTTGATGTTCCTGTCGTATGGCGGGATGGAGAAAAGAGCCTGTTAGCGGGGCTGATAGTTACTTAGGTGGTATCTAAGGGGAATTTTTCGAATGAGCCAGTAATGATTGCTAGGAGATCCTAGAGAGAAACGAAATTTGTGGATGGGATTAATAGCTACCAGGTGAGACAGAAGCTATGGAGAATTTTTTTAAGGAACGATGGAAATTGGTAGGGGACACGAGAAAGTGTTGGGGAAGGTAGGAAAATTTAGGAATGAGATTGGTTATATATGAACGATTCAATTTTGCAGGTTCGTAACTTCAGTGATCTGGAGCGGTTTATGCGCCCGGTGGACGCGAAGCTGTTGGAATCCATTTACTCCGATGTAGAAAACGTAGACTTACTGCTAGGTGGGATTCTGGAGATTCCGGCGAGGGGTGCAGTGGTTGGTCCGACGTTTGAATGTCTTTTGAAGAGACAGTTCATGAAGCTTAGGAACTCGGACCGGTTTTGGTTCGAAAACGATCTGCCGCCTTCGAGTCTGAGCGCGGCACAGCTCTCCGAAATCCGGAAGGTTTCTCTGGCGGGTATACTGTGCACGAACACGGACATCCAAAGGATGCAGCCGAAGGCGTTCATTCAACAGGACTCGTATCTAAATGCTAGAATAAACTGCGATCAGCTCAGCGTGCTCGATGTGACGCCTTGGAGAGAAGAACCTCTACCGGAGCAACCCCTGCCGGAGCGACCCCTACCGGAGCAATCCATACTGGATAAGGACGCATCCGCAACATCGGAATACTTGTCCGATCTTAATCCTAGTTTGATAGCGGCGGCAGTGAAGAAGGCGGAGGCTGATTTGATCAAGAGGAAACAGTTGGAGTACAATTCGTGGTTGCAGCAAAGGGTAGCAGACCCGAAATCACCAGCTGGAACAGCCGCCAGCTTCTCTAAGGCTAATAGAGACGCTCTGCTGTTGGCCAACCAATCGATCATATACGAGCTGGCTACCAATGAACTCTTAAACGGTGTGCATGGATTGAGACGCAGGAAGCGACAGGTGTTCGACAGCACCGACAATGTTCTTGGCTTCCCCAACAACGATTTCTCGGATCTGCTGCAGAACGTTGACATAACAGGGTTCCTCTCCCAGAACAAACCAACGAATCACGAGGAGGTTGAGTGTCCTGTGGACGACAGTCCATGCGATCCCACGACCCCTTATAGAACCCTTTCGGGACACTGTAACAATCTCCGCAATCCCAATCTCGGCAAATCGCTGACGACCTTCGCCAGGTTGCTACCCCCAGTCTACGAAGACGGCGTGTCAAAGCCGAGGTCAACGTCGGTCACCGGAGCACCGCTGCCCAATCCCAGAGTGATCTCTACTGTGATACATCCCGACATTTCTAATCTCCATAACCGGTACACGCTGATGGTGATGCAGTTCGCGCAGTTCTTGGACCACGACCTCACCATGACGCCAATCCATAAGGGCTTCGCCGAGTCCATACCCAGTTGTCGTCCTTGCGACTCTCCCCGCACCGTGCATCCCGAGTGTAGTCCCTTCCCGGTTCCACCTGGCGATCACTATTACCCTACAGTGAACGTGACATCCGGCGCGAGAATGTGTTTCCCGTCCATGAGGTCGTTGCCAGGACAACAGCATCTGGGTCCTCGCGAGCAGATCAATCAGAATACCGGCTACCTGGACGCCTCCGTGGTCTACGGCGAGAACACCTGCATCTGCAATGTCCTTCGAGGTTTCAACGGTCGTATGAACATCACCCAGAGTCCTCATCGCAGCGCAAAGGACCTCCTTCCGCAATCTGCGACCCATCCCGAGTGCAAAGCGAAGTCTGGGTTCTGTTTCATCGGCGGCGATGGCCGCGCTTCGGAGCAACCGGCTTTGACGGTCATGCATACGCTGTGGATACGCGAACATAATCGAATCGTCGACTTGCTGAGACAGGTAAACCCACATTGGGACGGGGAGAAACTATTCCAGCAGTCCCGTCGCATCATCAGCGGTATGCTGCAGCATATCACCTACAACGAGTTTCTGCCGAGGATTCTCGGTTGGAATGCTGTCACCCTTTACGGTCTGAAGCTCTTACCCCAGGGCTACTATAAGGAGTACTCGCCCACTTGCAATCCCAGCGTCCTCACCGAGTTCGCCACCGCAGCCTACCGAATTGGACACTCGCTGCTGCGACCGCATCTGCCGCGAATGGACCGCAATTATCAAAACGTGGAACCGGCCATCTTGTTGCGAGATGGATTCTTTGATCCCGATGCGATCTACCGGCAAGGCATGATAGACGAAATGATCCGGGGATTAATAGCAACCCCAATGGAGACCTTGGACCAGTTCATAACCGGAGAAGTGACCAATCATCTGTTCGAAATCAAGGGCATCCCCTATTCGGGCATCGACTTGATCGCTCTGAACATCCACCGCGCCAGGGATCACGGGATACCATCTTACAACAATTACAGAGCGCTATGCAATTTGAAGAGAGCCACCACGTTCGAAGACTTGTCCAGAGAGATGGCGCCGGAAGTGATCGCTCGCATGAAGCGCATCTACGCTTCCGTAGACGACATCGATCTGTTTCCCGGTGGGATGAGCGAGAGACCTCTTCAAGGTGGCTTGGTCGGGCCCACTTTTGCCTGCATCATAGCCATACAGTTTCGGCAATCTAGGAAATGCGATCGGTTCTGGTACGAAACGGACGATCCGAACATCCGGTTCACCGAGCCCCAGCTGGCCGAGCTGCGTAAAGTCACTTTGTCGAAAGTAATGTGCGAAAACATGGACGAGCACAATGAAATGCAGAGAGCGGCGTTCGACTTGCCGAGCAACTTTCTGAACCCACGCGTGCCCTGCAGCTCGATGCCACACATGGACCTGTCCGCTTGGAGAGAGACCAGGCACGGATGCCAAATTGGAGGCAGAAACGTCGCCTTGGGAGAATCTGGTTTCCCCACACCGTGCACCAGCTGCGTCTGCACGGCCGAAGGCGTAAGTATTTATCCCCTAAAGTCTTTGGATTCAGTTTTTTCCTTAATATTTTCCTGCTAATTCCAACGGGAATATTAAATAGGAAGAATTGTCCCAGGACAACGCGTATCAAAACAACCAATATCGCGATAAATGAATATTATCATGTTCATGATTATCATCAGCATGTTTTCGTGTTAACATTGCATTTTTATCGCATGTAGTTTTAGTTCACGTCAAAACGAATTCAGCGATTTGTAACACCATGACCTTCGGAAGATCTTGAAAACCTCTTCGAATCTATGAAAAAACGAATTTAAAAAATGAAAGATACAATTCTACACCTTTTTCAGACCCAATGCGCTTCTTTGAGGATTACGGACTGCAATCAGCTACTCCGCGAAGCGTCCAGGGAAGCCATTTTGCGTGATGACGTTTGCACGGCACAGTGCGGCTTCGTTTTGGCCGCCACCGAGGCCACGTCGAGACTCCAGCAGTTTACAACACCGAGCAGTTTTCCTGGGTTCACAGGCCACAGAAACAGCCTGAGGAGTGCGCCAACGCCGATTTCCTTCAACGGCTTCAAGCTGCCGGATCTCTCGCAGTTCATAGGTTGAACGAAGGGGAAATTCGTCGATATTGCTTATTAACTATTGCGTACGAGAGACACACTGTCTTCCTTCGAGAAAAGCTGCACAACGGTGGTGACCATATATACGCTCAGTTTTTAAATCATTGAACTGACAGACATGCGATGACGTTGCGTTTCCGAAGACTACCACTGTCGCGCGCGTGAATTTAAAAATCGCCGAGTACACCGTGTTTCTCATTATTTTTCTTGTAAGAAATACCTCTCATGTTTTATCTGTTTGTTGTGTTAATTATGTAGGATTACTTGTATAGACTGTAAGGGATATTCGATTTGTCGAGGAAAGTGCGTACTCTCGGAAACATAAGGTTGTAAGTAGACGATGCATATGCACAGTGAGAGAGAGAACAGTATCCTGGCACTACTACCTTCTTTTGTCTTTTAGTTATATTGTTTTCAGCGGAAAAATTATTTATATCTGAAAGATGATAATGTAGTAGCGAGTAAAACAGGAAGTAGCGTGCAGATGTATTTTTTCTTGTTCACTGTGGACGTGCAGAAGATGTCATTGCTAGGCTGAAGGAAAATTCGTGCAGTGATCTCGTAGTACGTACTTGCTGTGCAAAGGCAAAGAGGACTACAACAAATTGTCACCGTGTTCGGGAATACCGTGACATTGTTAATTGGATGAAATGTGAATATTATATTATATTGATCGGATGAGTGATATGTGTGTTTTCAGGGAAATGCACTAACAGTGTACCAGACAGAACATTTTTATACTTGTATAGTAATTATTATTGCAAAATAACAAATGCGAACACAAAACTTCCATTCCGAGTTTGTTTTTCTTTCTCTCGTTACACCTTTATCTAATTTTGTAGTTATAATAATGGACATGTATAATGCTAATAAATGTTAATTGTTTCTTCTTCCCTCTTTGTAATAAATAGTGAACGGTATGTCCCACACTTCCATGTCTCTCCTATCAGACTACCATGAAGTTTGGTCCGCTTTTTTTCAAGTCTTCTCCAAAGTATCACGTGTAACAGCAACCTAATTCGGAGTGGAGCTTAGTTTACAGAGATCCCTCGTATTTACAAAGCGTATGACAATCACCAGCTAGTAAAATTTCGAGATTCTTTCTTTACTCTCCTGTTGCACTTCCACTCGTTAAGTGTCTATGTTTCACTGTCAAAGTATACATACATACATACATACATACATATATATATATATATATATTTCTTTTTTTTGTTACACTAATCCTGAATCATCTCATTTTTAACTGGCAGAAACTTCTTGTTTGTTGTTAATCACGGCAGCGTTGTCTGCCATGACAGGTGCTTGTTCTATACATCGCCAAAGACCATAGGTTTTGCCAACAGTAGTTTGCCATAATCTCAGAGTACCATCTTCGGAGCCACTAGCATACAATTCACCATCCGGTGAGAAACGAACACAATGAACTGGACCAAAATGTCCTTTGAATGATTCTAAAACATTTTTTAAATATTTATGTATATTGTAAATGTTGATGGAGAACATTTCGCACATTATTAATTTTATAAAGATTCGAATCTCACCAATTTCTATCCCGGTACTATAATCGAACTTGTACATTTTCAGGTCTTCTCCACCACATACAAAAATACTGTGATCTGGATGTAGGCTGGCGCTATTCATTTGAGTAGGTACAACGTACTCCCGCAATTTGGACAAGCTAAACAAAAAATTTAATTTATAAGTTAAGAGTAATTTCTTTGAATAGTCTTGAAATTCTTAAACAAATGAACAAAATCGCATTAAAATGTAAAGTTCGACATCAGGAAGTGTATCCTCCTGACCAAAGGTTGACTAAGAAGTACTGTAACTGATTTACAAGTACACAAGAAGAATATTAATTTGTGACCTCTAAAAAGAGCATAAAAATACTGTACATGTACCTAGCTACCTTGAACTCTTTTCATTACTGTTTTTTCTATGGTATAGTTTACTTGTTTTGTACATATTATAATAGGTACAAATATATACACATAATATATATATACATAAAATAAAATAAACATACTCTTTACTATTCCAGAAGGTGACTATATTGGCATGAGTAGTTGTGATTATAGTTCCATCCCTGGATACTTCCATGGAACTTGGAATAGCTGGAAAATCTAGCCTGCTGATTTCTTGTGCACTATTTCTATCCCAGATTCTTAGTGTCTTGTCGTCGGCACATGTTATTAATTGAGTGTTATTGTTGAAGAAAGTAACGTGTCTTATAAAATTTTTGTGACCTGAGAAAACCTGTTAACATTACTTGTTAGACTAAATAATAAAAATCAGTCGTATAAAAATGCTGATACATACTTGTGGTGCTGCTTCTGGTTTATTAAGGTCATAAATTCGTACAAGTTTCTCATTAGATCCAGTACACAAGTAATTGGAATCGGTACTAAAACTAACAGACTTGACTATGTGTTTGTGTTGAAACGAATAAATTTCTTCTCCTTTAATTGCATCCCAGACTTTCGCATTGAAGTCAGCAGCGCCTGAAGCAGCTCTTGTAGCCTCAGGGTTCAGTGCAACACCCCACACTGCTCCCTTGTGTCCTTCAAATGTTCCAATCCAATCCCCTGTGTCCCCTTGTCGTAACATAGGCTTGCCATCTAGAAGTACATTTAAAAAGCTGTCATTAATATGAAAATTGTTCAAAATTCTAAAACGTGTATCAGATGTTACATTTATTAAAATCAATATTAACATAAAATAGGTTATATACAATTCACATTATTGTGTTTACTCAACAATGTATAACAGCAGTCAGCATGAAGCAGAGATCTTTAATTTCTTCATTTGTTAGATAAAGAATAACAACTTGAAGAATTTAAATACAGCACAAACGATTACTCATCAATTTATATATAAACAACAAATCGATAGTAATTCCATTTTGATGTAATGTCATTAAACAGCGTCGAGCAGTGGGTGAATATAAATATATACAAATAAAAATACATAATCCGAAAATAGTTTATAATTAATGCGTTAGGTGATATTTGGATGAATCTTTCCAATAAACCCATAACTTTCCAAACATGCGGTACCTAACCTCGGGACCTGCAGCTTGGTAAAACCTTGGCGTTCGAAGGGAACTAGGCCAAGGAGATCAAGAATCGTGTGTGTCGAAAGAAGAAGAATCCATTGAGATATCGGACAAAGGAACTCGGACGTCCCGTAACGAAAGAAAAACTGAACTTAGAATTACCTTTACAGGCCGAGATCAGGTAATAGCCAGATTCCGTGACGTCGGAGAACGCAAGATGTACTACGGGCCTTGTGTGTCCGCTACACGTCAATGGTGTCTGTCTCAAATTTGCCATAGTGTCAGCCGCGTCTCTGGACGATCGAATTTTCCCGCTTTTCCCCAACACGTCTACACCCGGCTAGGGCGCGACGAGAAATTCTGTTCGCGAATTTTCTCTGTCACCCCCCAGCGAATGGCGACACAAGTCTCTTACGTTAACAACACGTTCCTCTCAAACGAACCGTCACCATCTACGCACGATGCGACACTGAATACCGTGAACGTAGCGAGAGCGTGCGCTGCAGGCCAAGTTCAGACAGGAAGAAGGTTGTAGGTTGTAGCGGCGGCGGCGGCCTCCACGAGTTTTCTTAACTTATTTCAATCGGTTTCGAGGACGAATCACAAAAACAATACGATTCCTGCTCCTCCGTTTACAGCAAATTAAGTCTGCATTCCAATTATTTAACGATCGAAATTTTTCATTTCATTGATTAAATCTGACGAGCGAAAAGAACTGGTTGTAGATCGTGACTAACGATCGGGATCCTCAAAATCATTTTCATCGTACTTATCAATAAAAGTTTAAAGCGTATTAATATAACAAACGAAAATATATTGACATAATGTGTGAAAAATATGTTCATCCTTATTATAATAATTGCAATTACTATAGAAATAATTCCATTTTAGTGACTTCATAGGTTATTTCAATATAATCCTAATTTATTTTATAGGAAAGAAAATTAACAAAATTTGTAATAAATATGATAGAATTATATAAAACTATATAAACTTTCACAATTCAGCATTCAGTCTCTTATGAATTATATATTTAAATATATATTTTAACTCTAACTTAACAAGTCTCAAAAAGTCCACCCTGCACATTACTACTGCCAGTAGACTGCACAAGAAAGTAAAGTGAATAATTTATCAAATTGTGTAAAAATCTTGTTTTCGAATGTGAACAATCGAACATAGGATTACACATACTTTATATTCTATACAATAGCGTCTTATTAAGCCAGCTGAATTAATTGCAGCCGGATGACGTCTATAAGTAATTTGGTACTGTTGGAACATGTACAGAAATACAAGGAGTCTTTTAAAAGCGCTATCTACATTGAACTTGTCTCAGCGTCCTTGACTCTCTCTTTTCGTCCTTTCTTGCCCTCTCTGTTTCTCTTCCGGACGTTCTGTGACCGTGAGTCTTCGCCGATCTCTTTCCCTTCGAATAACCTTAATGTCTGTTCTGGGAAATATAAAGTTGTGGCTCGTGCAAAGACTAACGATCAGCAGGATATGCGGAACAATGTGAGAAAAGTAGGTCGAATTAGAGAACAAAGAGACTGGCACAAACTGTCTACGAGCGACAAATTGCAGTGTTATATCGATTCCTTTCTCCGCGAAGCTTAAATAATTCGAGAAAGTCTATAGAGAATTGTGTCTATAAAAATTGGATAAATTCATGTAAACTTAATCGTCCCTCGAAAAGGAAACCATTAAATTGTATAACGTGTTGGAAATACTTTTCTAATTGCATGTACAACAATATAATAATATTATATATGTATAGATAAGATATTTAATTCAATGTTCTCATTTGTCAATTTTTATGTTAAAGGAATGAAAACAGTTCTAAAAGATTGGAATTGAAAACTCTATTTTTCTATATTATTTTTCTTACATCTATTTATTTTTCTATTTCTAAATAATTGGCCTATACTCGCGTGTATTTAACTACTTCACAATATTTTAAAGTTTATACAGCTTCATGACTCTCGAATCGTGAACATAAACATTAAATCAATATCCATGCAATTATACAGCATCTACACGGATACGATTGTTTTAATACTCGTCTATCTGTAATTTGAAAACAAGGTAATCTCGTCCGTGTCACAGATTATCTGGTGTTATTATCCAAATTATATAAACTTTTTATCATTTTATCGTTCGCATACTACGGAAGGCTCGTGTTCTGAATTAATTACAAGGGAACACTAACAAGACGTTAGTTCTCTAGGATTGATATCATCGCAGACCTTCGTAAATTTATCGCTTCCGTTTTCAGTAAACATTTCTCAAACGTCATAAAGCTGGCATATACATGCATATACATACATAATGGACTTCGTGTGCCTGTTGCGCCGTGTGTACAAACCATGCACACCTTTTTAAATGCGCACCTGCACGTGGATAGTCCAAGTAAATACAGAAACGAGTCTTACACGAAGGTAAACGTCGGTGAAGGAGAAGCGTTTTGTATGCAAGAAAGCAAATGCCGACAAGGGAATCTGTTTCTGACACGTTCCCGAACGTCCCATATGCCCGAAAGCAAGCATTTTTTATCCATAGCTAAACTTTCGTACCCTCCTCGAAGATAGTTGCAGAACAAATTATATAATAACATTTTGTCTATTTCTGTGCTTTAAAACTTGAAATCGATACATTCATTTATAAAGACAGATTTTAGAGAAGTACGTCTTTAAGATTTTTGATTTGATGTTTCTTAACAAAACAAACTTGGAAATACTCATTGTCTATGTGTTAGTGCTCTGTTTTGGAGGAATTTTGATATGTTACTTCTTATCGTTCTGTTTTGTTGATTTCATATCGAAATTGACTTGAAAATACTCATGTCCGCATATACTGTTGTTCTGTTTCATTAGTTTCTTATCAAAGCAGATTAGAAAATTGTGAACTCAATTATTTCAGCGTATCTTATAAACATTGAAGGTTATTCATTTAATTCATTTATCAGTGAAACAATACAGTTAAAGTAGAATGTATTTTTCGAGAGAACATATCTATGTGAAATATGTTCGTAGTTGCAATATCTGTCCATTCCAGTCCGATGTTGCAAGTCTGAAATATGTAATAGTCCCATAGATAGACGTTAATAGTTGTAATAGCTGTCCACTCCACTCCCATCATTCAGACATGCAACATATGAGAGGTGGGGACAGTTATTGTGACCACAAGCGTACCTCAGTTATCTTCTTTCGACCGTAGCAACACACTGGCAGGTTTTATCATATTTAAAACTCAACCTGTTTGTTACCAAGAAAATACAAATATTCTGTCGTATTGCTGGAAGGTGAAATATAAAAAATATGATCATGACCAATATGTTTAAAAATAGATACTATGCTCATAGTGCAGTATTGAGAGCATTTCTATCGGAATGTTTCAGTAATAATAGGGAAAAAAACGAAAAGGTGAATCTCACTGGTACAACCATCGTCTGGTGGATGATGAGTCCTTTCGGACCAGTACATCTATGTTTAAAATCATTGTAAGTTCGTCCACCACCATCTAAAGCAATTCAATTCAATGATTTGTAAATCGATTGAACGCTACACAGAAAAATATTTGCAAACACAAATATTTGCAAATATTAATCAACTCGAAATAACTATTTACTTGCGTGTCAACCGGTATGCTATTTTAAACATGGACTTTACAAAACATTTACATAAACTGTGCCCGACCCTGCGCCACACGTTTGCACAAAAGTTGTAACGCGGGGATTAATTATTTCATTCCCAAAGTTAGGCATGATAAAAATCCATTGTGCCTCCCGTCTTCCAGTTCTGCGGGACTTCTTTATGCACATCCCCTTTTACGTGACCACTTACGTCCTCCAGTCCTGCCAGACGATCCCCTACTTTTTGCATACACCATCGTTATCAGAAATTCCATTGTGCTCTCGGGTCTATTAAGAGATGGATCGGATCAGGACACATTTCTATTCATCTTTAATCATGTTTACAGGGTTTTTCGTGATTATCGCTCGTTTAACAGGTTAAGGGTGGTTGCACGGTGGCGCCGATTGGTCAGCGGTTTCGCACGTGCGCAGAAACTCTATCTCGCGGGAGGATTCGCAAGGGTGCTTTCGACGACGTACCGTGTTTCAGTCGTTATCAGGGGCTGTAGGCGGGACGGTGTAATTGTCCGTTCTCCGCCGACCATGAACTCTCAACCGGAATTCACTTGAGTTTCCAGGACCACCGTTCCGCTCCGTCGCCGCTCTATGGACATTCGTAGTTCTCGTAACAACGATAACAAACGCTCTTTGCAGGAACAACATTTACCGGGCGGTCCTGTCCTCACGAGCCGAGGACAGTGGTCGCGATAATTGTGGGTCGTCCGCACGTGCGTTTTAATCGCGAATCGGTTTCGGTTTTTCTCACGGGGTTGCTGTACGGTCGTTCAAGTGGAGGAAAAAGCCATGAGAAGTTCGTCGTTGCTCGCTATCATCGCCTGGCTGCAGTGTCACGTCGCTGGTACTCGTGCTGGTGAGTCCTGATGAATGTTTCTCTCTCTCTCTCTCTCTCTCTCTCTCTTTTGCCCCCTCTAGTTCCCTCTCTCTTACTTTCTCTTACTTTCCCTTCGTCTCTCTCCTCCTCTCTTTCTCTCGCTCGTTTCTGTCTATCTGTATCTCTCGATGTCTCTCGGTTCGCCACTTCGAAGCCTTATCACAGCCATTAATTCTGCAACAGCAACACCACCATCTTTGCTGTTTTGATGGTCAGCCTTTTGTTTTCGCCGCAAACAGTGTCAACAGAGCCGCCACACAATTTGACGCACTCTTATTGTCCCTCGGTTTATATTTGACAAATAATAGCAGTGCGTTTGAATACCCTCGAAACGGAAGTTTTGAATGCCAGGAGTTAAGATGTTTCGCTTGTGAATTGACACTGCATGATTTGGGACGAGACAGTCCTTTGTAAGATGTGTTTTAACGGTGTGGTTCTAGCACTGATTTGATCGTTGGGAGCCGTGAGTTAATCAACGCGCGATTCTGTTTATCTATTAAAGAAACAATATCATTGTATTTTGTGGGCGTCGTTATTCTTCTCGCAGTTACAGGGATTTATTTTTGCTGTGATATAATAATTGTTTTGGTTTAGTTAAACAAATTGCTGTGATCTTGTTGAATCTTCTGGTTGGGAGAGGGAGGGTGGTAATTTGGCAATCAACGTGTTAATTAAATCCACAGGAAGGAGATCAAAGAGAAAGACTAAGCAATCAGGAGAAGGCAACAAGAAATATGTATACAAAATTTGTACATAGTACAAATACTATTGACTTTTCCAATTCTGCTTATTCACTCGAACATTTTTAGAACTGAAACAATTAGCGTGAAACAATTCGCTGTAGAGAATTTTGATCGCTAATTAAGTACATTTGTGTGAAATATTGTGACGGCAGGATTAACCAGTGCCATAAAAATGAATGACAATTGTTCTGACATTTTGAGAAATTTATTACGGTCACGTTAGTACATTTCTTGCGAGGCAACATTGCATAAAATGGAAAAATCATATCGAGTGACGGTCTTGGAGCAACGCGCTCGCTGAATACGTGACGGGAAATTGGAAAATTGCGAGACGGAAATTTTATCCCGAGTCGCGGAAAATCGGTAATAAATCAAGCTGTTAACAGGATGGTCTTTCGACCATCGGCGCGCATAAAATCACTGGACCGTGGGTATTTATGAATTTATAACGTGTCCGATTGTATAAAATAAATAATTAAACGAGAGACTCATTTTAAGTAGTATTAAACTTTCCACAATACTTCACTCTGCTATAGTATTTATTTTTATTCTTTCAGCTAAAAAATATTCTGTACTTTACCATTTCATACATCTCTGGCGTTTTCTACAAAAATAACCAAGCAAAGAAGTTCGTAAGTCTGCATTTTATAAACTTGAAAATCGTTCGTACAGATACAGTTGCCTCCATCGCTTCTTTGTTAATATTAATATTAATATGCTAAATCACAACAAAATATTTTCTACGGTCTTATACATACATTAATCTCGAAAGCTCAAATAATTACGTTATCTTCGAATTAGTGAACTTTTTTAATTGAAAGAAACAAATGTTTTATTGGCTTACAATTTTCGTAAAACGTCTGTAAATACCAACGTCTAAGCGAACAAATGCAATCTAATTGTTATAGTTGAAGATAAATCAATGAAATGTTAGATAAACATCTTTAATTCATAATTCTATGAATATCGTAGGGCAAACAAGATTATGAAATATTATTCGAGAAGATTTTTTAAAGAAAAGACGTACTCACGATTTATAAAATGCGTGTAAAGCGTGAAAACAGAAATTTTAATGTGCAATTTTAAAGCTGTTTATCATATTAGGTACAACCTTTCTGCTGATTATACTCGCAAAGTTAAAAATGCAGGACAAACAGTGCATAAGTTATTAATGTGCATAGAAATTCGTGGAAATTTCGAAAGAGATTGCTAAAAGACAAATCTCCAAACTAATTAAAAATAATTTACATTGTATCATATGAGATACCACTAAAATGTTAGAAACATCGAAATCCAATATTCAAAACCATTTGCATTTATTTTTTACCACGAAATCGGAGGTAACGTTCGGTCTACACGACAATGAAGTTACCTGCTTCCATGTTGTTAATATTCAGCAGCATTTCCTACCAAGCGGAGCATACGTTATTCAATGCCACAGCGCTAATAAAAATAGATAAAATTCAAAGATGCGAAAAATTAAAAACTGCTTTTTGGTCTTCCCGGTTGTAGTTGAAGTCATCTGCGCTTGTTATTTAACATTCCTGTGCTACCTAGTGGACCATACGTTATTCGACTCAACGATCCTAATAGAAATAGATAAATGCGGGGAAACGAAAAATCGAACATTACTTTTCTTCCGAACAGTTGAATTTATTCATGCTTGTTGTTCATATTCGGCAGCATTTGCTACCAAGTAGGGCATACGTTATTCAGTGCACCAGCATTAATAAAAATAAGTAATGCAGAAAGACGAGTTCGTGTCAGACACAACGTTCTTCGGTTCTCACGTGAATCATCCTCGGCGAAATCCACGCGGCCGTCTGTGCATCGTAGATAAGGTGCTTAGTTCCTCGGCACGGTACATTTCCAATCGTAGCGCAAAGAATCCTTCTCTCGAATAAGCGGTTACCGGTGTAGACCGGGACGAATATCGGGAAAGATATCGCTTCGCGTCCTGCAGAGCCATTCTTCTCTGACACGCGCTGAAATTCCTTTATTTTTCATGGACACAAAATCGAGACAGGGAATCCCGACATGTTTTAAGATTTCTGCCGGGCGAATCCTAAGGCTTATCATAAATTTCCCTGATGGGAGCTTTTTTTGACAACAAAAGCAATCATTTGCGCGGTATCAATTCCACAGCGACTTGGCAATGCGTCAAATCACTGTACGGATAAGTGGTAAAAAGCCGCGAATAGGCTGACGC
Organism: Megalopta genalis; assembly: GCF_051020955.1. Classification (NCBI taxonomy): domain Eukaryota; kingdom Metazoa; phylum Arthropoda; class Insecta; order Hymenoptera; family Halictidae; genus Megalopta; species Megalopta genalis. The sequence goes on along the minus strand of NC_135018.1, from coordinate 21,228,366 downwards.
AGTGTTCTCCGATTATTGTCATTTTATCGGTGGCATAGTTCTATAATTAACTGTAACACGCATGGGCATTAGTACGATTAACTATATAAGTGTCAACAATTTGTTTCGAAATTTTTTTGGATTTGTCATACTAAAGTGTGACACATAGTGAAGAAACAATGTGCGCAAAATTTCAAAGCAATCGGACTAATGTGTACACAATGCGTTAATATGTACATAGCGTTGTATTTTTTATTTTAGAAATATTGTCAAATGTTTTTGTTTGAAAGGCTTTATGTGTCACTTCTAAAAGTTGATTTACCATTAAATACAGTATATGGTGCAGAATCTAGTAAGAGGGAGTATATTGAATCTGGTCACACCAATTTTGATAAAATTTCTGCAAGAGGTAGTTTTCGGTAAAAATATTTGACACATATTTCTTTTTATTGGCCATCATCGAAGTTGAAAGGGTGAAAATAACCTTCAAAGTTGAGGATAAAAAGCACATTTACGAGATGTTCTCACTCTTTCAACATGGATGAATGGCCCGATAATAATAAATACGTATGACGTATTTTCTACGTGAAAAACATTTGAAACGAGCATCATTGAGAAAAATTATTTCTGAAATTAATCCTTGAGAAATGAACGCTTTGCAGGATTGCTTTCACCAGAAATTAAAATATTTCTGTAAATCCTCCAGTATACGGAAGAAACTTTTTACTGATTCTGTTCAAGAGAGAGCTTAAGAAAGAGTACATTTTTTGTTTATGCTACGCGAAGAATATTCGAAACGGTTAAAAATAACAGTTACGAACCGACGTACGAAGATTCCATTTGGAACAGCTTTGAAGAATCGCAGCGATGTCATAACAGTTACGGATGGAAAAGGCTTCGGTTTATATCGGTTCCGGTTATGGTTACAGAATTGTTATTGTGTCGGCACTATTGTACTATCTTCCGGTTCGATACGTTCGACACGAGAAGCGGAATACATTTTTCACGGATATTTTCAATTCGAACAGAAAACAAAACTACAGCGATGTTTTAAAATAATAAACGGATTTCGGCGCATTCGGGATTTATTATTTATATTGGACTAGTGCAAAACTGATATGTTTTTTGGAACAGTACACAACTGATACGTAACTGTTATAGAATATCGATGCACGAAATATTCGTATACTGTATTTTCAATTTCTGTCAAATTATCGATATACATATGAAAGATAAAACTGAACTAAGTTTAAAGCTTGAAGCTTTTACTTACGCTATACATCGTTCATTTTCCTCTAACATGTTTTTGCATAATTTTTTTGCACATGTAAGAGGTGAGAAACTGGAGATATATGTTCTTTCTGAAAAATGTTACGAATTAAAACGTCTGCAAATACACTCGAAATTTTTTGTCACCACTTATCCTACTGTAAATTTCAGGATTGAAGCTTTCCCTTTACGATGACCCTTTAAATTTTGATGTGTTTTTTTTTTAAGTCACTCTATTGAGCCTCATTCTATTACCTACTTTCCAGTGACACATAGTTCATGGGGGCACTACACGACCGAACCTGCTCCTCGTTCCTGTTTCATAAAACGATTAAGGAAAGTCGTACACCAAGTTTCGAGAAGTCATTATAAAATGGAAACTTCAATCTTTAAAACCATGGTCGATTTATTCGTGAAAAAACATTTTTCAATGTTTCTGAAGACATCTTTCAATTTGTAGCATTCTCGAGTAAACCTATGCCTTCAGTTTTCCGTTTACTATGAGTGATAAAATCATAAACTTCAAAATAAGACCAGATTTATTATGTTATGACTCTTTTTTATAAAATCATAACAGTTCTAAGATCGACAATTTGTCAAAAGTCTGAAATTCCGTGTATGAATACATTTTCACTGACTGCGTGTAAATAGAAGTCTCGTGTGACAACAATTTCGTAGATCGTAACTAGAAATTTATATCAGCGAGAATCTTTTTCTGCTTGTAGCCATTTTAAGCCTTTAACACTGATTCTCTATCAAAGCGGTAAAAACTCACCTTTTAATATTTCAATTATTTGAATGTGTAACACTGATTTTACCAAAGAGGATAAAAAAAAACCTTTCAAAATTTTAATTTTAAATTAGACCAATTAAGACACAATTAAAAATTGCGTTAATGCACAATAATACATCTATACGGGTCATTCCAGAACTGAGAATTAATATTTAAAATTGCTTTCACCTAATTGTCATCAGCGCATCGATGTCATTCAATTATATTTTATGGACAATGAAATATAGTTTGGAATTTAATAAAGTTTCGACGGTATCAAACTGTCTTTTGTCATTTACTGTGTCAGACACGGGCATGAGCGTTAAGGGTTTAATAACGTTTAAATTCTTCGCAACTGTATTGCCTCCTTATTGGCACGAGAATTGAAAGGCCGTGGAAATCAATAAAAATGGTATCTTGTTCAGCAGTCGTTTCAATGAACTAAAAGTTAAATCATACAATATTAAGTTTCATTAAATCATGCGACGATCTTTGATTTATTCAGAATTTATTCAATCAGAGTCTATATGCAGTACTTATTAATAGTATAAATAGATATTTCAGTCATGTTTTTCTGATTCTGAGGGAGTGTTTGTAATTTTGCCTCACTTAAAAAGCAACGAATTCAACTATATTGAACAATGTAGTCGATCAAAATTACGGAGTTCTATCTGATACATTTAATTTAATTTGGAAATCACGAACAACACATTGCTACGTAACAATAGACCACTGCCGCTAATTGCCAGACGTTGAACGAATTAATTTACGACGATTGATTTAGATGTCCAGAATTTCGCAACGTTCCTCCATAACTGTTCCAAGAACTGAAAACGATATGGCAACCGCAGCATATAAATACGAGTTACTAATTAGAATCGGTCACTTTTTTCCCGTCGAATAGGTTCCCTCGTTTTCACTTTCTCCCGTCGATTCCCTCTTAGCGAGAAGTTATTAGCGTAAACTTGAATCCTTTTCCTTCGAGCGGAACAAAGAGTGTCTCTTCGTTATCTCGGATAAGCGTCTTTGAGAGTCCCAGGCGGATGCAGAATAGAACGTTTAAAGCAGGATTTCCTTCCTCGGCTCGATCCTTTAATCGCATGAGAATTTTATTCTGTGTGATTATTTATTATCTAATGGACGTTACTTAACCGCGTTAACCTTTGTCTTTCGTCAGCCCCTCGTATTCTATGCTGGCTTATTATACTGTCCGATTTCCCAAAGAAGAGCACTGAGTCAGTTACACTGACGGCCATAATAGCTGTCAGCTTGTCTCTAAGCCCCCAAATGTCATTAGCCCGGGACGATTGTGGTGGGCAGCTTAAATGACTGACGGAATGTACCAGGTCTACAGTTACCATATTTTAGGACGGATTATCGGATGCGGTTAATAAAAAATTCATTTTAACATGTTCGCGTCGTCTCGCTTCTTGAGAAGCGAGAATAGAATACATTAAACATTTTCTTCCTTTTAATAATTTCTGTCACCCCTCCCGCGAGATTTCTGAAGAGAAGTTCGAACACAGTTGTTACTCTTAATCCATTTAATTTGAATTGAAGTGTAACGAAACTTTTATTTTATACAAAAATTGCACCATTGCACGATGTTCCTTTTCTCGTTCATCGCTCAGCTTGTAACATTTTCATTCGTTTCTGCAAATTAGGATCAGTTGTTATTGTTCGTCAATGATATCCTTTTGCGATTTGTTCTTGTAACAGATTGAAATTAGGAAAAATTTTGGAATATATGACAGTTGTTCTATATGTGTTTAGTCTGTTTCTGTACGGAATAGCTGAACTAGCGTTACCCCGTAATGCACACCAATTTGAACGGCCCTTCTCTTGCGGTTAATGGACATTTCGCTGCATCAGGTTTCCATAGAATAATGCACGAAAATGAGAAAATGCATAAAGATCCACAGTGTAGATATAATAATTAATATGAAAGTGCCAAAAAAAAAGAAAAAAAAAAAGTGATATTCGAACTTCAATAAATTTGGCTCTGTTAAGGTGATTTGGCACGCATATAAGTTACCGAGATCTACGAAAGGCGTTTTTTAAATTTTCGTTATAGGCTCAGTTAAGAAAGTTTAAAAACGAGTGCACTTTTTGTTATTCGAAGTAATAGCAAAAACAGTTTTGCAGTTTTGTTGTCTAGTATACTAGTCCCTCGGTCAATTAAACAAAATTCGAGTCGTTGCAGTTTCAAAAAAGTTATTATAAAAGGTGTACGATGACCTTTTTACTGTACGTAACAGTTGAAAATCAGGAAAAAGTTCAGATAAATTGCAGCCTATCCCAGCTAATCCCGGTCGGGTCCCAGTAATTCCAGTCAGGTCTCTTTAAAAAAAAAAATGGGGTATAATGGGCGCAGCGTGGCGGCCGTAGCGACGACGGCGTGTGACGCCGTGTAACAATGGAATTAACGGCGCCAGGGACAAAGCTGCAGCGGAGGCGAAGGAACACGAAAAGTTGCAAACAGTTCTCTAAGCGGCACGATGCTTTCTCCGGCGTAACTGGGCCACGAACGAAAACCTCCGCGAGACATCTGAAGTGCCGGGCGTGTGTTGCGGCACCTATCAACCGACTTTCGACCTTCGTCGGTTATTAGCGCGAATTTAAATGTCCTTCTCGCCGAAGCGAGGTGGAAAAATCTCTCGTTATCTTTGAAAGCCGTTCTGCCAGGCGGTAAGAGCCTTCGCCAAGCAGCAGAAGGACGTGGAAAGCGGGGCGACGGGCGCGGCGGCGGTAGTTCGAGATATAAAGTGAAATTGAAAAGAGCCCGAGGAATTTTCCTCATCTCTTTCCTATGCATGGCCCGGCTCACCCTTTCTTTATCTCTTTTTCTGTCTTTTCGTGTCTTGAATCCTAGCACGCTGGATACAAGGCTCCGTGTGAAGCCCCGACGAAGCAAGCCCGAGTTGCCCATATCGCGACACTTCGAACATTTTACGTTATATTTCCTATTTGACATTAATCCGCTCGCAAGGTAATAGTTGTTAACGCGATTTTCGTCGCGGACTTGAGCCGCGGTTGCGGCGGATATACGCTCTCTGCGGAAATACGTGCGAGCCGGGGACCAAGAATGACAAGCGTCAACAGCGAAAAATACTGGCGGTGCTGAATTTTGACATCTGAGTGACACAATTCTTCGTTCAACATTAGATACTGTTTTAATAATACATACGTTTATGAAACTGGAAATTCGCTCATTTGTTGTTGTTTATGGGTTTATTGAAATGCTTGATGTCTTTCTATATACGTGGTGAAATACAGGATGTTTCCTAACCCAGAGTAAAAATGACAATCGAAGACCCCTTGTGAAAAATACTGTAAGTGTTGAATTTAAACATCTCTGAGTGACGCAACTCGTCATCCATCTTCAGAAATTAAAATTTCTCTTAACCCTAGAAAGATAACCATATGACAACGTACGTAAAAGATAACCATACGCTTCAGAGGCGCATGCTTTTCTAAGGCGCCAATTTTATACTAACAATGGATATTTATTTAAGTTAATCTAGTCATTTTAAAGGTTTGGCATTATTGTAAAAATAAAATGCATTTATATTATATTTTTTTATATTTTAAGTAATTTTAAACTTAAATCACTAGACCTCTATGAAAACGGTGCAGTCAGTTGTTTATTTCGCAGGCGCCTCTGCGACGTAGGTTATCTTTCTCGGGTTAATATAATTACTTAACGCTTCACCTGCCGGAAGCGTGTTAATAGGACTTTCAATTATTATGCTAGGCTAAAAAAATTTCATACATTTTTATCTACATTTGACGTTGCTATCGCCATTGAATATTTTATTGAGAATCGTAGATTTCCAAAAATTATGAAACCATCGTCAATAGATAACATGTGATGTTTTTCTACTGTATTCGAACTATGTACTCATTTTTGTCATAAATGCATAAAATTCGCAGTTTAGTTACAAGCAACGCTATCTGATCACGATCGAGGCTCGATTAAGGATCTTAATGTTCGCTTCAATTAGTATTTCCAAACGCGATTGCTTTTACGAGCACCGGAAAAAAGTTGGTTTCTTCTTCTTGTTTGCATTATGCGCCGTAGCGTAAATGGCGTGATGTGACACATGTAAGAAGCATTTTGCGATCTACGCTTAAACGTAATTAACGGAGGTAGAGTAAAAACATGCGTACGCTGCACTGTAACAAAAAGGAATGAAACAACTGTGCCATTTCTTGTTGGATTTTATTTCCTTTATGAAAGTAGCGTCACTTAGTGCTGCATCGTGCTGCTGGTAACGTTTAATCCATATTCTCGACGACTTTATTTTTACTACTTTTAAAAATTATCCTGCGATATTACAGTTTGGTAATTTATTGTCGTGCTGTTTGCTTCCATACTTTCGACGACCTGATAATATATATATATAGTATGAGTTTAGCTGATCATGGGTCGTAAATCAATTTTAATCATTGGTTTCTACATGACGATGGGTGACTAACACATTACAGTAGGTTTGCACGGTCATTATTAGACAAATATTTGACTGGGCACTGGATAGGTACATAGGATGTTCCACGCAATTGGGTCACGTTATAATTTCGACCCTTTCGGTCTTGAATTACGTGATTATTAATTTTCGCGATCCAGATATACGCGACTGTTTACTGTCATGCAAATAGGAAATCATACATTAGCATTTTAATTGAAATTTTAAAAATATAAGCATGTTTTGTGCAAAACAGTATTTTAATGAGAACTGAAGTGCCATCGGAATATAAAAGTTGAAGAGCACAAAACAATTTTATGTAGTGAAATTATATTGTGTAAGGCATATAATTGTTTTATGTGAAAATATTTATCTAAATAAATTGCAACAGCAAAACGCAGAAATCAGTTTACGCAAGAAAACTGTGTATAAATTAAATTCTTTGAAAAATGACACTATTTTGTCTGGTTACAAATTATTCTTCACGTAGCGCTTCGTGTGCGCAATCGTTCCATTGTCGAGCACTGTAACCATTTTCCATTTGGTTCGGAACGCACGAATCGAAGTACCTACACAAAGCAACAATATTCCTTATTTTAGTCATCCTTTCATTCTTCATTTCTGTTTCCCCGTGTTGCTTCTGCAATCTTTTTCTTTCAAATTTGTATTACCTCTCAGTTTACATTTTCCTCTGTTTTTCTTCATATTCTGCTCTGCCTCTTTCCATTCTCACAAACGTCAGCGTAGATGGCCGATTTTCTTTTCTTTCTACCTTTATTTGGATCTTCCCCAGGCGGAACTTTATGAAAAGGTTTTAGTAGGCTTGGCGTGAACTCTTCGTGATTTGTTCTTTCATCTTGTGTTAAAATGTCTGCTCGTTTTGTAATTTCAAAGCACCAAGTACAAGTTACTGTATACTGTACAGTATATTATAGAGTATCCTAAAGTCGTTTTATGTCAAAAATTCACGATAATGGCAGTAATATATTTTGGATTATTTACAATGCTACACTTGACTTTGGTCTCTCCAATTGCGGCACGATTTATACTTGAGACGTGGACGATATATCAGCTCTCCTTTATTTAAGCAGTGGTGGAACCGTACGTATGGTCAGACTGTCTCGCAAGCTTTCATTCCTCTCCATGTTTGTTGACGTACATGAATCTCTTACGAGTGCACAAAGAGAACCGCGGACTTGACATGATCATCTCGTTTTTAAATTAAACGAACTCGTTCACTGTGACCAACAAAGATCATTTATCTAGCCTTAATACGTTTTGATAAATTCAAGATTCCCGCAATTTTCCTTTCTGGTTACAACAAAATACTTGATGTCTATCTGTTCGTGTTGAAAAGTACAGGGCGGTTCCGAATTCGTGGTACAAGCAGCCGAAGAAAATTCTGCACGCAAAAACAAATCGGATAAAGAATAAGGAAACAAGAGTAACATTTTTCGTTTAATAATATGTGACAAGAAGTATAAATGGTAGATCATGAACAGACGTGTCAATCAATCCTTGTTCTTACAAATATATTCCTATGTTTATCTCATATATAGAGTTACAAATAAAAAACAATTTATTGATTTAAGAAATAAAGCGGAAAAGTTATAGAGCACTATACGAGAATGTTTTTTAAATGCTAGTTCTAAGGAACGCACAATCATTAATAAAGCTCGAAGAAGAAATAAAACATGTTACATATTATCAATATAAATGTTTGAAATAGGTATGCATTTATATAATTAATTAATTATATAATTTTATAATTTAAAATAAATTCCTTTGACGTACAATCACTAATACAGCTCGAAGAAGAAATAAAACATTTTACATATTATCAATATAAATGTTTTAAATAGGTATGCATTTATATAATTAATTAATTACTTATAAATTATAATATTAATTTTAATTAAATTTATTATATTATTCGAGCTTTATTAATGATTGTATGTCAAATTATTTATTCTAAAATAATAAATAATATACCAAAGACAAGAGCATCGCGTTTAAATAAAACCAAATGAGAATGGTAATTAAAATTTAATCTGCGAACGGAAAATGAGGTCGTGCGTCCGGAATTCACGGGCATAGGAAATTTTCATCCACCATTCTGACGGAACGTGTGATTTTACAGTTTCCGGTGAAACTGCGGACAGATGCGACGATATTTTTTTAATTTTTTTTTATTCTCATTTCTCGCCTCTTTTTGTCTAGGCCAAACGACGCGTGGACGAGGATCCTCCGTTGTAATTCGTAAGTTCCTTTTGTCTTCGCGGGCTCGTGACGGAAGCATTTTTAATTAGGCTCCTAGCTGCCGGCGGCTGCATTCGCTGTACAGGGTGAGTCGCGAGAAACAGAACGCCTAAATATCTCTATTCAAATTAAAGATGGAGGAAACTGTCAAAGAGAAGAGTTGCGCTGATCCAAGAAGTAAATCTCAACTGTTTTCGAAACAAGTCATACGATACTAGGATAATACAATACTGACATAAAATACTATGTATTTAAAATGAGGATAGACTCTCAAAATTGAAATGAATCAATGGTAACTTTGGAGCGTGAAATTATAACATTTAAAATATTCATTTAATAATTAATTCATTGCAATGATTCAATGATGAATTGTTTTCAAAGTCGCTTAAAGATCATATAGTTCTACATATATCGTTTAATTTATGACAATATTTTATTATTACATTATTAGAACGGAGTTATTTAAAGAAGTGACAGTCGTCAACATCTGTTAGTGCAATTACATTCGTGCACAAAGTTCAAAAAGATTTATGATCGATATTTTCTTTTATCTTCAATAATTTTCGGTACTGACATTCGTGTGTTCTATGTCTCAAGTCTCGCCCCGTACATGGCCAGCTATATACTTAAAACCACCACCATTCATATACAATGTGGAATACCTAACACACGTGCCTGAATAGGTTCTAATTTGTGCTTCGGGTATGCATGCACTCAGATATATTTCATTCAGAAAAAGAACTCTTTTCATTGATCGGCTTATCCTCGAATCGCGTAAAAAGAGGTCATAGAACTAATGAGAGACTGCCGCGTCGTATTTTCTTCTTGTGTTCTCCGTTATACTTGGAATCTTTTTAATTATACCGAGAAATTCATTTCAAGAAAATTACGTCGGTGATAAATTTAATTAATCGAATGCTCAGTTTTCTTGCTTTATTACCGATTGCCATCTGTGCCATTCCTCCATAGTCATAAAATCTCATCATACGCTGTTAAAATATATATTATTTGACAGAATTTCGAACAACATTCCAAAAAATATTTCTATCAAATAGAAATGAATTGTACGTATTTCCTATTCAACAAAAGCAACGACATTGTTAATAATCGATTACTATTTGACTATCTTATTTTCTTCATTAAAAATACTCTTGTTTATAATCTATTCTTTTATTATATGAATCTTGTTACGACACAGATGGTTCAATAACAAGAATCTAGGATAATATATAATGCAACAAAAATTCGATGAAAATATTCTGCTTTCAAGAGGACCGATTCTGAATATTTCTCTGTCGAATCCGTGCTTACGATTAGTAGAATGAGCAAGCAATGGTCAGACACGCCCAGCCAACTGCAACGTGGATCGATCGAAACTGTATAAAACGCAGACATACAATAACTATAAATGTTGCACTTCTATCAGAAAATTATGAAAAGCTAAATAGATTCTTTCTACGAAGGAATGAATAAAAAGTAACAGTCTATAGTTATACATTTTTACAGTTGTAGCAGAGCTGTTGGCACACCCCGTATAGTTTTAATTTTCCTGGGAATCGCATGCACGTATTATATGGATCAGCGATAACGTTGAATTTCGTTTTAGTTCCAGCAAGAACGACGGAAGGCCAGATTCTGCTCGGCGAGGTCGATATCGCGGTTCAAGGGAGCGAGTTCGACGATATTACAACGGAAGAGGCATTCACGAAAAAATGCGTCGTCAACGGAAACGCGTATTCCCACAGTCAGACGGTATGTATGTACATGAACTGCGATTGCTTTCCTGGCCTGTTCCTCTCCTTTGTCTTTTTCTCTCATTAATACAACTTGAATAATACAACCCGAGCCGATCGAGTTCGGATCGTGGAACGGTGCCAGCGGTATTTTTTCTCGTCTGTTGCACGACGGAAATACGTCGGACAAATTCGATAATATTTTCGTGCGCTGGGGTTTGTATCGGATTCGCCAAATATTTGACGCACGGCGGCCGCGTGTTGACTCGCGTAATAGATTTTAAGAGAAAGCGGGAAGGTCGAGAGAGCAAAAAAGAGAGAGAAAGAGAGGGGAAGAGGATAGGAAGACGTGGATATCTCGCAGGAATACAATCGACGACTGGAATTGATGGGTAATCCCAATACAATGTGTTTTATTTCATTTCTCGCGTGTTGCAAGACAGATTGAAGTTTAAAAGTGTGGCTTTTGATCTGACTATAGAAAACAACTGTCAACTTGTTTTGTTCGATTCGTTCTTTTTTTTTTTACCAACTTCGATGTTTGCAACATGATATTGGGTATCGCTGTTGCGGTGATACGATTTTTCGTAACGTTCACTTCGCTGCTCGATGTTTTGTTAACTCGATGGTGGAAAACGCGATATTTTTTTATTATATATTTATATAATATATTTATATCATATATATATTTATATTATACATTTATATGTGGTCGAAAAACGATCATTGATTTCATGCACTTCGGTTAATGGCATTTTTATTTTTAGCATTTTCCTTAAAGTGAAAGACAGTAAAGGAACTAAAAAATTGATTATCGTACGAATTAATTTTACAAAATTTTAACAGTTTGACCCTCACGTGTGCAATCAAAATGTCCACAATATTCGAAGCTTAGTTATATGAAGGAAAAATATAATTTGGTACCCATCCGGTTGTACACGCAAGGCTTAAATACCGACAATTTGACAACAATTTAAATTAACCCTTGACTACGGTCGCGGAGTCTGACAGACTCTACCGTAAATATTATTGTTCATTGTTACTACCATAAGTGGATTTAGAAGTCACTACTTCAAACAAGTTATTACTCCCAACATAAGCAATACATGTTACATTTTAATTTCTATCGAAACATTAGTATTATATAGTAAACATCATATTCATTTCAGAAACAATATATTTTAGCGAGCAGTTGTAAAAAATTCGAGTGTCTCCGGTTAAGGGTTAAAAATGTACGGAGTCTTTCTAGAGCCATTGTAAACAGTTGGAACAATTTAATCAAGCAAATTTCTATGGTGCACGTTGGGTCCAAATGAGCCCAAATCCCGGTATCTGAATATCGAACGGTATTTGGCCAGATTCCTCGTGGTCTGCCGATAAACCTAATATTACCATTGAACGAAGCATCGGAGAGAAAAAGATGCCTCCGCCTAGATAACATACGCGAGTTCGCTGCCTGTGTTCCAGATACCGTCCTACGACGCGAACTCTCATTGCCTCTGTGTCGCCGGCGAGGTATATTGTTGGTGGCAGAATTACAGTCCAAGCACCGATCCATCCGCCGGTCCCTCTCTCCTCCCGTCGACAACGATAGAAAGTAATTACACGCCGTCGCTGGATGAGAGCACGGACGCCGACGACAGCTCTGAGGAAGCTTTCGGTGATCCAGGGCAGCAGCAGCAGCAGCAGCATCAGGGATACGTGGAGATTAACGGGACGTATTCTACCACTTCGCAGCCAGCGCTGACTACGTGCCTCATAATGGGTAATATATCACTCGGTTTTCAATTTCCAGCGGCCGGTTTCTCCCCGAACCTTTTGAAATTCAAACAGCAATTCGCTACGAGGAGATACAGTAATTTCTCCCGGAAATGCCAAATTTCGGGTTGCTGTGAATTTCCTCGTGCTAGTCGTACGCCTATGTAATTTATTACTACGTCGATGCTAAGGGTCAACGGAGTGGGTCGAGCGTGTGATGCGGCACGCGATGCGAATTCTCGGAAAACAACGCTAAATGATCTGTTTGGCTGTTATATCGGGGCATGTGGCCTCTGAATTGCCTTCGAATCGTGGGAAAAAATTAGAAAAAAAAAGTTAAGTCATCGTTTTTATTCCAGCGTTACTATGTATTCATATTAGTGTGTACCGGCATGCTGGCCGCTGCCTTTTTCGCCGACTGCCCCGAGTTTCTATAAAAACGAGCCGCGAGGCTCGAAGAATCGTGTCTTAGCGCGACTTAGTATTCTCAAATTTGCTCCAAATATTTCTGGGAGAAATTACTGTACGCTGTTCCCGATAGTTGTACCGCATGTGTCACAGCTCATCCGGCGCCTATGCGTATCAATATCGGCGGCGCATACATCACCACCTGCATCGAAGTTGCTCAAAGATTTGATGACCACACGTGCATTTCTCAACTGGTAACATTTCAAGATCGTTCCAACGTTGTCGGGCTGGCTATGCAGCTAACTTCATCAACGGGACGAGTACGCTGTGACACACTGGTGCCGTCGTTTGTCGTCCGGCGGTTTATTGTTAAAGTGCACCCCGTTCGTGTTCCGGATCGATAACCACCGACTAGAGATTTTAATTGGTCAGCTGAACAATAAACAACGGTGCAGCGTGTCACTCGACTGCCCGTGGTGATGCCAGCTGCAATCCCGGCGAAACATTCGAATAATTAATGTAAGAGGCATCGTCGGCTGCCACGCGGAACAGGAGTCGGCTTTTAAATCAATCACCTTTCTGTTCCAACGGCGCGAAGTTCGTGGGAGGAGCCAGGACAAATTGCTGGAAGAAACTAGGAGTAATAGATCAGAAACGCCGAAGAGAGTATCATTGAAAAACGTTGATGAAAGCAATCGAGGTGGCCCGATGGGAGGAGATAAAGCAAATTTATCGGAGGGTTGGGGCCATCTTTTCGACACTAAAGCACTGGAACTGACCGGCGGTTGCTGCTTTATAAATATTACAATAACGAATTTATTTAGACTTTTTGCTACAATATTTTTAGTACGCCTTGCACTATGTGTAACGAGTCAGGTCCTCGAAGTTGTTGTTGATCTTTTCATCGAACTTAGTGCAAATGAGTTAGAGGACAGATATCATGTTGATTTTTCAGAAAGCCTTCGGCCACAGACGACACAAACTATATTTTTTACCCCCTTGCGTTGTAACTGCGAGTCAAACTCGTGACGAAGATTTCATACACGATTTGAGTCCAAAGAAAATTTCAATTTTAAACAAAATATGATTCTCTTCTATTCAAAGAAGTCTAGAGATGAAAGTAAATAAAGTCATACAAGAAACAAGGATTGTCTGCTTCAATTCGAGAGATTATTAAGGACGAGAAAGTGCTAATCTAATTATCCGATAAATGAAAAACTTAATTCTGTCTAAAGTAAAGGCACAGCTATTGGTCACCTCACAGTAAGCTGCTCCACTACCCTAGGTATCGAAATAAGAAATTTCGTTAGAGATGCAAAAATTAAGAGAAATTCTTTGCTGGTCAGCTTTTTCCATTGTAAAATTCGCGAAACATGCTTGAGGTCGACTGCCACAAACAGGTGCTGTAAACACAATAGTTTATGGAACGTGATCGAACCCAGCGTCACAGTTGAGTACAATGCTGCCTATTTGAGAAATTTCGGGTGCTTTTTTCTATATGATGTATTTCGAATCACATAAAGGTCCGATGCAATCTTATTAAAAAATCAGAAAATTCGACCCCATCCCCCTAACAATTGCGCCGCTCGTGCCACGCGAATATTGCATGAAATGAACGGTATGCGGTGTTCGATCGAAAAACCGTTCATCCGCCGTGCTTTGTTTTGCTCTCGCAAAGGGAATCGCACGGGCCCGTCGTGCCAACAGTTTTTAATCGGTTCTATTTTGCGTATGCTGTTCGAAACACATATTTGTCGGGTTGGTTACGGAACGGTTGATTTCCAGGCAGGGAATACCGGGAGGGCGAAGTGCTGCCACACTCGACCGGAAACTGCATTGAGTGCAGCTGCGGTTCCGAGGGCCGTGTCGAGTGTTCACCTAGGGACTGCGTAGCACTACGACCCGAAATACCTGTCGCACCTAACATCCCGGACGCACCGGACGGCGACTTCGAGGTGTTCAATTTCGACCGAGGGATCGACGAGAGCTTCTAAGGAATCTGATAATCACGATCGTCGCGTACTGCCTTTGGCCTATACAACTTCACGGTGATATTCTTCGTTTATGTTGTTTCCATTGATCCTGTCTGTGATGATTTTCGTACTTTCGACGAAGCGATTTGATTGGCCAACGTACAACGGGTGGACCGATCGAATTGGAACATTGGCTCCGCTGATCGTGGACATTTGTCCGCTGGACTGCGGACTTTGTGCAATCTTGATGATAACCGTGAAATATAAAACAATAGGAAAACCAAAAAAAAATTCAAGATAAATTATTTGAATCATTAGAAGTTGTTCGAATCGATGCGCTTGTCAACTGTTTCGAGATCATCGAAATCGGTGCTGCCTCCCCTACAGCGAATATTTATCGAAACTTTGATTTGGCACCTTTTTAGTTTGCGCAAAGATCCGCAGCTTATTTATTACGAACAAAGATATTTATTTTTGAATATTTATCGTTAGATCAGCTTGGATCGCATCTTGTGTACGCAACCGAAGTCACGCAACGAATTTTCTTTCCGTTACAAGCCCGACGGATGCAAGCCGGGTGTTCACGTCCGAAAACGAAGTCGGTCTTTCGAAACTCGATTGTTCCCTAATTTAGGAAACGTCTCCTCATCTTGTAAAAATGTCTGCCTCGCGTACAGTGATACAAAAATATCGGTCCTCCGGTTTTCCATAAGCAGCGGAGGCACGTCGATGTTCCGTTCCGAACGTTCCACTCTGTATATAGAGTATGTACTTTAGATTCGAACGCTTTACGTCTCTTTTGATAATTAGAGTACGACGTTTAGGGACATATCAGAACGTTTATTGTAAATAGATAGAGAATAAGTTAAGGAAGCGGCCTAATTGTTTCCGTTATTTTCATATTGATCGCAAGCTGTTCGCGGAACTTACGAAAGTCTTGGATTTTCTTTCAGCGTTCGTAGGTAACTTATTGATCCTTTAACTGACTCTTTAACCTTTTGACTGTCGGCCACTCGGCACCTAAGTATTCGTTACACAAGGTAGAGAGCTGTGGTGGTAATCTTGCAGAGCAACGAGTGCTTTCGGCAGTTTGGTTGCCGCCCATCGATTAAGTATAGAGGGTGAGTCGCGAGAGACGGAGTAGCTAAATATCTATGCCGGAGTCGGAGATCAAAGGAAACGTTCGAGACAAAAGGTGTGCACGTCGACAGAGAAGATAGAACGTTATGAACAAACTTTCTGTTTCGACGTTATTCTCAAAGTTAGTCAGGGATTGTAAAACTTCTCGAGATTACGTTTCGAAAAGTTGTTTAAAGATCGTCAGAACTTTTTCAGATTGCATTACATGTTCTTAACTTGGATAGATGTCACGAGAAAGGGTGTTTGTGATCGTGAAAGGTGCGGATATCATTCTAAAAATACACTTTAAAATCTGCATTTATTTCGAGTTGTACTTCTCATTTATTCGTTTCGTAGAACTTCTTGATTAGATTAAAATGAATAAATAGGTCAGGACAATTTGCGAGTAGGAAATCGATTTTTATATATTCGGACTGCTTCTCTGGAATACTGACTCCTATAATAAATGAAAATTAGGTCGACCGCTTCTTCCTTTGTATAACGCATCGTAAAGTGTATAAATGACAAACTGATATGTTGTATTGAAAGATTGATGGAAAAAGGAGATTGTATAAATGAAACATGATGCCTTAAAAACCAAGCGATACACATTAATGTTTCCGCAGATCGAATCTATATTTCTAATCTCATGGTTACATCAAGATCAGGGTCGAACTCGAATTTATATCACTTAGAACTCTAAAATATTAGAAGCAAGTAATGGAATCTTACAAAACATTTGTTCAAATAATGTTGGAATTAATATCAATGACTAGACTGCGGATTTTTATGTATGATATTTACATTAATTATTTTATAGATATCTGAAAAAGTGTTGACTTGCAGATTCTTTGTGGTGAACGTAGAATAATAACGCAATTCATATCTGTTAATACCAGTTACAGTAAATTCTCCCTAATTGACGCTCAGATTGTACATAAAAATGGACAATTTGGGAAAAGGAGATACGATTGTCTTGCGGCTCGTTTTTATAGTTACCGATTGTCAACAACTATAGAAACGAGCCGCAAGGCTCGAATAATCGTACCTCCTCTTCCCAAATTATACATTTTTGTGCACAATCTGAGCGTTAAATTAGGGAGAATTTACTGTGTAATACCCAAGTTTTCTTTGCAAACTTTCACATTCCATAAATTCAGAAATCTCTACAGTTTAATAATAATATTTATGTTTTGTCGAACAATACAAACTTGCTTCTTAGCATTTTCTTTCACTTTCAATACCAATGAAAATATTTAGACGTCCTCTATTAGCGACTCACTTTATGAAGTAAGCGGAACATTGAATTATTATCACATAATATATTCTGAGAGGCGATTATCGTGGAATGCTTACAAGTGACGGTCAAAGGGTCAAAGATACTTAGTCACCTTGAATAAGGAAGAAGAATTCGGCGTACCAGGCCATCAAAGTACCCTCGAAGACACGAGAGTCTGCTTTCTTTGCAAGACAATGGTGAGACTATCCGCTTTCCGACAGCGGATCCTCGCGACGATCGTCATTGCACGAGACCACACGGCCAGTTTGGCTTCGCGTTTTCTATGTAGACCACCCCCTAGAATAGAGAAGTCGAATTTTTCAAAGCTGAAATTGTCGAATCTTTCGAAGAACTATTGTATACCCTGAACGGACCACCATTGGCCGAACGGATCTCCCACCAATTGAACAGTATTTTCTATAATATGCCGTGTTCTAAAAAGAAAAACAAACGGTTCTGTAAACGGCAAGCCTGCAATCTATAAATTATTAGACCGGAAGCTAAGTACCCGCACAGGACGTTCCACATTCCCGAGCTATATTGTTCCTAATATCGTGGAAGGTCACAGAATAATCTCATGCTAGCCTTGATCGCAATTCAACGCGTTAACTGCTGAATGACGAACGTTCAGTTGACAATCTTTGTTAACACGTTCTGACCACTGATGGTTATCAATATTAACTAATTTTGTTTATCTTCATTTCTATTCATAGAAAACATAAAACACACATACCGCTTCGTAGTGATTGTTTTTCTAATTCTCGTAACAGAAATAGATTCGGGACCAATTTTTTTCAAATAAGAACCGTTGCGTAAAAGATATATTTTCTAACTCAGTCGTATCGAGGAAAGATTAAACAAAAATTGATTTCTCCTTAACGAGTCGGGGATAATGCATATTTTTTAATTAAAATTAAACGTTTTTACAGTTTCGTACTTCATTTATCCAGTTCATGCAATTGTGACAAAAATGAATAGGTAAAAGTTAAAACAGTACGAAACTTCAAAGAATTAAACAGTGTCAATATATTATTTTCAATCCGCTACATTTATTGCGAAAAGGAAGAATTTTGTATACAGCCTTTTGCAATTGACACAGAAACTTTTTCTTCTCGTAACGATCTACATTCCAGTAATTATCAAATGCACGAAATTCCTTGTTTACAGTCGACTGCACTACAAAATGACAGTCAGTGTCAGATAAGAGAACTATGTCGTCCGCATGCAGTTAACGTGGCAGTTTAAAATATTACGATCGAGATGCAGACACATCCTCCCGGTGACCATTTCCTGGCCATGAGCCATGGCTCATAGTTCCAATCATATCAAAATTGTGTGGGTTCAAACCTTCGCTTCCGATTCAAATGGAAATGAAAACTAGTCACTGAATCGGCAAAAGATCGTGCTCGTAATACTTCGATCTGGAATATCTATTCGCCAATGAAAAAGTTCGGAGTTTTTATATAATCAAACATCATATCATGAACGAATGATATCACATCAAGTATATACGAGACTTTTACCAAAGACGGTTAGCATAGTTCGATCTAACGTAAGTATTAACGACACTCGAAGAGCGTCGACCGTTTTCGATAGAACGATGTTTGCCCCAACGTGCACGGGATTTGGATACGTAAGAGAGAAAGATAAAGAGAAAGAGAGAGAGAAAGAGAGAGTAGCTTCGTCCGTAGAATTTTGTTTCACGAGGAGGGACACTGTCGGGCGAGCATTAAATTGCGCAGAATTATTTGCATAAACAATCTGTAAAATAATAATTGAATCTGGCCGTATTAAAAAATGAACTTCTACATCGCTGGATCAAGTCGATGTATACACGAGCTTAAGATGTATCGAATTAACTGTTTACTTTAAGATCGGTAGTTCTCTTTAGGAATTTCGATTTTTCTAATCGACTTCAAGAACTATATAAATTTTGTAATCCTTATCAACAGCTAGCAGATACAACAGACACCACAAGTTTGAATAGACCGATAATCAGTTATCGAAAATTCCATTGTTACCACGTTAGATACAATTAAGTATCGATAACAGAATATTTTTAATGTAAATACGTTTAGAACTTTTCGAAGTTATTAACAATTAGAATTTTCTTCTATGTTGTTAGAGGATTTTTAATTGTTGATGGCATCCGAAAACAATATTCACAAAGCAATTTTGTCCCTCTTGATTTCCATCTTATTTGGAAATGTAGAATCAACCCTTAAAGGCATGACTATGTATAGGAGTTTGCCTGTTTGTATACATATTTACTATTAATTCTCTTTGACCAATCTGGACCAAATATTGGACCAAACAGTTACTCTTTAAGACCCTTTGGAAAACATAGGGTGCTTTGAAACCTGACACTCCACTTCCTTCTCTTGAATTCATTCCCTTAACATATCGCTGCATATGGTAGCAAGCATTCACATAGGAAAATCAAATTTCTATGTTGAAGTATTGCAACGTTTTGTTTGTTTAAGAAAGTTAATGTGCAAATTGATTTGCCATACTGTAGTGATCGAAACACATATATGTATTATATAACAAATATAACAGGACAAAGTGATACATATAAATGGACTTGTAAATTATATATTATTGTAAATTAATGTCGGTATATTATTGTTTAAACGTCACATATGCATAAATGCTGATATTCTAAATATAAGAACCCTGTGCGACGCTGGGTACTTTAAGTTATACATATGTAAGATGTAATACATCATGGATACAGAAACAATAAATAAAGCTGTATGTACAATACACATACAATTTAAATACAAGTGTAACAGAACAAACAAAGGTGTACGATTTTTTACAATATTTCTCGAAATCAGTTGCAACGAAGATTGAAAACGATTTTTTACCCCAGAATATATTCGTAATATCTCGAGCTACTATTGTCGCAAAGAGTCGACTTGATCCAATAATTTTGAAATTTTTAAATCATTTTTTATAAAATCGACAGACTGAATGGAACTCATATTTTGCAGCTTGTTTATAAATTACAATATCTACAATTTAAGGCTTGTTAAAAAAAGTTTATTCCAGAAGTGTCCTATCTTCATCAAATTATATCCTGGATACTGTACAGTGTTCTTTTCCTACACGTTTGTCACAATTGTTTTATGTTTTTACTTAATTTTTTAATTAGCAGATCTTTGAACCAGTGACGTGAATTCTACGTCAAGTTTTGTAAAGGTTGCACAAACCATCCGTAGCTTAATGTTTATAGGATTAGAACACTACACAGGGTTGGTTAACTCAATTTCATTAATTTCTAAATTATACATTTATTGTGAAAAATTAATATTACATATACATTATAAAGACGACGAAGTTCAAGGAATTTAGTTTTAATCTAGAATAATGAAGTTCAACTTCATTTTTTTAAATTGGTCGTTATAATTCGAAAGAATGTTGATTTATTCAAGTTGATCAAAACACGTTGTGTCTGCAGCACGTAAAAATTATCAACAAATTATTAAATACAAACTTGACTAGAATAAAAAACAGTTTCATTCTATTTTTTGTTCGTTGAAACTATCCACAAGTAATACAAAAAATGCATAACTTCAGTTTCCTTGAACTCGTCTGTAAAACGGATAATTTGCATCAACTTCCGTAGTCTATATACATATATATTATATACATTTAACGAGAACGGAAACAGAAATACGACATCGTACGAGTCAACGTGCACAATATACATAATTATACATGTATTATATATTCGCATATACACGTACCTATAAACATTGCTGTTCATAAGTTGTCGGACATAAATGAATTCAGGATAACAACGAATTAATGTTATAAAATCACGAACTACAAAATAAAAAATTCATATTAACCTTTTACGTTACAGGAATAACTTCAAATCTCGCTTATTACAATCTTAGCGATTATTTCGTATTCATTTGTGAAAATTCACTTCTTTTCAACTTTGATATCTTCTCTTGTTACATGTTCATGTAATTATCCATATTATCAATTATTTTGTACACAAATTTCGTTGCATTGCGCACAGTGAAAACAACATTGTAAACAACAACAGGATGTCCAGCAGCTTATGGCCGACAATGTGCGTCACACGAGGAACCAAGTATCGAGAAATAACATTGTAACTATATAGGAGTAGATTACCTAAGTATATTGCTCGAAGACTGCGGATCTCTATGCAAGTATAGACTTTTAGGAATCGTTTTACAAGAACGAGAATTAGTTGCGACGTTCCATTGCTTCACCACGGTTCTATCAGGGTAAAAATAAAATAGACAAAGTATTATTAAATTCCGCTTGTTTCTCTGCGTTACTGTGCTTCGAACACGTTCTATACGCTATAAATGCACAAAATCCGCAGTCTATATTTATCGACCTCAACTGCCCTCCATTCTCCATTGTCAATCAAAGAACACTCTGTGTAACCCCGTAAACGCAGTGTGACCCGAAGATGGACGAAACGATTCCATTATTATACCAATCACCTGTTACGATTAACAAGAGCCACTGATTTCGTTCTTCTTCGAAAAGTTCTGAACAATTTCGTCGGGTATTCTTTGCACAATAACAATCAATAGAGCCTCTTGAGATCTAGGGAACGATCTACCCCGCAAGCGATCTATCTTCGAACCGCTACACCACGGAACGCAACCCTGAAACACCTCAGGTGATTCTTACTTGCATCAAAAGGTACTTGAAAATTGATTTGCATCGTAATGCGTATTCCAGAGAGGAAATTTTCTGTGAACACGCTCTCCCCAGTTTCCCCTAATCTTCAAGTTCGTTCGGTAAACCTCCTTCGCTTCTCGCTGCGCACAGGACGGCATATCTCTTTTTCCAAGAATTTTTGATGCAAAAGGATCACCTGTTGAGATTCTTTTAGGAGTTCTAGGGTGAATCGCATAATGAACTCACAGCTCGACACGCGTAGGTAGAGTTAGCGACCTATGGTAGCGTCGACGAAGGAAGAAGAGCGGTTGAGCGTGACGCATTCGTGAAAACGAAAGGTTAATTGTTTATAGTTTATAGTGGTGTAGTTAGGTAGCGATCCAATGTGATATACATATGTATACATGCATATATATCCGAACAAAGTAACTTTGTCTAAAGGTTTTACAATATCTAGAGAAAAGGTAACAATCCTATTTGCGAGATTACTGCAACAATATCTATAAGGTATAGAATAGACCAGGAAATGAGGAGAGTTTCGAACGACGGTGTCGGGTTCGCTCCCTGTAACAAGTACATTTATCGTCGAACATCAAATTAATCCCGTTTTTTTTAAGGGGTTCGCTTGACAACATTGCGACGACGCGATTTGCACAGGCGATGCCTGCCCTCTAACTCCGGATAATGAACGGTAGGAAACGCGAGAAATCAAAGTATTTTTTAATTGTATGGTTTTGAACAGGAACCATAGACAATTGGCGCATTGCATCGCGCGCTGAAGAATCTTCCCTTGCCGAATCGTGGCGCTCGAGATAAGGAAAAACCGGGAAACATAAGTAGAAAAAGCGACGTGTAAATTTACCGAGCGGAGCTGAGGTCTCCAGAAGAAGGAAAATGAGTGAAATTTGTCGGCGTAAAGCGTAAGAGTCCTCATTGGTCCGCAATCAAGGTCAATGGTGCCCTCTATCCGTGGAAAGTTGGAGAGTTTTTCCACCCTTTTCTCCTAGCCCTTTTCACTGATCCTCTTTCCCTCTTTCCCTTCAATTCTAACTGTACCCACAAAGCCTTCAGCACCTACTCCCACAAACTTCAAGTTTGCTCGGTAAATCTATACCCGCGGGACCACCATGACAGTTCATTTTTTTTTCTCCATTGATGTTTAGAGTTGCGTGACGATCTTGTACGTCTTCCAATCATCCCACAAACTATTACGCCTCCCCTACGTACCCGTGGGAAATTACTTTCTTGAACATGGTTGTGTACACTAAATAAAGGAAGATCTTACGATACGCCCATATTTTTGCTCCTCTTGTTAGCCATTTTGTTAAATTGTCCTATTAGTTATTTTCGTAACGTTTTACTCTCTGGAGTTTCATTATTTCTTAAGGTTTTGTAAATTCAGCTGCATCATTTGCATAAGTTGAAAAAGTAATCTTTGGAAGGAGCTAATATCATCTCTAACATCCAGAGAAATTAGAGTTTCTTTATGTCTGTCTTTATCCCTTGGACGACAGGATTTGGGACCACTTGAACCTAGGATTTTATAGATTTAAATTAAATTGTATCAGCTATTGGGTGCACAAATTATTTCCAAGGATGAACTTGCAAAAGATACCTGTGGCCAATCAAGACGAAATTTGAAGGCGATGTAGGAAAGTGGAAGAGGAACCGAAATATAAAATTTTAGTTTGGGGAATTAGTAGTTTTCCAAGGTATTAATGAAAAACGTTTGCTACTACAACGATGAGTTTGTTTATACAAATATATGTAGTACGCATCCCCCTCCCTTTCCTCGGCGGCCACTGTAACGGGGATACTTATGAAAAAGGTATCTTCTGTATAGAAAATGGAGAATTTAAGATTTCCATACGAATGTGAGAGACGACAAAGCTGCTTGCTCGAGAGAAGTACTAACCCAAACTAATACTAATTTCTCTTACTTATGGAACGTTAAATTGATGAATATGAAAATCGTCAAAGTAGCTCACTCGAAAGAAAAACTAATCAAATCAAAACTGGCACATTAATTTTTAGACACCCTATAGATACTGCGGCTGGGCCACTCCTACTTTATCGACTGTTGGACTTAGGCCGGGGTCACACGAGCGTTGAATTCACGCAACGTCGTGAACGTACTTATGTATTTCTTACCACGTTGACAATCACTAACGCTACGATGGGCCGATCGCCGATGCGCATCGAACAAACGCACGTGGTATATTACATACCCCGCACTCAGCACACGACGTTGCATGAATTCAACACAGGTTCCCTCAATTGTACATATTCATTTTGCTTGCTATGGCAATCCTTGGACATGACAACTCTCAGCTCGTGTCATACATCATACAAGGGTAAACCTGTACCTGCGAATGACCGTAGTTCGGAGCAGTAATTTTGTTTTGACACATCATTTCTTTACCCAATCAACTACAATGGTAATACAATACATTACCGTAATGTGGCTATAACACCACTCAGAATACAAAACCGTTTCGTATTTTGAGAGTGACCCTACTGCATTTTCAGAATAACTCGAGTCTCGTGACTCCAGATCCAGACTATCTCTCGAGAGTTTCACTTTCAAGTGGACACTTGTCTTAAGAAATCAAAAATATCTGCAATCTTCTTCAGTATTTGATCAATTTATTCATAATTGAAAATATAATAAACTATATTGAAGAATTGATGCACTTATGCAAATTCTGAAGATTATATTTGCTTTGAAAGGTCTTGTGTTTTAATAGTATTCTCACATGATGCATCAATGAAATGTATGTATATAGTATGTATGTATGTATATAGTATGTATGTATGTATATAGTATGTAGGAAGTATGTTTATACAAAAATATGCTCATTATGTTATCCATGTTTACAGCTGCCAGATAATGGTATGGCACACTCGCGTGTGAAGTGATACATACGTTCTATTTACTATAAATGCTATCAGTTGATATGCTCTATTGGCGTAATACTTCCCACAATGTCATGTAGGAAGGAAATGTGTAGTGATACTCGACAATTAGACCGAAGTTGCCAGTGAAGCAGAACACATCGAAAGGATGGAAGCTGTGACCACAGAAGCTCAACCATTTAAAAGTTTGAAAGAATTGTATGATAATGTGGACAACTTGAAACCATGGCCACAGATTAAAGAATTACGGGAATGCACGGATTATGTGTATGATGGCATCGACATAAGTAGACATAAAATACAATTAACAAAGATTGATAGAGACAAACGACCTAAAACATTGTTTTGCCATGATATGAAAGGCGGCTACCTTGCGGACAGGTAATATTTACAGAAATTTGTATATTTTGTAACATTTAATATGTGCAATTATTTTTCCAGATTCATAGAGGGTACAGATTCTTATGAATCTTATCTGTTCTATCACTGGAGTGTTATAGATATATTTGTGTACTTTAGTCATTATTTCATAACTATTCCACCTTTTGGATGGATCAATACAGCGCACGAACATGGAGTAAAAGTACTTGGTACTGTTATAACAGAGGGACAAGGAATATGGGAGCCAATACTAGAATCGGAGGAAACAGCAAGGAAGTTTGCAGACGCTCTAATTTATGTTGCAAAGTTTTATAAATTCGAAGGCTGGTTATTGAATGTTGAAAATGAAATTAAGCCTGAACATATCAGTAATTTACTATATTTTATGGAGTATCTGACAGAGCATATTCATATAGAAATTACAGATTCTGAAATTATTTGGTATGACAGTATAATCAACACAGGAAAATTAAATTGGCAAAACGAGTTAAATAATACAAACATGTAAGTTTGTCATTCACTTTCTTATGAACTTGCACATTATATGAATTTGAATTTCTAATTTTAGAAATTTCTTTTTATCTTGTGATGGCATTTACCTGAATTATAATTGGACAAAGTCTAAATTAGAAAACAGCTGCACCGTTGCAAAAAGCCACAATAAAAACATTCAGAACATCTATGTAGGATTAGATGTTTGGGGAAGAGGTTGTCCAGGTGGTGGAGGTTTCAATTCAGCCTCTGTAAGTATAATATGTGTTTAATAACATTATGAATTAGCAAAACTAGAGTTTAACTGTAATATATTATATTGTAGGCTCTAGAGCAAATACGGCAAGAAGGATTGTCAGTTGCTATTTTTGCACCTGGTTGGACTCACGAGTTTTTTGGACCCAAAACATTCCATGACCTGGAGAACATTTTTTGGGCTCAACTTTTTGAATATTTATACGTTCACGTTCCTATTTATGAAAACGAACCGTTCAAAACATCTTTCTGCCATGGAAATGGCAGTTCCTACTATCGCTGTGGAGAGGTAAATCTAATATTAAATATTTAAATTTACCCAGTGCTGTAACTTAGTGCAACTAAAAACTCAAATTGTTCACAGATCCAATTAGAAACACGGATCGTAGACGGAAAAATTGTGTTTGAACAGAAACCATTTTACAATTTATCAATACAAAAGCCACAAATTTCTGTATCTATACCGCATTTACGATTCACGCGTTTTCCTGAGCAGCCAATACCAAAACCAAAGAACACAGAAAACAAAAAGTCGGAAACACAAATAGAGTACGTGTACGAAACAAGGAAAAACATTGTCCGAATATTGGGAAACATTGTGAACATCGAAAATAAGTTGCCTATATTAGATATGAATGATCTTGAATTTTACAATGAATTGTCTTACGAAGGAGGTGGCTGCCTGAAATTAATCACAAACGATCCTAAAGTCTATCACAGGTAAGAAATATGGAATTCACTATAAATAACATTTCCTTTCTTGAGTTACAATGCTTCATTATCTTTTATAGACTATTTCTAGTCTATATCGAACTACATCAAGACATTCAAGCAACTATCGTTTACAAGGGGATGGTATCCCTCTTCGAAAATGTAGCACAAAGCGAGCCGATATTAATACTGAACAACGAAACCGACTTGAAATCTGTTTTACCATACAAATCGGAAAATTTACATTCATCGTGGAAGAAATGGTAAATGTATATAAAACTCTTTAAAATTTGATTTTCTAAAATTATACTATATATAAAATTACCTTTAAAAGTATCCAAGAATCAAATTAAAATTTAACTCCTGCGTGGTTTAAATAGTTTTAATTACTTTTGTTGTATAAGGGGCAATTTCAATTCTATTCAAAATCTGTTCTTTCTAATTTAGTGTTGTTTTTTCTGTTTACAGTGTGTACTTAACGAACATGAAAACAGTAAATGAAATCGGCGTGTCCTTCGCGGGGAAGTGTACCTGCTACCTGGGGGAAATCATTCTAGAAGTGAAGCCTCAAAACCGCTTGGGTAAGTCCACTATCGCTTACATTCCGCATCGCGTGCATAGCACAGCTGTATTGCATCACGATAAAAGTACTTATATCGTAGGACGAGGTTCTCGAACCGTTTAAAGAATCATTCCCGAAGGCGATGGTCCGTTTCCCTCAGTAATTGAGAACCGCTTTAGTGAAAGGAACACTGACGTTCCCCGATAGAATGCTTATTCAAGAAAACTTATCGTTCGATAAAAGCATTTCTCATTGGTGAACTCTGGATTATTAGGCAAATGTGTGGCCAATCCTTTTTTACTATTTGTTTAATTACTGTAGAAAAAAGACCGCTACTACTATCGAGACTCACAATTATTCCAAAAATTTAAATCAGATGCTCCAATCCAAAATTTTTAGACTAATCTTTGGAAACGAATTTTAAAATTTTTTATATTTTTAGTAGGAAGATAATGATGTTATTGAAGGGTAATGTTTGAATAGTAGGCAAAACATGATTATTTAGAGTTCAGAAAAGGTAAAGGTTAAATTACTTAAAAAAAATAATAATTATTAGTAGGTATAATAAACACAATAAAGCATTGTTATTTACTTTTTTTTATAAAATTGATTAAAAAAGGTTAAATGTCCCATTTTAGCATGAACCGAAGTAAATCCAATTGTAAATAGTTAATAATTTTGCCTCAAAGGTTTTTCCTACTAATAATCTAATACAGTCTCGGAAATGCAAACCTAATTTTTATTTTTACGCAATAAACTCAATTTAATACCATATAAACAATAATATAAACTATGAATTACGCCGCAAGTTTATTTATTAGTATATCTTAAAGAGCAACAAAGTACATAACACGTGAATTTCATACGAAGAGAAATGAAATGTTTGAATTAATTTAAATCAACTTGAATTATTTTTGATTTTCACTCCATTTCACAAATTTTTTAAAATTTGTCATTACTTTAAATATCTAGGAACATGGCAGAAAGCAAGAAGCTACAGATGCAAATAAAAAAAACATATTTAGGTTAACTATTCCGCTAGTTTCCATTTTATTACGGTTTCTACATCCAACTTGATATGCAGAAAGATCCTCATTCTACGTAAACGTAACTGCGTGTTTATTGGGTCGAACATATAAGAGAACAGGAACAACAAAAGCATAACCCAATTTTAGCTTCATATTTTTGTTTTACTTCGTTGCCGTCCCTGTTGCTCGGTATTTACACGATGCATACAAGGGTATCCGGCACTCCATGACAGCAGTTTATTTGATAGAAGGACGAAAAATGTACATTTAGCCTCCATATTTGCTCACACACACGGGGAACAAACGGTGCCGCGCGAAGGAGGTCGCGGCACCATAACTCTGATAAATTTTTTCATTCATTGATTGCATTTCGCGGTTGAATAATACTCGAAACGATGGAACAATAATTTCAGGCAATTTGTTCGTTGAAATTTATATGTAGTCAACGAGTCTCTAATAGAGAGAACAAAAACAATAATCATGGTTTCCAAGGTGACCTTCTTCCTGAAGCACTTTTGAATGATAGTGGCAAAGTGACTACTATTTGTAAAATAGAAAGTTGCAATAGTAAATTAGTTTAAAGATAACTGTAAACAATATAACCGTACTGATGCTGAGAGATTTTACGTTAACCATTATTTATTGTCGGAAATGGGTTAAGTAAGCATGACTTTATACATATGTATGCACACTTAAATATCTCATTGTAAGTACAGATACAGTATATATATGCATTTCACATTATTTATAGTAGGTTAGTCTTTATATCACAAAGGTATAAATCTTGTTAATTGATTTACTGAATTTTTTCAAACGAAGAAGCGTGCAAGTTACATATAACTGAATAAAGAGATAATTTCTTTAACTGGTTTATTAATTTCAATGAGGTAAATATGGAAATGAAAATGTGTAGAAATATCATCATTATACATATGAATCACTTCCACAAACGCCAATTCTAAAAGTATTGAAAAGAAAAACGTTTAGTATTCTGTTACATCGATTAATGTGTGTTAATTAACCCCTTAATGCACAGTTTTTTTGAAAAAATCTGGCAAAAAAATCAATTTGTTTTAATGTAAAAAAACACAATTTAGAACGTTGTCTTGGCAAGAAAATTACAAAAATACAAAAATAATGGATATTTATACAATTGGTATGATTTCTAATTTTCAGAATATTACTATTATTATTATTATTGTTATTATTATTATTATATTTTATTTTACATTATATTTTAGTAAAATATATATTGAAAAATGAGCGAATCAGAATCTGAATATGAATACGCTGTCCGAAAGCAGCTCACAAGGAAGAGATAAGTCGTAAGTGATAAGTAGAAAAAGGATATATTTTATACTTGAATAAGTAAGTGTTATAGCTTACAATCCCACGTAAATGATAAATATCAATAAAACGATTGTTTTTTTTTGCTTTCACATTGTTATTTTCAATTCTCGATTGCATTCGAGGGTGAAAAATTATAGCAACATAAAGTACAACGCCGCTCGAATTATCTCGAGTGTGCACAGTTTGGCCAGTTTAGCGCGCTCGAGTTAACTCGAGCGTGCACGTTAAGGGGTTAATATTGACTATTGAATCATCTATTAAATTACAGCATCTATTAAATACTATTCAAATAAATTTTATACTACCATACAGATAATATTTCGTACGAATCTTACATTTATTGTTTTACTTAGACTCCTCGCTGTAATGTAAATAATTCCCTTCCATTTCCTAAAAAATAGGATGTGACGGATGGCGATGAAATTATCGCATTAAACACGTGAAAATAAAATATTTATCTTTCATGAATTATGTAATAAATGTTCTCGGCGAATTAAAATTGAATCGCACAGGTTGTGGTCTCGTAACCGAAATTCAACGATCCCCGCGGGAATGATCCGACACGCAACAGAACCGTTTCGCCGGTTACAATGATAAAGTCATCGACTGGAATTTTCGGGCGTGCAACGGTCACTAATGCTGGCCGTTCATTACAGCGGAACATGTCCGAAATAAACAGTCTGGTTGGATCGTTTGTTTCAGCAGTCGCGCAACCCAAATTACGTTTCTCCCGTGTCGCAACGTCCATTTGTAACCAGAGAATGCGACTGGCTCATTGATATTCTCGCGGTTATCGGGTCGAATTTTTTCTGCGGCTACACTTTGCATTATAACGCTCATTTCTTGCCTCTTCCACACGTTATTTCACCCGACGATTGCGTTGCAGGCATCGTTGGTCCCACCTGAAACTTACCAGTAGCCTTCTGGAACATTTTCTGTTGTAGCAATTTAAGAAATTACTATTCAATATTTGATCACGATGAAAGATTTTTTGCCAATATTCATCCATCTCCGTTTACAGCTTAATTCGTCCAATTATCATTTACTCATAATGTCATAACTATAGAAACTCTTCAATTTATATTAAAATTCAAACAAAATACAAAATTATACAAAACTAATAAGTAAAACGTTAATAAATAAGTAAATAAATTGATAAAGTGATCATTCGGAAACGCGTACATTGGGAAAAATAAATATCACAGTTGACAAAAGTAATTTCTCCTTTGTTCCGATTTTCATAAAATAATCTACAGGAATTAAAATTTGCTTAAACATCCAATGAGGAATACGAAAAATGGAATTACAGCAATTAAAATTTTATGCTGGAAATTCAATTCTGTTTATAGGACGCAGCTGTAAAATTTATTGAACGATTTGACTTATAATACAAACAGCGCTATTTGATTTATTCAAATGTTTCATTATGTCCATCTTGGCAGTTAACGGCGTGCATAGAATTATTACCACTCCGATGAATATGTCTGATTAGCTAAACACTGGAGGTTGATCATTTGATTTCCCAATACCAAGACATGACATAATTCTTTCGCGAAGGTTCAACGACACACATATCTTTCTATTTCGCGTCGGTAAGGTCAACGACCAAATAATTTCACCCGAGTGAAATCCTGAAAATCTTTCTGTGTGTGTAGCATCTCAATCGCCGCGCATATAGGATTTTATATGTAGCGTTCTAATCTGCGGTCCCTGATATATCTCGCGGCGGTTAATGTTTCTTTTGATAGCTGCTAATACTCGCATATAATTGTGAAACGATAATGAAGACAATTTGATGCGCTAAAAGCTGCGGAAAGACACTTCCCGCTTCGAATGGCAAATAGTCAGGTATAAAAAGTTGCTTTATTCTAACATTCTTGGAATTCACCTATTAAACAAGAAAATGTCAAGAAATCAATTCTAAATCAGTTTAATGCCCTGATACTACAGGCTTTGCGCTCCAAACACATCCTTTTTATAATTTTATTCGTCTCTTTTCGAAACAGGTTCACGTTAAATCAAATTTCAGTCAAATTGGAACTAAGGTTATATTAAATGAAATCTAATGAAAGTCAAATACAAAACAATTTCAATTCAAACAAGTTAACATTAGATTAAATTCAAATCAAGTGCAAATAGAGAAAACATTTTTGTTTGGAGATTATTGCAAATGTTTAATGAAGATAATCTACAGGAAGTGTGCTTAATTTTATACAATGTACCCTGTCCACGAGGTAGTGCATGATCTTGTTGGTCTCACAAGGCACACTTTACTGTTTCTATCACTAAATAAAAAAATAATACTAAGCAATACAGTCCACAATAAAAAAAAGGCCATTACGATGGAACTCGTGTCATTTTAGAAATAAATGGCAACAAGACCCACGGTTTCTCTGCTAGAGCGTTCTTTCGCTTTCCTGCGAGAAGACAAAAATTGGCACGAGCCGCTCCATTGTAAGCGGATAATCCAGCTCGCAGCATTTCCATAGAATTCCCGGCATCCAACGCCGCCGTTGGCACGGCAGGTTAACAAGGGAGGAACGTTCATATTTACAAGATGAGATCAGACTGTTTTCCTGCTTGGCCAAGGCGATCTAGTCGCCGGCCCGCGATAGGACGCTCGGAGAAAAAGAAGAGAGGACGAGAGAGCGCGGCTCGTGCCTCTCCCGACCGAGGAAACATTTCCAACGGTCTTTCTTTGACTCCCATCGCGAGGCAAGCTTCGGCATTCCGCTGCCGTTTCCTGCAACCGAACGCAGTACTCGGTGCCGCGAAAGTAAAACGTGCCTGGTCATCCAGGTTAACCCCTCGCACTACGATTTCTTTCGCGGCTGCGTTGATCAACAAATTCCAACGCGAGAAGAACAATTCATATTTGTTCGATGTCGGAAGTGACTGAAAACTTCATTCGAAACAGTTTAAACAATTGAATTAACCACTCAGCGTTACGTAAAATGTCGTGGATATCAATGACTGTGTCCTGCACCGTTCTGCAATATTACCGATCGCAGTTCTAACGGGCCAATTAATACTTCTACACGTTCAAAACAGTAATACTATATCTAATACCACATTCAAAACTTAGTAATACCATATCTTCATTACAGACTTATCTTTATTACAGACTTAATTATAATTATAAATGTCGAGTAATTTCCTTCTTTAAGGAAAATCCATTCTTCAGGGTTGTTTTTAAATTGATGATTTTTCGGCCCTCACGACTGAACTAGTTCCCGTCTTCGTATCATAAGATTTCTTCCTAGACACACAATTTTTACTATTATTACTTTACTTTTTATGTCAATTAAGTTAATAAGTAATGAAATTTAGGATGAGATCGATTTCTATGCACTGTATCAAACATTTGTCTTTCTTAAACCTCATTATGTTATTGTATAATTAGAATTCTTACTATTTCTATGAATTGGGCAAGGACGCCCAGCTAAGGTTCAACTACATAGATGTAATCTGTACTACATGTTACATACCGCACTCGTGCGATTTTAGTGGAACTAAGTGCATCAGAAAAGTCAAGCTTATAGTTAATATGACAATTCTGATACTAATACGAAGTTATGATATTTCTTCTCTTATTTAATTGGAAGAATCTATGATCACGAATTATTTTCTATAGTGTACCTTCTCGATTACTATCCCCGTTCTTCCAAAAAATGTTTCGGTCACGACACAAATTTTAAAAGTATGAAAACTGCACGGAGATTAAACAAATACTGACTTATCTTCGTATGATTAGAGTAGCATCAGTTTTACTCTTTATTTCTGTATTCTCTTGACTCTAGTATCCACTTATCCCGTCATTTCTTTATGCTTGAGACATTACACGTTCAAGTAGACAATTATTTCATTCGACCCACTAGAGTCGCGATCGGCACCACAGTGCATCGTCGCAATTTATATAACCCTGAAGTTAGTACCTACCTACTGCAACTCGGAAGAAATGAGTCTTGGTTTTGAAGTTAAAATAGCTTCGAGTGCAAAGAGTTGAAAGAAATGAATAATATTCATATTTGGCAGATTGTGTTCGAAGTCTTCGTAACAAGGCTGACGCGATATTACAATGCAACGGGTTAACGTCGACTGAGACTGTACGCGCCGAGATACCATCTATTAGAGAAATAATAAACTGTGAGATAATAAACCCGATTTACGATAGCCTGGCAGCAGTGTCAAGGTGCTGTGGCGATTAGGAGATCGGCAAAAAGGCATATTTCGTTTAGAAAGGTACGTACCGCGCGACCGAGCAGAGATTAGGTCTGCGACGTGTGCGTGTTTCGCATAACAGACCCGTAATAGGCTGTTCTGGGTAGTCAGATTCTAGGATATGTCTAATTTCGTCTC
Source organism: Megalopta genalis (assembly GCF_051020955.1). Taxonomy (NCBI): domain Eukaryota; kingdom Metazoa; phylum Arthropoda; class Insecta; order Hymenoptera; family Halictidae; genus Megalopta; species Megalopta genalis. Next base: position 21,194,623 of record NC_135018.1, on the reverse strand, counting down.
CTTCCCGATGTTTCGTCGACTAGTTCGAAACTGGATGTCTCGATCCGACCGCATGCCATTCCTCGACTTCCTAATCTTGCGTACGTCTGTTCCCGTAATTCCGCGATCGATAGAAAACTGTGTTGCGTAATGGTCCTTGATTCGCCTTTTAGGACTTTGGAAGTGGTTGTGAATATTGGCGATTGCCCTTTAGATATACAGTAATCCTAGAAATGTTCGGAGGTCGGAATCGAAAGACGCAGTTATGAGAATACTAAGTCGTGATTCCTCGGGGCCCGCGGCTCGTTTTTATAGAAACTTAGAGCAGTCGGCAAAAAAAAAGTAGCAGCCAGCATGCCGGTGTACATTAATATGAATACATGGTGATGCTAGAATAAAAACGATGACTTACTTTTTTATTTCTAATTTTTTGCCACGATTAGAAGGCAATTCGGAGGCCACATGCCACGATTCGACGGTCACGTACTAAGTATGTACCTTGTAGCTCCGCGGTTTTTCTTACCCGACTCACAGACTATTTTGTGTTGTCTTCCGGGAATCGCGTCGCGTGCCGCATCACACGCTTGACCGACTCTGTCAACCCTTAACCTTTTAGGCACGACGCGCCACTATAGTGGCTTGCTCTAGTAGCTCACTCGCTCATCGTTTGAATCAAATAATCGTCTTCATATGCATTGTTTCACACTTCTTTTGTCTTCACATCGATTTACAACAGTCTACAGGGTGTCCCAAAAATGTCTCGCAATCCGGAAATGGCGGATTCCTCGGATCATTTGAAGCAACTTCTGCCTTTACAAAAATTTTCTCCGAGGCACCGTTAACGAGTTATTAACGAAAAACGGTGACCAATAAGAATCGAGTACGGCTGATGCGAGGCGGTCCAGCCAACCAGCGCACAAAGCCCAGTTCCGCTCATTGGCTCGATCGCCTCGCGTCAGCTGTGCTCATTTTGATACGCGATTGCGTACGAGGCTCCGTAGTAAAAATTGTTAATGTATTATCAATTTTGACTACTTCTCATTGTAAAAATTTGTAGATATCGTTGAAATAGTAACAAATATACAGGGTGTCCCAAAAATGTCTCGCAAACCGGAAATGAGAAGTTTCTGGGATCATTTGAAGTAACTTTTTCCTTAGCGAAAATGCAACCCGTGGCTTTGTTTACGAATTATTAACGAAAAACACTGACCAATGAGAGGCGAGCTCGCCTAGCGCTAGGTGGCTGAGCTAATCGGCGTAACTGGGATTCGACCGCTCGACCGCTGGCGCCGTTGGCTCGGCCGCCTCGCGCCAGCTGAGCTGGGATTCGACCACTCGACCGCTGGCGCCGTTGGCTCACGCGAGCTTAGCTGGCGCGAGGCGACCGAGCCAACGAGCAGTCGAAACCCAGTTTCGCTCATTGGCTCGGCCGCCTTGCGCCAGCATATCTCACCTCTCATTGGTCACTGTTTTTCGTTAATAACTCGTTAACGGTGCCTCGGAGAAAATTTTTGTAAAGGAAAAAGTTGCTTCAAATGGCCTGAGGAACCCGCCACTTTCAGATTGCGAGACATTTTTGGGACACCCTGTATATACAGTATCAGGCTCTGAACAGTACACATCAGACTCTGCCGTCCAGAGAAATAGCCTCGCGCAGAATTCAGCCGTACCTAAAAGGTTAACATCGACGTAGCAATAAATTATATAGACGTAGGATTGACACAGAGAAATTCACAGCAACCCGAAATTTGGCATTTCCAGGAGAAATTACTGTGCCGGTTGGAAAATGGGAAAGCTACATAGATATTTATTTATTTCCATAATGATTTTAATATGTTGGAAACAATGCAAGAGTTTTTGTGATTTTGCATTTGCATTTTTCATTTCAACGACTAGAACTTCTTCGTCCTTAATAATTTCTTAAATGATCCACATATTTCACTTAATACCGTTGTTACTGCCGTTATCGTGATCATTACCATTCATTGTACGTTAATGCTTAAAAATCGATAACAGAATAAATTCATCTTATTTCCATTTAAAAGAAGCGACTAACATTCATATTTCGTTGATTCTGTTTGAAATCTTTATCGCTAACCTGACTCGATATTACATTCCGAGGGTTTAAAGATGACTTTGGTATTTTTTCACGAGATAGGGCTATTGCCATACTTTCAAATCACGCTATTAAAATTTACTTTACAAGCCAGGTATTTTTTTGCGATCCTTTTTACGGCTCCAATTAGCTTAACGAGTTCTCACGTTTCCAGAATATTGACCACCCTTTCTAATATTTCGATTGTAATACCCTAATCGGTGCGGTTCTAAAATCTATCGAATGTTTTCGCGAGAGAATTACTTAATCCAAGCTTACCTGTAAAAAGTAACTCGCCTATAATCTTATTGCTAAAGCCACCAGCGAATTTACCGAGCTACGATTTTCCTTTTAGCCAACTTGCTGCAGTCTTAGACGTCTTGTTCCAGTATTTCGCAAGACTTGCCAGTTTCAATTAGATTATTTGGTTTCGGTGATCGCAATCTTCGAATACTTCTTAATCTTTCCTAGTTATTGGAACAGTCGTATTAAACCATTTACGCTTTCTTCTATTAGTTGTACTTCTTGTTTCAGCTTCTTGTTCACTTTCTATATCGTTTCATCAGTAGAATGGGATTTTACTGACTTCAACACTTCTGGCGCTTTATTAACAGTGATATAACATAACAGCACGACGTACACGTAATATACATATAGAACACAGTGACACCCATTAATATTCTGACAGTTTTTAAAATGTAATAACTTTCTTAAAACTGGAATATACGATTTGAATTTTTTTTAGATGATAAAGGGATTAGTACACTAGATAGTGACTAAACTACTTTGTTACAATTTTGCTATTACTTGAAATGACAAAACAAAATAAAAGATTTTTAACTTCTTTATCTGAGCCTATAACGGACATTTAAAAAATGCGTTTTGCATATCTCGGTAAATTATATGCATGCTGCAAATTTTATCGGAATCGGTTCACGCAAAGTCAAGTTGCAAGCGTTAAAATATTGTAAAAGTTGCAAATTTTCTCCCATGTATTGGTCGAAAGTGTCAAAAATCGGGACAAAACTGCGATTTTTACGATATTTAATTGTTTACCGCTCATACCAAGGTCAACCAATTTCGGTGAAATTTTTAACATGCTTATAACTTACCGAGATCTACAAAACACATTTTTTAGATTTTCGTTGTAGACTTAGATAAAAAAGTTAAAAAAACGTGAATTTTTTATTCTCTTCTGTCATTCTAAGCAATAACAAAGTTTTAAAAAAGCATTCTAATTATGGTCTAGTAGACTGGTCTCTCCATCATCTAAACAAAATTCAATTCGTTTAATCCAGTTCTATGAAAGTTATTGTGTTTTGAAAAGTGTCCGAATATTTACGGGATTCACTGTGTAAGTACTAATACGCGGTAGTTGTATTATTAAAATCATCCAATTATGCGGTGTCTTTATTTAGGGGATCCACATTTCCAATTCTAATCCTGTGCACAAAAGATTTGATCTCGAAAGTGAAGTTACGATTAATTATTTGTCAAGGTTACGAATTAATCTGTAACAATATTACATGCATATTCTGTACACGGATAAATCACGCCGAATCGAATGTAACGACGCATAGAATCGTCTTCACGTCCCCATTAGACGTTACCCGCTTTCTTCCACGAGCAAACGTTCCATTCTTCCGCGAGCGAATCGGAAGACGTTCCAGCGAAAGTTTCAACGGTGTCATCAATTTTTTGTCGACTGGAGGTCGAAGAAAGTTGCGCTCGTTAAAATCGTTGGCGGATCGAACCGAATGATCATTTCTATTCATTAATTATAAAATCGTTGACGAGAGAGGCACAATTTAGAGTCAGCACCATGCTTACTCTATTGAATGCGATCTCATTGCGTAGGTTTTTTGCTTTATTAAAATTGTAAAGCAATTACACGTACAGGAAATTTCGTAACGATTTTCGAGAAATTCACTTTCGATTTACTGCTCCGATATGTTCGTAAAACTCGTGCTGTAACTTTTATTTTCAGACCGTGTATATGAAACTTTTTTTTTCTCTGCGTTCATTACAAGAAACGAGAGTTTATATTAACAAATTATTATTTCTTGTCTGAATAATTTTAATAATTGAAAAACGACAGTCTGCTCAATGTTCATATCTTGTATATAGAAAGAGAAATAAAGATCAGGAATGTGTCGATGTTTCAAGATAAGTGTCAAATACGAACTGTCTATGCAAATCATATTTAGAAGTCAAAATGCAATTATACCTTTAATTTCTTTCTCAAGTTCAAAAATTCTCCAACGAAACATGAAATTTTTACTTTCCGCAATGATCATTAAACTGATAAAATTTTTACGCGATTTATAAATATTCTTCATGAATTGTAACAAAAAGGAATAAATAGAAATATCATCATTTCTTCAATAATTCTAACGAGTTGAAAATAATTTACAGATATTCGCGAATCTCTTTAATCTTTTCACTGTTTCAAATTTCGCCTTCTTATTTCTATCATGAATGCATGAAATTTGCAGTCTAATGATCATACTTTGCTTCTCATTCGCTTGTTATGCATGAGGAAACTTTTCGTGAAGTCGTTGAGCTCTAGGTTGGGTGAAATCTTTTTAGACACAAGGTATCTTGATATTTCTCTCGTAAATGCTCTTGCCGGGAAGCCGTTTTTGCTATAGATCCATTTGTAATTAATATCATATGATATTTATTACTGTCTCGGCAATTAGATTGCTCAATTCACAATCAGTATAGTCAGCTGAATAAAAAGTAGGTCCAGAGTGGTTACATAATATGTACATTTTCCTCGCTCGTTACATAGAGAATGCGCACACTTTTTAAGAAACCTTTCTCGTGGATAAGATATGTCCGCTTCCTCTTATCTTTTCTTGTTTTACATTCGCAACTTAGAAGACATTAACTTGTTGCACTTCTCTGAACATCGATCCAATCCTTTAACAGTTCCTATCCTCGTCTTGTGATTTTGTCATGTTTTAAATATGCATGTCCCTTCTCGAGGGGGAAAGTAATATGAATAGAGCAAAACCTCTTTAACTCGTGCACAATACAGTAAAGTGTTCCAACGGTGAAATTCTTATTCTGACCGGCAGCCGAGTCACAAAAGATATGCAGATTGCGGACATTTTGGTCGAAGTTCTCGAAAATAAAATGAAACACGTGAGAAACGACTTCGTCTGTAAAACTCTTCTTTTCTAAAAATTTCGACTAGGTAAAAACCGCAGACTTTCCTCAGGCAAAGTATTTGCTGCACGTTTTTTGCGGTCTCCTGACTTTCATTCGTGCGGATCATTCCTTCTCATAAAATACCTGAACTCAGAACATTTATAATTTATACTCGGTAGATAATTCTTTTATTTGTTAATGAGCTTTGCATTGAACTTTCTATTAAATGCTTTACAATTATCGTAAGAGATTCCAATATTGCAGTATTTAACCTTATGTGTTCAAGTATTTGCAAAAAAATCTCAATTTTTGTTGTAAATTGCTCGTATCAACCAAAATGTCATTGGAATCTATGAATAAATTTTTGCTTGTCAATTTCAATTTCTGATTGATTTCCAATTCTTTGACAGCCGATGTGTCAACATTGATGCTGCAACGTGATCGACCACAGATAGGTACTTCCATCATTCCTCCTAACCGAATATGAAGAGCTGTCTTGCTACTTGTATTCTCCTTAACCTTTCGATGACATTTTCAGTTTCTTATTAATACATCTAGTCGACTTATTAATACATCATAATGTCGACATTAGCATAAACTATCTATTGTTGTACGATGCTGTTTTCGTTAAAAAAAACTGCATCTGGAGATTAACTTACTTCGTCTGTAATTTCTTGCTTCACAATTTTTTCCATAATTTCTCTAAGCGACTCGTTCTCGCTAATTTCTTAACAGAAAAGAGGAAATCTATGTTCGCATTACGACTACATCGGTTTCAAACGTGAAAGACATTAAAAGTGGAAAGTCATATTTCGAAGTGTAAGAAATGAACAGATGAAATACTAGAAAGTAAAGACTTCGGAAGAATTTAACGCTAGATCTACTGAATCCTAAGCGTAGCTTTAATAACTATTGTTTTATAACAATGGCAAGATTGAACTTACTTACGATTTTTATTATAATGTCTACTTGAATTAAAGAAGTTTTTATCTAATAATTTCTCATAGAAACATTTTTATAACATCAGAAATTGCAGAAGAAAACACTGCTACGCTGTTTTCAAAGGAAGAATTCATTTGTATTTCATTTGTAATTCATTTGTGAAAAACAGAAAATTTATAAAAGAATATTGTTGCAACAAGTTATAGCAGACCATTATTTTTATATGTATAGATACATAAAATCTGCAGGCTAGTCATGAACAAATTAAACGATGTTTGAACGTGCACCAAACGGAAACTTTTGTCGACCGTTTTGTTGCACCAACAATTGGAGTATCAGTATTGCAAAATACGTCTACTTCTTTGACAGTACTTTCTCTCTTTATTCTAACTTTACACCGAAAAGTTGCATCACGACAGTTATCACTTTCTGTTAGTCAGAATCTGCCCGTCGTAAAACAGGTAATACCGAGATTAACGCAGCAAAGTGTGAGTTTTGAGCGTCGCGTCGGTTGCATCCAAACTGTTAAATGCATCCATAATAACTCTTTCGCCGGCACTTATACTTTCAAAACACTTTAATCTTTTACACTTGTAATCAACGCCTGGCTCGTGGGACTGAAGTCTGAGTCTTCTCATCACGCGCCAACCACTCTGTCCTCTTGTATTTCTTCTTGCTTCCTTTTGCCGTTGCTTCGGCGGAATTCCCTTCATCTTAGGTCATAGCGTTCTAAACAAAGAAAACACAAAACTTTCCTCGTAATATAATGTTAAGAGAAAACAGAAGCAGCATTGCCTTTACGACAAATGATTAATGAAAGAATTTCTTTTTCTTTCTACATGCTAATTCGTTTTTATCTTTTACAAAACAAACAAACAAAATCAATGAATCCAAAATTTTCTCTATACTTTTATTATACATCTATCACGTTGCTCAAATTTTTCCAATTCCATTTGCTTAAAAACAGTTTCATTTGCTAAAAACTACAGCTTCTGTCGTCTGCGGTGACATTCGGAAAAATTGTTTCATGGACATGACATCTATCCTCTAGATCATTAACTATTTATATTAAATTCGATAACAAGTTCAACATTGATTTCGAGGAAGTTTGGTTCAAAGGTATATAGAAAAAATGTATATATAAGAATTTGATGGATTGCATAACAATATTGTGAAGAGAAATTTATTCCAAGATATTCATATGTCACAAAACACATTTATAGTTAAGACCGAAGAAAGAATAAATAACATATGTATACTATTTTCGAACTACATATGTGATCTAAAATAAATTGGACTTTATACTGCATACTCGAAACAATATTTTACTCGGCGTTGCACTTCATGAATGAAGAAATCGATGGGGTACGACTTAGGAGATCAGTAACAATCTAAAGAACTTTCTCCAACGTAGTGTGTATGCACCAAAGACGATGCTGTTATGATTGTGTTTATGATAACGTCATCGTCTGTGATTCGCAACTGAATTTCTATAATGATTGCTCGGCGTAGGTGAAAGCATTGCTCAACTGTGGAAGCGCGTTGGATGTTCCTGTCGCAAGACATTGTCAGTTGCAACATTTTTGCATAAATGTCAATCGCGACAGGATAATCTAATCATTCTGATGGAAACAGGACGATGCACTCCGCTGCATTGTTTCGCGCGACCAATCAATTAGCAACGACATTTCACCTAGCACCTGCCGTTAGAAAGTATTAGAAACTGCGGTAACCGTTTTGCGTCACTTGCAAAATGTTTATAATTCGCGACTTGCGCGGAACGACTTCCGGTCGCGGCCATTTTGGTCCGGAGACGACGCGGAAATGGTACATCTAATTAGCGTAGTAAAACATTGGAATGGACATCGGAGAAATTTCATCGAAATTGTGTGACATGGAGAATGTTTATTTTTGTCATAATCACATATTTATTATATTATATAAATATTAGATTTATTGCTATTATTGCTAACAATATTATGCTTATACTAAACATTATTATTTGATACATTTAAAAAAAATAAACCATTTCAACAAATCAAGTGTTCTCTTTAATTGCTTTTCTTTCTTTTTTTATTTTTAAAGTATCCACCAAGATGCTTGGTTATTCTCATGTAATGACGAATATGTTATGGAAACATAAATTTCGTAGATTATAATTGTATAACTTCAAAACAACTGCAATATATGCTATTTAAGAACAAAAATTAATTTTCATTTTTTGTTAGTTCTATGTATGAGCGTTAATTCTTAAAGGTTTTATCATATAAATATAATGCGATGTGGCAAGTACATACTTTGTTTTAAATTAAAGATATTAAAACAAAATACAAATTTCGCAGTCAATTGTTATGTGTTTGTATCAGAACAAATGTGCCTGGAAAGGGAACGATGCTACTGTTTCATAAAAACTTGACAAGTAAATTTATAAATGATTATAAATATTATGCTTGTTTATGTTATTCTACTTTAAGACAAATTTATAAAAATACTTTTAAAAAAACTGTACTTCGGTATCACGAATACTCTTACTTTAAAGCTTAATGAGTGATTCAAATAATAGAAGAAGTATTGGAATATTGTCTTTTACAAGATTTTTGAAATCGACTTTTGGCCAGCTTTTGAGGCCAGATGCTCCGTTGTATCGTTGTACAATCGAAAAGGCCAGAAACTGCCTCAATATTAATGGAAGTCGCTGTATAAACGTATAGTGTAAAAACGATAGATAAATAATACGAGAGAATAATAACGAGAAGAGAAAGAGAGAGGCGGGAGGGGGAGAGAGAGAAAGGGCTCACTAGAGAGGAGAGTACTCGCAACCTGTGCGGTTCGGAACGATCCAGTCACCGATTGCGTGTTCAAGAGGCCGGTCGTAGAACTAACCGAATATCAACGAAAATCTCTCGCGATCGATCGCGGATCGACGTCAGGTGCAGTCGTCGACGTAACACGGTACGCGACACTCGATCAGTGTGGTGAATCGATCCCTCCGTGGATCATGTGATAAAGGATCGCAGAAAGGGAGTAACGGGGACGACGAACCAAGACCTGGTACGTTCATTCGTGATCTTTCTACGCTCTCGTGGCAAACTCTTCCGCTTTGTGCACCGTGAAAGGGAGCCGTTTGCACGCCGAATCGTTTCTATTGGTTTTTCCGCAATTTTCCCCGATGACGTTCTGTCCAATTTGCTCCGTTGTCTCGGTGATCTATAAAAACCTAGGCTGATTGGCCAATTTTCATAAATGGGCCGTCAAGGTCTTGCCGATTCACCAAAGGTTCCCAGATCTCCTTAACCGTACCTTCATTTTCGAAATTGCTTCCACGCTTCGACTGTTATATTAATAATCTCGAAAATTCTATAGGGTCAGAGTTATTTATTTAATAAGATAGGAATCGATCTGGGATCTCTTGCAGCTGCAAGAGATTAGATTTAAGACGATCTTAGCGATGTAAACTGTGATCGATTTTTGCCGGGTATTGTAATCGATCTTTTTGTGGTTTTGAAATAGAATTTGCTATAGGACACTACATCTTCATAGAGTGATTAGACTGTGGACTTCCTGCATTTGTGGCAGAAATAATGAATGTACGAGATGCAAGTTGTTAAATTATTAAGAAAAGGAGCATATTTTCATCGAACTTCTGTTTCTCAGGATTTACTCAGAACACTTTAGTTTTGCATAAAGATCCGCATACTGGTAAGACTTTTGTGAACAGAGACTTACAAATCATGAGTGATTGATTGATTGATCGATGAAAGCGGACATAGTTCTCTCAAAATTGCTGATTTTTTCTGACAGAAATTCTATCAATGTGAAATATAATTGATTTGTGTTGCAAGGTTCATTAGAATACAAATCTTCGTCGTGACTTTAAGAAAGAAAATGATGTCGATAGCAACATGTCATGATTTCAGTAGTTTACTATGTTCTCCCAGCGATAAAAATGTGGGATATTTTATCGACGATTGCTAAAATAATAGAGAAAAATGGTACTTTCAGAGAATCCGCAATGAAATAACTTGAGCAGTACATGGATCACTATGAAGCTAAATAACAGCTAAGCCAGCCTTGTTTAAAATTTGCATATACACTTTTTCTTCGTACACTGTAATAGAAGCGTTATTAATATTATTATTGTTGTTTCGCGTGCGTGCTCCTCCGCGATTCATCACGATTCCTTGGTAGCTGACGCGTGCAGAAATTTTTTTCCGGTCAGAAATTTACCGTACACGCTGGTTTCGTGTACCGTGAAGTATTCGGTATACAGGGTGAGTAGAAACGTTCTACTATCCTTAATCCGAATATCTCAATTTATTGTATGCTGGTTTCTTTGATATGGCCATGTGAACTAAAAGAACATAATTCGGAAATCAATTATTCGGTCAATGCGTAATTATGTTTACCCAAACTGTCTTGAAAATGAACATAATAAAGTAGGTAATTTAGAAAACTCGTTGCTTCGTTTCATTTTTATTCGTTTCATTTCTATTTTCATTTTTAAATGTTTATCCAATACTTTAGATGTCTTCCAAAACAAACTTATAACCTTGTATGAGATTAAATTCAAATATAATCCAAATTATACGGCGAATAGTATTATTATTATCTACAAAATACCATTTTAGATATTGTTCGATGTTTTCCTATGGATAATTATTACAATCCGTCATATCAGTAAAATATATTAACGGAAAGGTACTTTAAATTTATTTCTAGGTTCTTATTAAAGTGATAATGTAATCTGAATCTTATAATTCAAAACGAACTAGGACAACTCGATTACTATATTCTCCCTATAGAATTGTTAATTGTACCGTTCCTAGCAATGTTAGGTCGCAGTCTAATAAACCCTGATATTAAAAGCGTCGACGTGGAAACACGCATATATATATAACACACATATAATATATATTAGAATGTATATTAATTCTACAGTTAGAAAACGATGCAAAACATTTATTTACATTTTTTATAATAGTAAGTAAGTTCTTATAGGGTTTATCCTTTTGGTCCGCCTTCATCCGATGGCATCAGTAAATGGCAAATAATTTGTTAGTTCGCATTTTGTCTTTCCCGAAGATTGTTTAAATTATTATATTAGAATTGAAAACAAATAGAAATAGGTAGACGATACCAGAAACATTTTTTGTTAAATACGGACAATTTTCAAAAGTAGAATCAATGATAATGAATCAATGACTATCTTAAGTACTCCTCAGAGAGCTCGAAAAGTAAAAGAAAACACAACGTTACAGTTCCGACACGAGGAAGGCGTGTTTCCCGTTGCGCATTCCCATGTTTGTAATTCGTTAATGGTACATTCGAACACGCTTTCAAAAATGTTATGATTTCTCCAGGAAAACATGTGAATTTCTCTTTTGCTATTTTGTGCATCACGAAACGTATAAAATACAAACCTTGCTGAAAATACACATATGAAATACACTGTGTAGCACAATAAAAAAAATTAAACAATCTTTTTTGCATAATAATCAGGAAGGACGTGGTTATACATCATACTTCTCTAGATAATTTTTTCGTTTGTGATTTTTTTCTTAGCTATTAGTTAAAAATCCGCTATCATTTCTCAGAAATAGTTGCACAAGAGATTTCAGAGTGACACTTCATTCATTTTTGCTTTACACTTTGAATCAACAAATTGTCATTTATAATATCACATTTTAAAGAAACGGAAGGGAGTAGCATAATTTCGATGTGTAACTAGATTGAACCGCAAGGTGTCTGAGAAAAGAAAATACATTCCTTATTAATCGATTGTAAATTTAGAAAAATATTTACTGTTATTAACCCTTTAAGTGAGCCAAATTGTTTAATCTTATGGTATTTATAAAAAAATGTATAATATGAATATAATCTAAGTACAAGTGATATAATTTGAATGACATTCATATAATACGAATATAATACGAAGCCGTACGAATAATATAGACAATAGACAGTTTTTGTACTGTACTTTCTCATTTCTGTCGGCAATGAGTCGTAAATTAAACTAGCCTAGTGATCGAAATTCGATTATTCTCTAGTACCTTTTACAATGGAAACAAAAAGAAGCCAAAAGCTTCGGAGTGTCCGAAAACAAATTTTTACTCCGAGGTACGTGGATTTTGTACCTTTGAATTTGGAAGACTCGTGGGAGTTGCAAGCGTGCAAAGGCCCGCAGTCTACTTATGTCACGATGCGAACGTTCCCCTGAACTTGGACATCGTCGAACGATTATCAATGCAGTCGTTGGTCGCTTGATTTACAGATCGTTGGGATTCAACAGACTGTGTCAACCGGATCACCGAGTACGGCGGCGTCTATTGACCTTTACCGATCGAGTACAGACACGAGGAGTCCCTGCGAACGGATTGGAAATACGCGTCGAAATCCCACGAAAATGCCAAGTCACTTTCAAATCAACCACTAACAACAATAGTTTCACAATCCGCTCGGTGAGCCCATGATAAACAAGCGCAAAGGCGAATCGCTTATATAATTCTACTAAACCAGCCTGGATCTTTAAAAGAAGGGCGACTCGAACCTATCCGCGAAACGAACAACACAGAGAAATTGAAATTGAATTACCCGTGCGAAAAGAGGTTCATGAAAGGCAACAGTAAATGACACAACGTTCGCCGAACGTTCAAACGCCGGTAAACGTGCACGAGGAGGTACAGTAATGCGTTGAAGATTTTTCTGAAGGGGACAAAACATGGAGAACGCGGTGATCGCGCTCGACTCGACGGTCAGGAGCCAGGACTCGAGCAACTCGAAGGATTCTAGCATCTCGGACTCGAAGCCCGAGAGCTGCCTGGAGTCGAAACACTCGAAGGAGGTCCTAATCTCGGAGAAACAGCAACGACAACAGCAACACCAGCCGCACTCCAATCAGCTTCCGGCCGAAGAACAGAGGCTGAAGAGCGCAGAGTCGAAGGATGACTCGAACCTGCTGATGTTCATGTCCTGCGGGCAACTTCTACTGGGTAAGTTCATTTTGAACATTTCGTTCAGCGTTTCTTGTGAACGAGATTAGAGGACATGCTCATCTGTGAGAGTAAAATGATCTGCATCTTCTTGCAAACTTTCTTTTCTTCATGAAAACTATCGAACCTTTTTTTACAACTCTCGATAACAGCATATCGTTTCAAAAACATCAAAATTGTCCTGTGTTAAATAAATGAAAACGTATAAGATCGGTGAATTCTTTCGTAGACGTTTCGTTAAAATTTCTTAAAATGGAAAATTCTGAAGAATGATTGACAACGATTAAGAGTCCAGAGATGTCGGTTTTCGAATTAGAAATCACAACGTTTTCGTCCGTAAATTAGAAACTAAATTATCTTGTTCATGGGTTCCGAAAATGAATCTACGGGAAACTTATGTTGTAAACTTTGCCAGTTTTCCTCGAATCAATTTGAAACTTTCAGGAAATGATCTTGGCAAGCAGTCTTACGAGAAGTAGTCGAAACCAAAATATCGAAAATAACGTCGTTTCTGAGTGAGCATGTCTGTCATGCGAAACTACTTAATAATTTTGTTTCGAATCATCGTAATAGTTGATATCGTGTCTGCCAAGTACTACATTGTTCAACGAAGTGTAGCTCGTACAATTTCAAGTATTTTTTCTCGAAAAATCTATAACATTGTAGGGACCAAATAATGACGAACACGTGTGCAAAAGTTTAACATAAAACAATTTACTGGTATCTTTGAAAAAAGATCACAACGAAGACCTAAAAATGATGCAGCAGAATATCCCCTTAAATTGAAATCAGTCGAGCAGAATTGCTTTAATTGCATAGAATTATATTATTAAACAAGTTGCTCAGAAGTAAGTCGAGCTGTGTATTAAGCTATTTAGATATAAAGTGTAACGTGTATGTGAAACTAGGAAATTAATTGATTGAAATGGCCGTCGAGATTGTTCTCCATTACTGGCGATCGCAAGAACCTGATGTCTTGCCACGCGATTTAGCATCGAACTGTAAGCGAATTTCTAACCAATTAACCGGACAATGGAAAGCATTACGTAAATTAGTTTCGATGTAGAAAATGTTCGGCGTTGTGCTGTTCTTTTACCGAAATGCATTTGCAATTTGTGTGTAGAAAACCTTAACAATAGACTCGAGATGGCGAAAAGTGAAACCGCTCGTAAAGGAGATAGTGAAACAGCAATTCAAGATACATCTGAATCGATTAACTGGTGACATAAATGTTGAACGAACAAGACATTTGTAAAGTGAAGAACACTTGTTATAGATATGCGTAATTATTAATCATTATATTATAGTTTTCTAATTCATATTTTACAGCACTAACTGCCCAGTGCTGAAATTTCCTTCGATGTTTGTCCACATTTAAGATTTTCTTCATAAATTACTCGATCTTCGTAATAATTATTAGAAAATTTTTATCATTAAAAAAAATCTACGGGACATCTATTATATGCTCACTGACTATGCATTTCACCAAAGTGCATAGAAATCGACGTAAAAGTGAAAACATTTCACTTAGAAAGTAATACTTGTGTATCTCTTTCCGCGGGCCTGCAAACCGTAGAGAATCGCCACGCTGCGATTCATTGTGATTCGATGATTCGCTTGGAGCTAGGCCCAATTCTAATTATGGTTATTATCACGTAGAATCTGTTATTTATACGTGGCAGGTAGAAACGGAATTTACTGGAGAGCATGGTGCGCAGACAATTTTCTAAGGAAATTACCTTCTAATCGGACCCGAATTACATGCACGAGAGACGCCAATTTTTACGGTACCCAAGCTTTTATTCGTCGTCCAGTATTTTATGTAGGTGTTTATCATTATTACACTACAATAGGCATGTGCTTTTTTTGTCGATTAAATAAATACCGCGAACAGTAATATTATTTAGATTTTTCCAATTTGGGACGAATGCTATGTTACCGTTATCGTTATTTAATTATTAGAGTAAACTGGAATTTACTTTCAGGTCAATAGTTTAATGTAATATAATACAATTTCTACTATATGTATTTAATCCTAGAACTACCAAACGGATCAAACTTATTTATTTATCATTTTTTCTGTTACAGTTGTTGAAATTATTTGACATGCGACGTTTAAAGAAATTTAAGCTTTGCATTGTTATAAAACAATATACAGTAGTCGCATTTAGGGTTCATTAGTTTTAGTGTTAAATCGTGGCAAGTTTTTTCCACAGAAGAGCTAAACTCGATTTCAATTTGCGTAAATGATTTTCAAAAATCTAACAAGGAGAGCCGCCAATGTTGAAAATTACTTTTTAAAAAAGGGTGTCTAAATCTTGTAATTTCGTGCTGCACGTCGATTGCTTTGCTGCCGCCATTTTGCAACAAAGAAGTGGACAATTTTTTGTCTGCATTCTTCGAAACACGTACAAGAAAATCCCATAAGTGGATTTCCCATTTATTTATTCATCTACTCACAGTAAATGGTTAAAGTAGCGCGTTTTCTCCTCGAAAACGAGGGCTCATTTAAAGAGACACTGTTAAGGTTTTTCAGTGTTGAGTACATAGTACAATATTGAGACACCCTTTTTTCAAAAAGCGATTTTTAATTTCGGTGGTTTCGCTTGTAAGTCCGCTGATATTGTTCAAAAGAAAATGTTTACTTCCGCGATGGACTTTGTTATAGAAGGGAGTGAAAAATCAAAAATTAATTTCACAGGTATAGTGCTGGTGGTGTTCGGAATCCTGGTGCTGGTGCATGGCGCCTCGTTAGGTGGTTCAGGTGCGGGACTGTGGGCAGGTGTGGGCGCCCTGGTCGCAGGTGCATTAGGCGTCGTCGCGACCCTCGCGACGTCTTCGAGCAAAGCGAACTCGAGCTTTTCGACAGCTCACCTTGCTGCCAGCCTGGTCGCCCTTGCCCTCTCAAACATGGCCGCCATCACGGCCTTGACTGCCATCGTCAGGGACTCGCAGAGGACACCGGAAGTGACCTTACTCACTGTACCGGTACGTAGTGCTTTTAGCGGCTGCTTCTCTTCCTCTTCCTGCTTCTGTCCTCCTCTTCGTTTCACGTGCAGTGCAACCGAAAAGACGTACAGCCACGAGCAAAAGTACCGGCACACGTAGCTTTTATTTATACAACTTGCAATTCAATAGCATAATGTTATTTAATCAATTTATTTAATATTTTGTAGTCTGTTATAAACATAATAATTGTTTGAAAAAATTAATTCATCAATTCATTCCTTATAGTCATACGTAACTGTGCAAAGAGTGCTGAATAAATTGTTACTACAATAGTGTATGTTGTAATGTTCTTTTACAATATAATAAACACACCGACATGTTGCCTTCGAAATTAATCGATGGAAAGGGTCTTTTAATGTGCAAATGTTTGTTCGGAGAGGAACTGCTGCGAGGAAAAGTGGGTTCTCCTACACTCTTTTAAATAAGAGAGTCTATTAACTATTTGTTATGACTTATTTACATCATTTAACTTTGCAATTCAAGCCGAACAGAATAGAAATTAGTTTGAGATCGTAGTAGAACTCGCGGAAGTAAACAAAGCATAAATCCCGAGTGCAACATCCGCGATAATGAACGAGATTCATCGTTGATGGATATGTTTCCCAATTAGTCGACGGTACCCGGTGACCTCGTTTCGATTCCCATCGTTTTCTCGTTTGCTGATCGGCACGACAGGTTTCGGCAAGATTTCAGACCAGTTGGAACAGGAACGCTGGAACCGTTTGATTGCCGGAGAAAGTTCCCAATGACAAGGTTAAAATGCGGTCATCGTGGAACCCTACGGCCTGCCTCGGCTCTCCGGACCTCAATGGAATGTGACTCTGTCTGGTCAATGGTCTATTGCAACACTTCCATGTTTTGATGAAGTTATCTCGCTTTACCTGTTACCCGCGGGCCGGAATCCTCCCACCCCCCCCCCCCTCCGTTCATGTAGCTCATCGTTCATTCAAGAAGGACGAATTTCCTAAACAGCTAAGACGATCCTTTGAACATTTTGAAACAAATAAAATATGATCCAGGAGAAAGATCATTTTTCTTAGATGGGCTTTATAGTCCATGCATTCTTCTTCTCTTTCAATCATTTATCTGATCATTAGACTGAGATCCCATTTTAAAATCATTAAAGAGAAAAGTTGATCGAACTTCTTGCAACATTTTTATTTTGTGTGAAGATCTCCAGTCTGAATGATCTGAAAGAACTTTTCTATCAAAAGATCGTCTACATATATTTAATTATTACACGGGACTACACTCATTTCGGTGTCAGAAATTTTGGAGCATATCTGATTTCGGGTATAGCTAACACCAAAAAGATATTCATTTTTCTATATCGGCTCTAGGTAACGAGTTATTACATGAATAGGATCATAATAAAAATTGTGTTATTACAGTACTTTACATGGAGAAAATGTCGTTTAAGTGCTTTCATAAAGTAAGTTTTGTTGGACGCAAATTTTAATGCATCTCTTGCGATGGGGTCCATGGCTTATTTTGATTCTGAAAACTGATATTGATTTCCATTGTTCGCCTACTATGTATTCAGCACAAATATAGCAGAATGTATCAGGATTATTCAAACAAGATCTAAAGTTAATTAATACCAAAATTTAAACGAATTAAAACGATTTTGTTATGTCTACCAGATGAATAATTCAAAAAACTTGAAAATGACGATAGCGCAGAAACTAGAGCTGATGTGTAGCTATTAATAGAAGTAATTGATAAAATATTACCTACTTTAGCAACATCACGTATAAACTTGATCGCACAACAACAAAAAAGTTTCTTTTGTAGGCCTATAGTATGTGTTATAATAGCATAAGCGAAGGTTACCTTGTCTTGCTTACCAGATTTAGTTTGTCTAGTATGCTAATAAAATTATTGAGAACACTTAGAGAGAGAACACGCATCTTCTAACACAAATAAAATTGCAGGGGGAAGACGGAGAGATGGACCAGGTAGAGGGTGGCTGGGCGGGTCTGTTGGCAAGCATAGGTCTGCTGGTGTCGAGCCTAGCCGAGCTGCTGGTCTCTGGCTACAGTTGCTTGATTCTGACCCCGAAGCTCTGCGGATGTCTGAGAACAAACAACAACGAGGATTTGTTTTGCGACGGTCGCCTGAAGACCCGCAACATGGTACACCAGTGGGTCACAGCTCAGAGTCACGTGCCAAAAAGCCAGCCGATTTACGTGGTACAGCCGATTGTACCGATGCATCCGATGATTCAGGTGAGTCCTTCGACCCTCTCTCACTACCCTTTGATTGGTCTCTCTGGCCGCCTGTGTTCTTGACCCCTGCTGGGCGAGAGGTAGCGAAAGGTCAGTGACACGCTTGCTAGAAAGTTCAGAGAGAAACTCTTCGCTGCTCCAGGCGGTTTCTGTGCCTACATTTTGGAGATGCATGAGCTCGGTGCATGCGTTTCTGTGTCAAGAAAATAAACCTGCTTGCTGGATTCCCTTTGACTTTAACATCATATATTCAAGCCCGTTAATTTTGAATAGCATTAATTCTTAAATATTCTTACATAGAATATTAGAATCTTTTATAATTAATATATAGAGACTGTTCTTAATCATTACAGCCACCTTATGGAGTGCCAGCATCTGCAGCAAAGTTTCCTGGAGGGTTCGTACCTGCTAGACCTATGCCCATATCTGCTCCAGCTTATGGTACCATACCCATGATTGCCCCCCACATGCCATATATTGGACGACACCCGTCCCAAATGGTAGGTTTTATCATTCTAATATGTAAAATACGTAGTAGCTGTGTTATCTTTTTATATAATTTGTACACAACATTCATTTTCATCATTTTTCGTGTTATGTATTGATATACAAAGAATTGTGCCTAGTACTTCCCCGAAGTTCCAACAAAATTGGCTTGTCATATTTATTGTTAGCCAATTCTTTTTGTGATCATTTTACTACCTCAAAGTAGTTACAGCAGTGTGAAATTCTTGACGATACGTTTACAACAATTAAAATAAAAATGCCGCGTCTGTTTTGTATATAATTGCGTAACTGAAGGAACAACTCTAGAAATTCTTAAAACATGTTATTTAAAAACATTATTTTTTGTCAGTACTTCTTTTGAAACAGATATCGATCATAAAATTTCAATACTCGTAAAAGCGGAGCATAACAAATTCCATGTATTAGATTTGGCTTTTTTCAGCTTTTAAGGACAAAAGCTGACCTAATTTTGCACAACAAATTTGTTATAAAACGTGGAGATAATATGAATTCGTATTTTTTATTTAAAGGCTCTTAAGTGTAATAATCAATTTACCAGAAATATTTTAGTACTACTGTATTAAACTATATTCTCTGAAAATTGCATTTAATTCAAGAATCTTTTTAAAGAAAAATATTTCTTTATAAAGATTTCAATTGATTTTTTATTGTAGTGTGTTTAAAGCTCTTTCCTGTCTTTAATGATTGTACGACGAGATACAGATCTTTTTGATCCATCTGGTAGCTCTAGTAGTATTTCTTCGTACATTAACAATCTTTGATACTTAACAATAACTATATAACAATTAACAATAATATATAACTATATAACAATTAACAATAATATATAACTATATAACAATTAACAATAATATATAACTATATATATATATATAATATATAACTATATAACTATTAACAATAACAATAACTGAAAATGTTACAGATACGACTGAAGCAGAAACGTCCCACAGGTATGGATCACGAAAGTACAGTAGACAGGAAGAGACAAGTGGAAGGAAAAGTAGAATCCCCAAAAAGGATGTCTTCGATAGGAGAGATAGATCTAGCTCAAACTTACACAGGACTCGATAAGAAAATTTCAGAGGAGTTCATCTCGATTGCCATGGACCCTGAAAGGAAGTCGAAAGCATCAAGCAGTCATGGTAGCGATATTGGCACCTCGAAAACCTGTTGAGAACTCGACATGATAACCCTTGGCAATTGTGTGATGTTGCACACGCTGTAACTGATTTTTTCGTAGATGTTTTTCAACTTGTAAAGAGGAACTGATTAATCATTATATTGTTGAACGTTTCGCGTTTGTTTTGTTTTAATTTTTATCGTACTGAAAGATTTTGCTCAAACTTGATTTTGTTCAGATTCTGAAATACATGTCAAGACTATGTTTATTAGAGTGGACCTAATTACTCTTGGCGAAAAGAAAATTGTCCACATTCTTTCGGCGCACTCCTTAGGATCGTGACATTGCTTAAACAAATAATCTGTGCAAAATTTTAATTCGATCGGAGCTAATAATTATTTTCTTAGGTAAGACTCCGCCAGAAAATATAAGCTTTCAAACCCCAGCAGTTTTCCACCACGCTCAATGGACGATGAAAACTTTGTATTGTTTAAATATATATTTATTTAAAGACCAATTGATGGCAACTAACAAAGAAGAAGAAATTGCAATTTGTGATATATGAATTTTTTTATTACTCCAATAATAAGGAAGATTCGCACCATGATTTAAAATTTTTAAAGAAGCTCTGTGCTTATTGCTATACTGATGAAAGCATAGGCCGCAGACTAATACGGAAAATTTGTATATTTATACTTTACAGTATTCAACTACTGAGACCACAGCACTAGGATTCTTTGACAAAAGAGTTGAATAAAGAACAAAACTGTGAATGGTGGAGGCAATTGATAATGAAACGGATAGTCAAGAAGTTATCGAATATTTTACAATATTGAAACAATTCTTTGAAATATTTTCATTTCCCACGGCATTTTAAAAAAGGTCCTGCTTTATGGAAAGATTAAAAAGATTTCAAATAGGGATTAAGCAAACTACTAAAATTTTGCACTGATTATTCTTTCAACTAGTGTTACAATTCTAAAGGGTGTCCCGATTAAAATTCGATGATCACAAAATAAGGTTCACCTTAATGTTTACTCGTCCATTGTAAATGTACATTAATTAATTACCGTTACAGATTTTAGTTAATCCGCTTGTCCACAGCCTTGACAGAGGATGACTATGTACAATGTGTATAATGACAAATTAATATTTTTTACGAATTAGTAAATTTATTTATTTTCTACGGTACACAGTACCATTTGTTATCAAGTGAATGTATATTGTTTGTTGAAACTTCATCAATATGTGCCCGTGGAAATAAGATTCAGGCTTTAAAGGATTAATATAATACATAGTTATGTATATTTATTATATAATAATTCCAAAGGAAAACTGTAGGTATAATGATTCTCTTTGCGAAACTAAGTTTAAACGTAAGTCCATTAACGTACAACAATTAACGGGGATCATTTTATAAATTCATCGATAAACAGAATATACTAACTTGTTGCCTAAGAATTTTACAGTCAACTTGCAGACCGAAGTGGTCCAAGTTTATTTGATTAGTGTTAGAATATGTTCTTTATAGTTTTGTAAAGTATTCAATCTTCTCTTCACTTTTCTTAACTCAACAACAAGATTGTGATCATAGCAATATTAACGTATTTCAAAAAATCGATTCAATAGAAGGTATGCTATTTAAAAATTTTTAATGTATTTTATAATAAATATAATTGTTTATACACTGCATATATTACATTTATTAAAAAAGGAAACAAAAGTGAAAAATTCAAATTCAATAAAATGATACATCACAGAACACTATTCTATTTTAACAACAAAATAAATTGGAATATTCGATAATACTTAAAACAGGCATTTAAATTAAGTGTACCCCTTTGAAAGTAAGAATAATGCAAATAAAAAATGTTTAATGTTGATATATCTTTTTTATTCCAAGATATGAAACATACTTCTGTATTCACTTGTTAAACACTGTCAGCATTATTCTAACTCTCCAGGTTTTTTACGTTATTTAATGTAAACAAAGATCATAATATTAACATTAATAAGATGAATCTTTTAAGTCGTTTGTAATTATTGCTTTCTTCCATTATTTAGCCCAAAAGTGTTACCTATAATGTTAATTTATCATATCTATTACAGTGTACAGTGTAACATTTTATAATACATTTTATTATAGAAAGTATTTACGACTCGACGCAGGCTTTATCGTGTATATGTATAACGTGTACTGTTATAAATAAATTAATTTTTATGATGAATACTGTTACAAATTGTATTACAATAATTATAGATAATAGAACGGAGTAACATCCACGTTTCGATACTTAATATTTTATTGACGAAATATAAGTATTTTATATCTAAAATGTACATACTTTATATAATAATAATTATATACAATAACATATAAAAATATGTTATTTTCTATTAGGCATAGCTCTTATCCACTGCCATTTTGACAATAAAGTATGTATAAAAATACATGTAAAATCATTACAACAATTGGAATTCCACTTCTAATACATTAATATTAATAAAATAGACGATGGTTGTTGAAATATTTCTTTTTCTTGTAAAATGCTACAAAGAACACTAAAGCAGGTTTTGGTTTTGACAAAGCATGTAACAAAATTATATCAAGACTTTTCAATTTCCTCTTAAGCACTGAGTATAAAACATATAATTCTATATAAACTATTACTATACTCATAGCCGTGAAAATACTTTTACAAAACTCTTACTTTGTAGGCAATGTTAAGTACTTAATACATAGTTTTTATTAAAGGCTGATTTTAGGTATCAATGTATGTTGCTTAAATAGTTATTGACACGAACACTATTCACTAATATTGATTTTACTCAATTAGGTAACAAAATAAAATATTGTTCCTTCATAAGTTGTGTGTATAAGTAACTTTAGCGGCACCTGTGTCATGTAACCTGATAGACTAATAGAAATCTATTTTATCGTATCGATTAAATGGTATTACAAACATTGTGTAATTTACTTAATAGTCTATTGATTAACAATTCTACTGTTCAAAGGCACATTTCAAACGCACCAACGCCACTATATTACTTGTATTAATATTTCCTAAATACAACTAATTAAATCATTTTTGTAAAGTACTATTTGCAAATACTGTGAAGCAATGAGCAAGCTCGTTCTTGAACTTTACATTGTAAGCGTTGCTATCACTAGTTACTGAAAGCTTTACGTATTAAGTAATATATAGTACTCTACATCTTTTGTCATGCTTTACATTCATATATGTTTGTAACTGTGTGCTTAGTCATCACGGTTGAAAGCTGTAACCATGTTAAATCTGTACATCATTAGACCGCGTGGATAGTTATGCAAATATAGATTTTAATAGAGCTATTGTTACTTAATTGAGGATTTTTCTAAGTTTCGAATTATTTAAAACCCTTTTTGAATTGTATTTAACTACTTACTATACTAAACTTTAGACATTTCTATATGCCGAAAAATGCATACAATCCGAAGTCTGTTCATTACGAATAAGTACATTTTTGGAAGACTCTATAATTTAATTATTATAATTAGACCACGGACTTATACGTTTACTGCATTAATGATTGTCTAAAATTCGTTATAGTAACGTTCAATTCGATTAATAAGATTTTTTTTACTTGGAATTAAAAATTTCATTTTATATAGATGCCTATAGTCTAATTATAATACTAATTTATTAACATATTCACAGTCCTATCATTTCTATGTGTAGGTCATGAAGATTTTAAATAAAAAGACACTAAATCACTCACAATTGAGAATAACAAGTACTCAAAATATAATTTATCTGGAAGTCACTTTGAAATTAATGAAATGATATTGTGTAGTTTTTGAAAAAGAGACTATAGCTTTTAAAGAAGGCACTTGTAATAATTTCAACTTTATAGTTCTCAAATTTGATAAATATACAAGCAAGATATTCGTTGTTTATAAAGTTTCAAACTAATTCTGACAAAAATAGATTTTTACAAAAAAAAAAACAATATTAAAATAAAATTAACTAAAATGTTTAAAAGCTTAATTATGCTTTTAACTGGCATTGGATATGTCTATATCAATAGTTTCTTCTTTCAGCCGTTTATCTTCCTTGACAATAGCTTGTCGTTTACCTCCTATTTTACGTTTCCCTCTATTAAGTACACCATTCTCTTCATCCATCATACGTAAAATTTGTATTTGATCAGAACTCTCTAGTGGTGCTATCGATATATCCCGAACTGCACGAAATTTACCGCAGTTATTGAGATGTTCATTTTCTAATCGGAAAAAATTCCATACAAATCTCCTGGAATTATAACCAAATGTAAGCGTAATCAAACAATCGATTATTAGAGAGATCAAAACCGCTTTTAAAGTTAAAGATTTAAAGTAGATTTTGTTTAATACGTTAAGAATCAAAAAGTGTACAAAACTATTTTTGTTTATTGTATACATAACTTTGAATTGACAATTACGTTTCATTAAAAATCTGAATGAAATTAATGAGAACTCACCTAAAAACTTCCAGAGGTGCAACTACAGACGTCATTAAGTCGCTAGAAACGTATCCGCATTCAATAAGTACGAAACTAGCAATCCATGCGAATCTTAGAATACAATCCTCGATTATGGCAAAATAATAAAATCCCTACAAAAATTAATTACTGTTTAATAAATACTGGATTATGGATATAGAAATATACAATTAATGCATCAAGTGCCACGTTAAGTGGCACGTTATCACCCACGTGAGTGACACTAATCTTTGACTAGGTCCAGAAATTTCTTTCATATTGTGATATATTCAAATCAATTGAATTTTACTAGAATTTTCAAAATTTG
This sequence comes from Megalopta genalis, assembly GCF_051020955.1. NCBI lineage: Eukaryota > Metazoa > Arthropoda > Insecta > Hymenoptera > Halictidae > Megalopta > Megalopta genalis. Next base: position 21,169,746 of record NC_135018.1, on the reverse strand, counting down.
AAAGAGTAAAGCTAGCAGCCACTATGATCAATTTTACATTCCTAGTTGATAATTAACGTGTTAGGAATGAAAATACTTACCGCAGCTGAATATACAACTTCTTCGCGCAAAAATTTATTTTCACCAGCATTGCTATCTAGTAGGCCCCAATCCATCTTTAAATCCCATGTGAAAGAATATATAGAATTGACACAACAACTAATCACCCAAAGCCACAACCATGGGTTTTCCCATCGAGTTCCATACTCCGCTAAAATTTGATAGATATCTCAATTTAATTTCGCCATGTTGTTTTTCTTAGTTTTTGCTTTCATTTATTATTAATTATTCAGTCATATAACTAAACTAAAAGCTAAAAACTATAACTCGAAGGTTTTAGCTCTTCCCTAGAGTTAAGTTAAACTGTACCAATTATATACTATTACAGTCATTATCAAAAATATTATTAGAGGTATTACAATAGTCTATTACAGTTAATATTAGTGAGAGTATTAATCCATTACTTACTAGCGCGGTAGATACACATAGTATTGGATATTACAACGAGAAACGTTGTTGAATACTTTCCGGCATTCGCCAAATGAGGAAATGCTTCTTTAGAATCACGATATCTTCGAACACATTGTGCGAAACGGAACCATGCAGGTAAACAATTCACTATAGGTCTAACTATTAGTGAACCTGACATGCATTGAGTTGAATCACCAGCTTCCAACCAATTTCCGTTAGTAATATAGAAGCACGTCAAAAAATGGAAATCCAACAACGCTGTGGCCATACTATTTAATTGATCTGCCAACCAGAAATCAGCAAAATTCACATACGCGAATGGTGATATTAAAACACGACCCTACAAAAATACAATGAAAATTATTAGGATTTGTATCTTACATTTTATCTCAAATTAATGGTACCTACCATTATTTTCAATAACCAAAATCTTGCTTCATGTCGAAACATTTTCAATGGATTTAGAAGGAATGCTAGCATGATACAGACTAATGCTAATGGATTTACATATGGTGGAATGCTTAAGCTGGCACTATATAAAAAACTTAATAAACTGAGAGTCCATACAACTCCCAGTACTGCAGCCAGTTCCATAAGGTGTTGTTCGGACAAATGATTTCGTGGATCTAATTCAAATATTAGTACATGGTTTACACCGGAAGATCGCCAACCATAAACATTTACACCAATGAGGAATAAAAATTGTATGATGAGTAAAGGTCCACGATACAATCTAAATGCAATTTTCAAATTTTCCCCGCCATCATGAAATATTGCTAAAAATATAAATTTGTATGAAAATATTATCGCAATAACTTATACTAATAACTTTAATATAATCTGACCTCTTACCTGAGAGTACAACTGCCACAAATAAAACAATGAAGCTACCAGAAAACAATCCAACTTTAAAAGTGGTCCAAGGACTTTGATGTTCACCTAAAGGCGGTACACGTAGCCTCTTCATGGCACGTTGCCTATCTCCACCTTCCAAATCGTTTGTTACTGTAGCTTCTGTATCCTGTATTAATTTGTCTATATCTTTTGATGTGTAAAAATGTGCAATTTCTACGCACTCTACCCTCCATTTTGACCCAGTATCAACGGACAGTAACTGAAAGCAAAAATAAAATTTATATAATTATTTATAAAACTTACTTGAATGTAACAAGAATAAGAGACTTTAAGAAATTAATAATATTGCAATATAAAGAAATAAGAAGTTAAGCATACATCCGTGTACAAATTAATAGTCAGATTCTTTCTTTTTCTTCACCTTATCGTGCTTTTTGAGAATTTTTCGAAATCCAGTATAATTAAGGTTCTGATAGTTTTGAAGGAGTATTAAAGATAAATAAAATTCTGAGAAAGCAAGCTTTAATTCCCTGAGCTTTCTTGTTGGCAAAAGTGGCTTAATGTTTACTTTCCCTTTATTTTTTCCTCCACCCTGCTGTAGTTCTAATGCTGTTTTCAATTCACTATGAAGTGCTGCATATTTACGTGTTGCTTCTGCCAACTTCTCTATAAGAAACATACATTTGTTAATAAATTGCAGAGGTTTATGACTGACATAACACATGAAAACACATAAACACGCACTCACACACCATGGTACAACAAAAATGTTAATAAAAAATATGACAGCTTATACTTTATTTTCAGTTTAATAACATCTTTAGTAGAAAAACTACATCCCTGTTTTCATAAGCTTGCCTATAAAAATGCATATTACATAAAGGCCTACATTTCTTAATTATTATATTCTTTTAAAAAATAAAGATTTCAATACAAATATGTGAATATTAATTTTAATACAAACATTAATTTTTACAAAGCTTGCTTACCAGAATAGAAAGTATTGATCTTCTTTAATTCACGATCACAAAATGTGAAAAATACCTCATCAAAGGAGGCAAAGTGTCGAGATATTACTTCAGGTTCAACACTTTCAGAGGATGGCGCTTCTTCTATGGCAGTGTATAGCATTGCTTTCATTTCCTATTGATTTGAAAAGTCATTTACAGTGTTACAAAATATAATGTAAAATATGAAAAATTAAATCTACTTATAATTATCTGAAATTCTCAATGTGTTCTGATAAAAATTCACTGTACCTCATAACTAATATATTGTTTACGCCACTCTGGTGTAATATGCGCAGACAAATGTTCAGCAAACTTCATTTTTCACTAAGTAATATCACAATCTGTAATAATTATACATTTTATTTTTATTTCAAGTTTAACAAAATGGTGCTAAAATTGTAATGTTAAATATATACATAACTATTTTATGCCAAGCAAAGTATAATATATGTATTGTTACTAAACAATGAATTTACATTCTTATGGACAGATTCAAAATGACAAGTGTCACCAAAGAACACTACAAAAAATTGTTATGGATCGAAAGTAATATAACGATATCCTTAAACATTGTTACAATTATTCATTTATTGTTTGAATGAACTGATATGGTGTAATCACACCAAATTTAGTATCTTATTATGATAAATCGAATAAAAATTTAAGTTACAAAAAAATGTATGAATGAACTAAATAAAAAATAGTGAAATGAATTTATAACAAACGAATCCAACGTATAGTTTCGTTTTTTACCTTTAATGAATTAAACTGTAAAGGAGGTTACACGAAACGCATATATGTATGTAACGTGTTTTGTCAGCAGTAATTCAATATTTTCTCCATTCGTTCCTTAAAGTATAAACACACATTTATTCCTATTACTTATGCGTATATCACAGAGTGTATTCAATTTTATACTGGTTATAGAACTCAATAGAACTATTAATTCGAATCGCCAATCCGAAACCGACAAAATGAATAACTTGTTTTCAGTTCGCTAGTGTATGACTAAAGATCTCTCCCATCTCTTGCTATATAAGAGTGGAGGAGAATAAATACGATTAAATTGCTCGATACACACATATGTTTGCCTTAGATAAAATACTTTGGAGCGTTACAACGGATTTATATTCCTATTTGCTGTTCCTCTTAATCTTTCTTACGGTTCGAATAAATTCGTTTTAATCGTTAATAGAAGAAGCACAGACGTTGTTATCACTTCACGATTACCGTTTCAATATATTCAGTATTGTTAGTGGATATGTACATAAATTGAAAAAACTACACATAGTATAGACTTATTTATATTGTATTGTAAACGATATTATATAGGTACTTTCTATCTGCAACAAATTTGTTCGCCAATTGATATTGAATGTTGTAATACATGTGTTGCTTCAATTTGAACGTTATTATATATAGTTATTATAATAACTATATTTTCCAAATATGAAATTAGAAATACGAAAGACAAAATTTTGCACATGTATATTTGCGAGTCTTATAATAATTTGATTGCTAACTTTCTTAAATATACATATTTACATAATTAAATCTGTTTCTTTTAAACGAAAGAAATTATACAATCGAAAGAAACGTCAATAATATATCGAAATAAAAATTATTTTATATGTAGATTTCAATTGGGAATTTACCTAGTTGACATCCGAAAGAGAGAGAGAGAGAGATTTTTCCATTCGTGTCATGTTCTAAATTCTAAAGGCTCTACCGTTTTTGACTACCGCTAGGATGGGAATAACATTCTTGAGGTAAAAGGTAAGGTAACTCTTGTCTCATCATGTATGTATGTTGGTTGGTACATACTTATTTGAGAATGTAGAAAACCACGCAAAGTATGATCTGTATGACAAGAATTAACCCTTTTTATTAGATCTAGATGTTACATAGGGGTGACAATAAAAAGAATTGTATTGAGCATATTATTCTGCAGAGACGTCAATGTTTTAAAAAGTTTCTCTTCCCGCGAGGATTGTGGGTGTGAGCATTATTACTCTAATGCTCCCCCGGACTGGTAGTTCAAGCCAGAAGCGCGCTGATTGGATATACCCCAATTCTGTGTTGATGGGGGGCCGTATAAATTAAAACTGCCGCCAAACCGACGTTTATACAGCGGTGTCCATTTAGTGTTTGCATTCTTTACCCAGCTAATATTCACATGCTACACCCGCCAGTTCTTAGAACCGGTTTCACGACTTCTTTTTCTCATGCTCAATTAATATTCCTCCTTTAACCACACAATTTATTTACAATTAAATCTATTATAAGTTCTTCTTTTCAGAAGCTGAAGAGCTTTAGTCTTTACTATAGACACCGCATACAAATTTCAGAGAGTACACAAAGGATGTGGTCTGACGTGTGACACATTTCACACACACACAATAATTTCAAAATATTTGAATTATTTATTATTGTCTCAAACATTAGTAAATATTTTTTAGACATTCTGAAATAAGGAATGACAGCGTTTTCTTAAAATTATATTTACACGCAGTAAAAAATGCCACGGAAAGAGGACGCGGAAAACTATTTCTTTATAACAAAATTTCGTGGGATGTATAGTAAAAGTTAAAGAGCAGGCTATATCTAATCATTTATAGATCGCATCTATTTCCAACCATCAATATGCTATTGATCGATCTATATGATCTACCTCTATACCATAATACATATATTAATTTAAATTTCCAATTACTCTCGAGACAATTCATTATTGTTTCATTGTTGTGTCTATTATGTACTACGCCATCTACAATAGATCTACCAAATTATAGATGTACGTACCTAATGGTAAAATGTTCTGTCAAACACGATGTTACCGATAATTCAAAATTGTATACTTGTTAATAACGTCACAGATTTAAGATGCGTAAAAATTTCGTATCCTCTGTGATATTATTGAATAAATACATGAACTACTTATTTAATAAAAAATTACACGAAATTTTTTCTATATTAAATTCATATATGTAAAAGTATCTTATACCTTATAGATTTAAGAATTTGCAATTTAATTATAGTATTGGATATTGCCGCGCTTTTACTTACTACTTACAATAGTTTAGAATCGATTAAAAGTGATCAATAATATTAGTCCATAAAAAAACCACAACGCTGCCTGAGAATAGTATTCTAAGATCTCCTGAACTACAATATCCTGAATTTGTGAACTAGTGTAGACAGAGCTGGGCATTAATCGATTAAAATTTTTAATTTGATTGATTGGCTAACGGTTACAACTAAAAAACATAATTATAAAGACATAACAACTATTATAATCATAAATGTAGATATGTATGTATATAACATCAGCCAAATTAAAAGTTTTATCGGTAACTGTAATCGGTAATTAAATATTTCAGTTGTAATCATTAATTGTATAACCTTCGTACTTTGATTAAAGGATCTTTTGTGGTTCAATTTTATAGGAACAGTGCAAAGTTAAATTGTCAGCCAACTGTGTCAATTTCAAATGAAAGATTCTGCTCTCAAAAGTTTGGTTTCTGTAACGTACATAATGTTGCGACTTCCGTCGTATGTATGTACACATATTCTGTGACGCCGATTTTAAGTCAGCGAGCGCGTACTGTATCACGTGTCACGTGGGCAAGTACGAGAGCAGCGCAATAGTCGGGGGAAACCTGGGCGCCCTAGTGGCGGTCTTTGGGGCAGCCATATTTCCTCTCGTGGGTTCCCGGTGCACGAAGCTGGTGATTCGCTGACAATTTCTGGGATGCGACCTGTAAAGTTTATTTCGTTCGTATTCTCTACTCATAAATAGGTGTGATCGGAGCCCGATCATGGCCAAGGGAACTAACAATCCTAGCGGAAGACGGTCGTCGTCACGCAACGCGAAACCCTACGACGCAAACAATGTGAGTAGCCACTCATGAGTCTCATCTTGCGACAGAAATGAACCTGTTCCCAGTCCAACGATACTTCCCGCTTTATCACCCTAACTAAATTCGCTGATGATTTAATCACACGCATTGGATTCCGTTCAAATTACTTTATGCCTAAAAAGTATTCTTCTCAAACATATACGATATCACGGTTATGCGAGTATACTCTCGATAACCTCAATCTTTTCCTACATACCTATCGAATGCACTTACAATGTCTAACCTTGAAACGGGATTCCCTCCCGAAAGAAAAATCTTCAGAAATACCTCGATGCTACTCTTCATCCTTATTAGATAGGAATCTTATTAGGGTTCATACACAACTGTCTACTGAATTTTAAATTAAAATATATTTAAAATTGATTTTGAATTGTTTAAATATGATCATATATTATTTTTTCATGTTAGAAAAACATTTATTAACGACATATATTAATGTCCGTTATGTATAAAGTTTACGGTTAAATTTTTATTTGAAAAAGTTTAATATAATTTGAATAATGAAAGCTTCGGTAGGAACAGTAATTACAAAATTAATTTTAAAAATCATATTTTTATTCAAAAATTGATTCGAACTGTCCTTAAGGAAGAGCATATGAAATTTTTAAATTACATGAATATGTATTAGCTATATCTATTTTATATTTGGTACATGCAGGTTTACGGTATGGTATTAGTCCTCAAAAACTGAACTCAAATGCATACTACAGAATTCATGGAAATAATATTTTCGCATTTTGTATTTTAAAATTTAGAGCTCACTTAACCTGTCAATACCTGTAATGTTGTCTTCTAATGACACTGTCATTTGGGATTTTTGACATAATGTTTTGTGGTTATTGTAAATAATGTAGCCCAAATTGGAGAGTATACAAGAAGTAGTCTATAATAAACAATTTAAGTATTACAGTGTGTCTGAATTGCTCAGAAGATTAACATTTAATAATATAAAAATCTAGTGCTGTTTTATTTTGTTATAATATTCTAAATTTATCTATATAGAACAAGTATCTGATTAAATTTCCTTATTATGTTAAGAAAAGAAGTCTTGCACAAACTTGTGCAATACCATGTAACTGTTTTCTTAATTTCTTAAGAAACTAAATTGTTTTTTAAAGAAATGGTAATAATTATGAAATGATTTCTAAAAAGACCTTATTTTAGATTAAATAAGAGTAGTATATTTTTCCTTTAATATCCCATTATATGGAATGTATGATAAAATCGATCCAAAATTTTATTTTCAGTCATTTGTGAAAAAGGTAGCAACAAAGGTAACAGATCTTATACCACAAAGATCATGGATTAGTAAATGGTTCAATTCATCTCAAAATGAAGAAGATGTATTAGATGATATTGAGAACCCTGAAAAGATTGAATCGGAAGAAGATGTTCAGAAACCTCCACCTCTAAAGCGACCATGCATTCGTATGGATGTAACTCATCCACCTGGCACATTTACAATTCAAACAAGAGTTAAACCTCCGTTGAGTAAAGCCAGTCCATCTAAACAACAATATTCAGCTCACAATATGATGGTAAATATAATTTTCTCAGAGCAATCAATGCAAAACAATTTTTAATTAATAATTTCTTATAGTCTGAAGATTTTTCTGAACCTGTGATGGCTGGACCAAGTGGGATTAGCTGTTTAGTATCTTCCACACCTGCGATGCAATCAGATATTAGAAATATAGTCCCTCAGAGATCTGAGCTAAATTCATTAGTTACTGCCACAAATAATGGAACTGCAAATGGTGCAGACGATAATTCTGAGTCTAGTGAGAGCACTAGTGGTTGTAGCTCTCTTATTCCACAAACAATTAGGCAAGAGGCTACGTCGAATGTATCTTATAGCTCTCAATTTTCCAATAGAAAAAGATTGAATAATGAAAAATTAAATTTCAGTAAGTAATATATCTATTCTTTGATGTAGTGTGATTATTTTGATAAAAAAAATTTTCTAGCAGCATGAACTATTTCTATTCAGCTTTAACATGCATTTTGTCATAAATGTTTGCTTTTTACTATAGCAAACATATCATGTACAACCTTCTATATTTTTATTTTTAGATAGTAATAGAGATACCTTAAGCAGTCGCAGACCAAGTTTTAACGTGTCAGTTATGACAAACACGCCGGATCGGGCATCGCCCTTATCGTCTCCATTTTATAGTGGAAATATTACTTTTGGTGGAGCGAATGCAGCTGGTCTTTACAGACGAGGTCGCAGTTTATTTAACAGTTCGAATGAGGTATATTAGTATGATTTTAACATTGTATACTATATTTATATGGATATTATTTCTAATAGATAATTTATTTCTTTAAACTATATGTAGAAATTTTCATTTATAGATTCAACTTAAAGTTCCAAGGAGGACAAATGTTGAAGTAAAACCATCTAACACAAGCGCGGTTGATTCATCTGGCATGAGTCAAACAGCTAAAAAAATATTAGAAGCTTTAGAACACTTCTCATCGCCGATAACAGATGCTAAGAAAATTCCATTGAAAATGTTAAATAATACATCGATGAATAACAAAAGAACCAGAGAAGAGACATCGCCGACAGTTAAAGTCGGGTTGCGCCATTTAACGCGTGAATTAACTGTTCCTACTGTTCCCGATATATTGAAATTGAGACGGCGTCAAAAACTACAGGACACCACACTCGCGGCTAGAAAAATTGTTTCTGCTCGAAGTGAACCACCACCTTCACAAGAATATCATCTTAGGTAAATACATATTTAAACTAAATATGTTTTCCAAATATATTTATCTATACAAATAATATTTTTATAGAACTCAAGATGACGAAGAATCGAAATATCAAAGAAAACTTAAAGTTAAATCGACAGATCTTGATGAGGAAGAGACTGTTCAACCAGTAAATTTACCAAGTATACCTCTGCCGATATCTTCATTACCTAACTTTAACTTTACGCCATCAGGTACCTCAAAGTTGGTAGATAAAAATTTTATAGTTAAGGAAGAAACCTTTACCTTCGCGAATCCTATAAAAATAACTAATGTCACAAACAGTTTGAAATCAATCAATAACTTCACGTTTAGCAGCCCAATCAGTGCTGATAAACAGACAACTGAGAAGTCTAGCAATTCAAGTGCGCCTTCGATAAGAATTGTTCTTAAATCCATTGTGTCGTCTAGTAATTGTGTACCTTCTGTAGAGCAAAATTTTATCTGGTCTGGCTCATCTACAGCACCCAGACCAAAAGACAAAACAAAGAGTGTAGACAATTTTACTCCTAATACTTCGAATGAATTAAAATCGGGAAGTGTCAAGGATATTTTTGGGTCTAAATCCACTAAAGATGAGCCTGAAAAGCTAAATAACATGGAAGACCAATTAGATAAAGATGAAAGGGATAAAACTACAAGTTCGAAAGTTAATGTAGTGCAAGATAGTTCAAACATGTGGGAATGTTCTGAATGTTTGATAAAAAATAACAATATTGAAACACAGTGCTTTGCTTGCAAAGCTGCTAAACCAAATGTTAAGGATGACAAAATTTCTGAATCATCGTCGTCACCCTCCAGTTCCAGTGAATCAAAAACTACAGTTAATGATCATTTTGGATCTGAGTTCAAAATTTTAAACAGTCAATGGGAGTGCACTTCCTGTTACTTAAGAAATAAAGAAACGGATAACACATGTCCTGCATGTAATACACGTAAACCTAACTCCAAGCATGATTCGAGATTGAGTACAGAAAAATTACTAAACTCCAACAAAGACAGTGTCAAAAGCACAGAAATATCTGGGGAATGCTCTAATTGTAAATTGAAAATGTCTATAGATTCTAGTGTATGCTCATCTTGTAACACATCTAAAACAAATTTATCAAAACTAAGTTCCAAAAAAGATGATAACCTTATCGATGATACAAATTCTTCAGTTAATCAGAAGACTAGTGCATTGACTAATACAACATTAAATAATTCAGCTGTTATGAAAAGTGAAATTATGGATAAATTTAAACCAAACAAAGATACCTGGGAATGTCCTTGTTGTATGGTTCGCAATAATGCTTCAGTTGATACTTGCCCATGTTGTAATACAGCAAAACCTAATGCTGGAAGCACAGCTAAAATCTCTACACCGATGGTTCCAAATGGATTTGGGGACAAATTTAAGAAACCAGAAGGTGTATGGACTTGTGATTCATGTATGGTGCAAAATGTGGGTAAAGTTACCGAATGCGTTTGTTGCGGTGGTTTGAAACCTGGAACAAACAAACTGGATAATGCTACTACAAGTACTAGTTTCAGTTTACGATTTAATTCCTGCTTGCCACCTACTACTACTACTACTAATTTTAAATTCGGAATAGATAAAGCTGATCAACAAAAAACTGACAATATAGCACCTACAACCAGTTTTAAATTTGGCGAGAATTCACCGAACAGTCATGTTGGACAGTTTACATTTGGTATCCAGAAAGAGGAGAAGAAACCAACAAGCGAAGTAGCGAAACTTGAAAGCAGTACTGTTTCAGCAGTGGGTAATTGCTTCGGATTCCAAGCAGAAGCAAAAAGTACTGAAAAAATTGATACAAAACAGGATTCAGAAAAAGCGATATCAACATTCTCGTTTGGCATACCAAAAACTGAAAATACTGTAGGAAATGATAAACAAGCTGTTAGTTTACCATCTTCTACGACACTCCCATCTACATTTACATTTGGTGTACCAAAATCTGAAAGTAAACCACCAGCTTCAGAAGAAGGCAAACCGAATGTGTTATTTGGAAATACAATAGCATCAGTATCTAAATCAAGCACAGAAACAATTGCATCTTCTATTGACAGTAATGCCAGCACACTAACTACAACTCCTCAAAATACTTTGCAAGAAATTAAACCAACTGCTGTCTTCACATTCGGTGTACCAAGCACTACAGCTATAGCCAGCAGTATTACTACAAACATTGTGACAAGTCTTCCATCTTCTACTCAATCTTCGTTTGTATTCTCTGAAGCAAAACCAGTGCAAAAATCTTTGCCTACTTTCGGTCAAATAGTAACATCAACACCTGCTTCTACTACATCTAATAATACATTTACCTTTGGTGATAATAAAACTACTGAAGGAGGTCTAGGAACTAAAACTTTTGGAACATTACCAAATGAATCTACTGCAAGTTCAATATTCTCAAATGTTTCAAATACTCCATCATTGTTTGGAAATACAGATACAAAAACTATATCATCATTTGGTACAGAAGAGAATAAGCAATCCACTTTTGGTGCAAATACAAATAAATATACTCCTGCTTTTGAAATACAAGACAATAAAATACCAACATTTGGAAACACTGAGAATAAACCTTCAATTTTTGGATCGTCAGATACTAAATTGCCTGTATTTGGAAGTACAGATAACAAATCAACGCCTCTGTTTAATCAGACTGCACAAGTTCCAGCCACAGCACCAGCACCAACATTTAACGCAACATCAGCTACACCGACTCCCTTTGGGGCACCTGCTGCTCCTCCTGTTTTTGGAAGCAGTACTGCCACAACATTTAACAATGATGCTAAACCTAGCATATTTGGATCAAAACCAAAACCAGGTGAAACTAGCACACCAAGTTCAAATTTGTTCACATTCAATGCTACTCCTGCTCAGCCAGTAGCAAAGCCAACAACTGGATTTAATTTCTCTGCAAATACTAATCCTGAAAATACAACTCAAGAACCACTATTTACATTTGGTGGTAACACAACTACATCACAGAGTAATAATGTGTTTGGAAGTACATTCAATAATCCTGTAGCAAATGCTACTTCCGGTTTTGCTTTCAACGCACCTAAACCGGAAATACCGGCGTTCGGCCAACCTGTTGTTTCAAACCCAATTTTCGGAGTACCTCAAGCCACATCTCAAACTCAACCATCATCGTCATTTACATCCAATACGAATACAGGATTTAATTTCGGATCCACAGCACCTGCCACGTCTTCAGGAGGTTTCAATTTTGGTGCAGTTGTAAGTTCAACACTACGTCGCTGTTAAATTAATCCATTAAACACAACTACATGTATAAAATAAAAACAAATTATTCTAAAATGTATTTATGTTCTACATTTTGTTCAGGCACCTGTTCCTGCATCGTCCACAGGAGGATATAATTTCAATCCTCCTAGTACTACTCCAACATTTGATCCCAACACTCCACCATTGTTTAATTTCACCGGTGGAAATGCACCTGTTACGTTCAGGTAAATATGAAATGAAAATAATTATGGAAAGAATAATTATGAAAAAACTGTATGTCACAATTTTGTTTTTTTCCAGTGGTGTACCTCAAGCAGTAACGCAAAGAAAAATTAAGAAAGCATTAAGAAGAGTGCGGTAGAAGGCAAACAATATGTGATTTTAATCGCGCATACACTTGGCTGCACTTTTACATCTATTCTAAGCAACCGTGTATGCGAGGAGACGGTTCGAGTGTGTATGCTAAAAGTTACAGTATGGTACAATGAAAAATATCATATAACGTCTGGTCACATTAACGTGGGTGGTATACCAAGCACTTTATGTAATATATACAAGTCTGCCGATGGGATATGCTTGCGTACAACCACTTGTGTTCTGCAGGATCTGTAAATTATAAATTATTTAAATTATACAATAATAACGAATGGACATTTGACATGTTGGCATGAAGCCATTTTTACGAATAAGACAGAATAGTAATGCGACAGCATTACCAATACCTTGCCCAATCGAGACGCTATCAACATATATATATATACACACACGCATATATATATGTGCGTATGAATATGTATGTATATATGTATACTGATGTGGCATGCAAAAAACTAAAAAAAGACTATTAAACTGAAACAAGAACACCTCGATAATGAAACTTAACAAGCACGGAATACGTGCAAATTGTCGAGGCTAATCATAAGGTAAGTATAAGTCGTTCGCAACTCGTAACAACGTTTCTTATAACTGAATACATTAGTGGAAAAATTTTTTCTTATTTTTTAATGATCAGATGTTCCAAAAAATAAGGCAAAATTTATTCTTACATTATCTTATATTTGATCTTAGAAAGAAAGCATCACTCTCATGTGACCAGAAATTTGTAATACATTTTTCAGAATGTTAATCGGTCACTCGTATTAAAAAGACAAACATCTAACGGAATCACTTTATTTGTTCATTTTCTGTTCCGTTTTATAAGTAGTGACATGTTACACGAGTATTGTGAAACGACCGAATATCAATGGAGTCCCATTTAGACATTAATTATAGTTTAATTAGGATTTTTTCGTGGGTAGTACTACAGTTTATGCAGCGCTGCTCTAGGAAAAAGTTGTGTATCATACACGGAAAATGGCATTCGGATAGTACAAACTCAACGATTATTGAACGACTCGCATCGAGTAGTCGAAAATTGTATATTTTTTTTATATATTGAATGAATTAACCATGTAAGTGAAATACTGAATGCCATTTTAATAGAATTAAATCGTACAGTAATGTTGCGTGTTTTATCGTAGCGTGAATGATGAAAACGGAACAAGAAGTTCGCTGAATGAATATAAATTATTACGGGACTTCTAAAGAGTTATTTTCGTTCGTTTTGTGTTTTTTTTTAATTTTGTTATGGAACCAAACGTGTCTTTGAGTCTCATTTTATGAGAACGTATCACTCTATTCTCCCATATAACTCGGAACATTAAGAGTAAAACTAATAAGATAGAAAAATTATATGTGTTTTCAACAAGAAATAACATTATTTATAGCCTTTTTATTTTTAGATCATCTTGTTTTCTTTCCAATAGATGCTTACAATTTGTTTTTTCTTCATTTTTGTAACATTTTTATATACTAACGATTTTACAAGATCAAAGAATCGCGTGTTCTTTTACAACGAGTGCAATTTTACCGAGAGTGATATTAGCTTCTGTAAATGTAATTAGAATACAATCACCGTAGCAGACATCCTTTTTAGAAGTCCCTAAAAACAGAAAGTAGTTAGTCGGCGTGTTAACGATTATTAAATTAACATTGGATCGTTAACGTTTTATTTAAGATTAGGATAGTTATCTGTAATGTTGGCTTAAAATTGACAGTAGCCAAGAATAACTCGGCACAAGACCCACCTTTTGCCATAGTAGATGCGTACGTATTTAAAAAAAAAAGAGAGAGATGGAAACTGTTACATATTGTTACACTCTGTTCGTTGTGTAGTATTTACGTTGTAGGTTTTAAGGCATTTTTAGTTTTTACGTACATTACTAAGAAGCAAGAGAAAAAATTCAAACAAACCTTGATTTTCTGTTAATAATTTACAAATTACATATTCTGCAAACACCCTTCGTAGCCTGTATTTGATATGCTACAATAGTGTTAGGCAAATCACGAAAAAAAGGTACACGTTTACTTCTTTGTGTAATTAAAGTTACCATGTTCGTCCATAAAATGTAGAATCGGGATCTGTATCGACCCTATAATTGAAGTTAAATAGTTGTAACGTCTCCTAATGTTATTTTTTGTATAAAAATGGAAAGAAAGGATTTTGTCTACGAAGGGTTCTTCCGCACCTAGTTATCATAGTAGAAACTCGAAAAATTGTAACTTTGTATAAATAATTATCAGCTGAAATACTAACCAATGATAAAGTGAGGCTGCGCTGAGATATGTCTACGCTGCTGTCTTACACCGTGAACATTCTCTGTCAAGGCTGTGTCGTCCGTTTGTCTACCCCTAGACAAATTTCTAAATTACATCAATATATCAAACGCTGACCTAAAGGAATAGCACCTTTGTATTAAATCTCGTATATGGCCTTAAAAAAATGATACATAATGAGCGTATGACTTAGATGTATTAACAATTGTAAAGCAAATCGTATTGGAATTGTTTTGTAGCAGTTTGTACTCTCCGTTGCAATATGTTTGCAGAAATATTTGAAAACCGTCACTATAAAATTGTTCAAACAATCCATACATAACGTCTCATGACTTGTAGAATATTTATTACTTTCCTTTAATATACAGTAATTGTGATGAAGAACAGTAATTATAATGATCGAATTAATTATTTATTATTTACTTCACAACAATTATTGGTTATACATTACCATGGTAGAAATTTAATTTTAAATTTGTGTTTACAAAACGATATTAGACGATGAGTCACATACAATGATCCTGCGAGTTATGAGATGCCAAAGGCGAGTCAAATGTTCTGAGGCCTTATATTATAATCTTAGTCCATGAAAATTTATTGTATTAAATCCATACGGATATCCGTAGCAATGTTACCGAGAATGTTCAGTGAAGAAAAACTGTAATCGTACACCGTTGACGTTCTCTCTTCATACTTAGTATTGGTTCTAACATACCTTCAGATTAAAAATTATTTGCATCGAACTGTTTATGACAAATTCCCAACATAAAATATTGATTGAAAAGGATCGGAAGGAATTCGACGGTGTACGTATCCTGTTTTCATCTCGCTGCATCAATCGGTAATTTCTGATAACGTTTACAACACGAGAGAGTTTGTTATGAAATAAGTCCAATGACTGACTCTGTAATTAAATACAATGTACGTGAGAGAATGTTCACTGTATGCTTCAGGTGCTTATGGGAATGTTATCGGCATTCCCATGACATGATATAACATTAAGTAACTTTGTGTAATGGGAGTATCGGTGTTTCTCAACCCGATAAACTACTCACACGATTTCCAATAATCTTAATTCGCACAAACGAAATAAGAAAAGAATATACGCTTAATCCGATAATCGAACGTTCTTTCGGGAAGGAGAGGTTGTAAGTGTTTTTATTTAAAAAGGTATGCCACAACAGTTTACTTTTTCCTCCCCCCAAAATATGCCAACAAAGGACGAACCGACGGGGTGGAAATAATTAATGTATATTAAACTAGGAACGGAAATCTATGTAATAATGTAATTATAGCGAACGGAAACCTCGATAGCCTCATATATTGTATAATTTATTGAGTAATATGCGACGTTGCTTAAACGGCGGTAAATAGTTTTGTGATGACGAGGGCTATTGAGCTCTGGGCGTTGAGAAACACCGTAAATAGGATTATACAACATTCACGTTAACATTATTACCATTATTCTGAATACTATCCTCTGTACCCCATATTACTTATATTATACGATATTAGGATATACGAAAATATCGATTCGAGAACAGTGTTTAATTTTTGGGTTATTATTTTATTCCGTAGCTAATAAAGTAACGATTTTAGGAGGGCATTTAGATAATAATAATAATAATAATAATAATAATAATAATAATAATAATAATAGCAATGCGAATCAAGGAGTTTCAACTGCGGTACAATTATGCACAGTTTAATTGTACTTTAAACTCCCGAAAATTAGTAAATTAAATAAATAATAAAGTAAATAAGAACCCTTTGGTTCGCATTCGGAAAGTAAACTCGAACTCTTCGATCGAATGTATTTGTTTTACGATTACGTTTTCACGTTGTCTTTTTATTTCTGTAAGTATCGAGCTCACTCCTTAACAGTTCCTCAAAGAAATAATACGAAGTAAGAAATCCATACTATATTCTACTGTAATGCTCTTGGTTTTGTTCGTGATTGATCAATATATATGGTACATCGTTCTATGTGCTATTTTTAAAAATATTTTATTTTGAAAAGGCGTGGAAACACTGATCGTTTTTTAGCGTTTTGATGATAATTGGAGTGGATTTTGTTCCGTGTTTTTAAGAACATTATTCAAACATGCGGTTGACAAGGACTTTTTCTCAGCACGAAAAAGTCCCTAAATTATGAATTAAAAATTTCACTACATTTCGAGGCATCGCAACATCTATGGCGAGAACCATGTATATGATTTTCGCTTACAACAGCTATACAATAATACAACGTAATTTTCTTATGTTGCACAGCTGTAAGAGGAGTTATGCAAAAAAATAAAGATTATCTATGATTATGATACACTAATGTGTTCGATTTATTTGTCTAAATTTGACACATTTTGTACAGATTATAACTATTTATGTTTAACGTTAATGTTCCAATCAAAAACATTTAGTGTTAATGTCCTGTACATTGGATTAAAGTTAATTGTAAATTCCTAAAGTTATTTACAAATTTTATACAATCGATTGTTTGAATCCCTAAAAAGTTTCATTATGCTGAACATGTCACGTGTATGAAAAATTATTATTCGTGGAAAAGATGATGTCTACACAAATGAGAAATAATTTACAATTGAACATTCTTGTGGGAGTTAGGTGTGACAATGACGGTAAAGAACTGAATTAAAACTTCTGGCACGAATTTTATTCCGAGATTTACAACAAAAATGTTTTCAACTAGTTGAAATGCCGCTTAAACCTGGGATATGAAACATTGACACGTATATAACATAGGTAATACAAGACGATGTGGACAATTTAATAGTTTGCAATGAACTGATAGAATAGATTCATTTTTCTATTTACTTAGTGTTGTGTCTGCGTGTTGGATAGGCCTCCTGTGCTTCCCAGAGAGGCGGGTTTTTCCAAATCGATAGCGGGACTTGTTGGCTGATAAACAGAACAGCCAATCCTCTCTGGGTAGCCCATACTCCATTACTATTTTATCATTTCTATCATGATATTATAATTTAGGTACAATCTTAATTATTCAATATTAATGAGAATATTAATAATTATGTTTTATTTTTTTGCATGAATTAATTATAGATCGTAATTATAATTATTTTATAAAGTTTTCTTACACTAAGAATCGTCAGACATGAAGGAATTTTGGGATTTTAGTTCCTCCAGTGTTTGTATTTGTTGACGGAGAAATAATATCCTAGAATACCAAAGAAGAACAGTTTATCGTCTTCAATATCACAGAGCAAGAGTAACACTGGTTATTTGACAAACACATTGTTAACGCAGCTAATACAAGCAAAACATTACTTGCTATTAACACATACCTTTGTTCCTGTAGCGTTGCCTGAATTTCTGTCAGCCTCACTATCGACCGTGCCGTTTTCAATTCTGCCGACACTCTTGTACACTGCAAACTTCCCATTGTGTGTGCTTCCTCGCTAAGTTTCTGTGCCTGTACGTCATCATTTCAAACGATATCCTTTAATAGTGCCACTTATGCTATACTATTAATGTTGAAACGTATTTACCTGTTTCTCAAGGATATCGGCAGGAAAGGCACGCACATGTTGCGTTAAATCTTCCCGATAGTGATTAGCAAGTGACGGTGTTAAAGAAGGTGTTAGGGGAGGCTGTACTCTAGACAATGCCTGTAAACCTGTATTACTTAAATTTCCAAGAGAACCTAGTGTGCTAAGACTTTGCAACGAGCTTAAACCTTGTACTCCAGTATTCGTCCCCCCAGGACTTGTTACTGTGAAGAAGTAATGAAGACATACGTATGTTAGATGAAACATGCTTCTACATCATCATAAAATATTGGGTTGACTCATAATATTAGATGAGTAATAATAAATCAATAAAAATTGCTTCTACTTTATTGTAATGGTATAAATTTCTTATGTTTCATTGACTTACATTTTCGAGCATCAATGCAGTCCTGGGTCTCTGAATGTGTAGGAGTAGGTGGTCCCTCGCTTGTAACGATGCCGCTTGTGTCAACTTTAAGCGGCACCATTACATCATTTCCACTATTATTTCGATCACCACTTGTCGACTGCTAAAAAAATCATAAACTCAAAACATGTTGATATTTACAATTGCCTGTAGCAAATAATATTATGTATAAATCTACAAAAAAAAAAATGAAATAAAACTATACTACTATGAAAGTAATATTGTCATGCTATTGTCTCAGAAAATGTCTACTATCTTTTTGCAATCTGACTATATTTGTTAATTACCTGCCGAGACAACAAGATGGCAGCTGTTTGGAGTGTTTGCAGAGCCTTTTGTGGTGTAATGTCAGGCTGTTCCTTATTGCCTGTGATTTGAGATAATAATCTTGGTAGATTTGCTAATGAAACCGGTGGTCCTGGAGCATTACTGTTCCCTTGCTGTTGCGTTGGGGAACTTAGCTTTCCAGGTGTTTGTGGTGTAGATGGGGGGTGTGATGTTAATCGAGGTAATGCTGTAAACATACATCAATTCTTTATCGCATATGTTACATCGCATAAACACTGTATATGTAGTACATTTTATCTTAAAAGGAGCAAATTCATTGTATATTCGTCAATTCTGCCATTTTTATAAATATGTTTATGTGAATTTGTATCATAATGCACATACCAGTGGCCAACAAAACAGGGCCCTGCGGCAGTGGATCGTGAGTACAAGATGTCAGAGGTTCGGAGGTCGGTGTAGAATCACCTGGTGAAATGTCCATATCCTGGGCTTGACGTTCCACTCCTGCATCTTCCCTACATTGCTCCCGATCTCTTTCTCGTTCCCGTTCCCTCTCCCGTTCCTTTTCTCTTTCCCTTTCTCTAACCGAAACTTCTTCTCTACTGCTACCACCGCCGCTTCCGCTGCACGAACTCCAGTACTCCCGCTTGTCAGACTGACGCGACGATTTACCATCTCGCACACTGCTACTGCTATTTGACCGCGAGTTGGAATGTTTATCGTGACCTGAAAGTAGAAAGAATCGAACACCAATATTTTATATACTAAATTACACTGTTAGTTCTGGGTGACACCTGACTAGCAGGTTCTACACCATAGTGATTTTTAGGAAATTCTTAAATGTTTCTATAGATAAATTTGATTCAAATTACAGATTAACAGATGGTTATTTTACATATGAACCATTTATTTTGAAGGTGATGAAAGTTCATTTTTTGTGGTTTCGAGAAAATTAACAGTTAGCATATTAGTTGATTCAAAAATATAAATTAATTATGTCAAGTCTGGCAATATTGCTACTAATTAATCAATACGTAAATTGTTTATATAAATTTCTTTTAAGCAAATTTAACTAAAATAATATATATTTACGGGCTGTAAAAGGACTTATACCATTTATATAATTAGTTAATTATTTAATAATTAATTAGTTAATTATGAAAAATTAAATATCAATTCAAATGTTTTGTATTAATCCAATTTTGTTTATAAATAATAACAAGAAATAAAATAAGAGTAGTATTTTTTATTTTGAACGTTAATTGTATCTATATATTGATAAACTTAATATAAGATATTACTATTATGTATTCATGCTCTTTATGTGGCCATGTTTTGAAATGTTCATGATACACAAGAGGTACATAAGGTAATAACACTGCACCATATCCTTATATTTTTCGTTTGTAATAGTTTTGGTATCGTTATACAAAGGCGCAAGGCAGAGTTGAACATTTTTTAGATAGACGCCGAGCGTCGAATGGTTCGAGGAGCTCGACTCGAGTTTCGGACATCGAAGATGTCAAAGCAACTGACAAAAGGCATACAATGTAAGTAAACGGGGAACCACGCATGAATGAAAATTTAAACTTTTATATTTTTTAATATAATTTCATAAAAGTATTACGAATGAATTGAGGAGCTTTTTCCGGTGAAAATTAGTCAAAAGTGTATTTGTAATATTATTGAAGATAGTCCGAATGATGTGTTTGAATTCATTTTCAGCAGTATAATTTCTAAAATTTATTCGCATTAAAAATATTATTCGTATTAAAAATATAAAAATTAGAATTGTCAATAATGCTTTATTCTTTATCTGCTTTCATTCTATGCATCTGATCAGTCGCTGGCTCCTTAATATTCGATACTCACGGAAACGCGCGGAAAAAAGTTATCCGAAGCCTACTATCCTATGAATAAGCAAGACAACGTTTTTATAATATATGTGTGATTTGATAATACTGGTAGGAGATGTAGTAGTCTTCTTTTCTTTTTCAAATGTCTGTCTCAATTAATTCGTAATACTTTTATGAAAAAACATTAAAAAATGTAAAAGTTTAAATTTTATTCGACGCTACAAATAAATGCACTTCGAATAAAAAAAGTATCTTTATACATCGGATAAATTTTTATCGAATAAAAAAAGTATCTTTATTCGTCAGATAAATTTTCGTCAAATAAAAGAAGTCTCGTCGAATAACGAATAAGATTTTTTTATCTTTTATTCATTATTCGAAATTTTTATTTAGATAAACATTTTGTCCAACTTTGGCGCCTTTGTCTTCTCTGATATGTAGATAATAAATCTAACGTCTTAAATTCTGTGCCCTCCATCGATGTTTTATAAAAAATAGTACATGGTGCACTTTTTCAAAATCTCATCCAACATATGTTCTGCCAGTTTACCTTATCTCAGTTAGTATTTTTTCTTACCCGCTTTTTAATTGCATTTTGTAGATTTTTTGTTGAAACGAAATTCTCTCGTTTCATTTCGTGTAAAATAAATTTATTATTATTTCTACATTGTTTTATAACATCATAATAATCCTGCGGTGTGTACAAAAAAGGTTACACTAAATTAATCACAAATTATGTGATATCTTATTTTTTTTTAATGGACTTACACGACTTTCAAAATAAACGGTTCATATATATATATGCACATGCACTTCTATGTAAATGCAATAGCAAGTATTATAAAGTTTGAACATCTGATCCTTCAATTAATTATATACTGTATATGTTTTGTTAGTGCTGATATTAATGCTAGCATAATATTGACTTTCTCCTGTGAATTATTTAGTGATATAGTATTGTTAGACGTACTTGACCTAGAAGAATAATCATTGGACTGACGCTGTCGATTATCTGTTCGACTGATCCATTCCCGTGGTTTTTCCCACTGAGAGACTTCCGTTTTACAGTTGTAATAATACTTCTTGCCCGAAGAACTCATATGCTCAGACCAATCACCGAACCTGGCTGAACGTTCCATTGTACCTCCTCGTTCATCACCGCGTTTATCCTAAACAAACTGTTCTAAAATGTCCGGAAATGATGGAATGAATGGAAAAAATATTTATACGAATTCCAAAACTTATGTCGAAAATATGAAATTACACTTAATTCCACCTTATTGGTTTCCTATCCAGCTATCATATTTTACAATTTTGCAGCACTCTGAACTAATATATTAATATGAGGAAAATAGAATTATATACTCCAAAAATATTCTGTAAGTTATAAAGTATCCGTATTAAGTATCAGTTTATAATCGTTTTGAAAGTAGATAATTGGAAAAATATTTTTGGATTTCATAAATACTTTATCTTCCATTAAAATTTATTAAAAAATACATTGTATTAACCTGACAGGAATTATGAGATGGTTTCCTCTGAGATGAAGACTCTCTTGACGAATTTGATGATAACTTTATAGGATGTAAAATCTGTAAACATGGAAATCATTTCAGCTACATGCGTTAAATATCATGCAAGCCATTCAGAAAGGGCTGTGACCATGTGTAAATTATTCCACAGTCCATAAATATACAAGAGAAAGATTTTTAAAAGATAAATAAATAAATATAATTTAAATATTGAGCAAACAACACATATCATTATTTTCATAATCTATAAACTTTTAGGTGTACATTTACAACATAGGTATAATAAAGATTGCAGGAACGACTGTTACAAGGTGATAATATTTTCCAGGAAGTTTATGTAATAATTTCAATGTAGTGCCATATATTTATATCATATGTAATTCCGTATATAAATGGGAGTTTATACAAAAATTAATTTTACTCCTTCTCATGCATTGATACATCTAAAAAATATGCTTGTATCTTTTTCTAAATAGGTGAATCTGCAAGTCAAATGAAATAAGAACAAAGAGAATGATCAAATTATGTTGAAGAATTTGATTTCACCTTCTAAAAAACAATTACATGCTTTTGAACACCCTGTACATACAAATGTTACCACTCTTCATCGTTGACTGCAGATATTTAAATTGCATTTAACAAAATTATATTTGAGATCAGAAAAATCCAGAGTCTTACCTCTCCACTACTCCTATCGTGATTGGTCCTGTGTTCTGAATCTCTGCTCTCTCGGCTTCTCTTGTCTTTTGGGGATCGTGCACAATCTACACATATGCAAGCAAGCATGTTACAGCTGAAAATGTTAAGACACAACCCTGTTTTTATACTGAAGGAAGAAAATTTAGAACTTTAATTCTCAAAGCAAAAGATAAGTCATACAGCTCACTTTGCCATAACACAATGTCGTTCTAAAGATGAAATTTCTATTGCAAAAAATAAAAACACTATTAATTTTATACCATTACATGTAACATTTTCTTTTCATACAAATTTATTGTTTACGTACTCAGAATTAATAAGATTTTATAAGACTTTATAAGACAATTTATTAATATATTTTATAGAAAAAAATGGAATATTATTTAATGTTTACATTATTTATATTTGGATTTTATTATACAAGTTAGTAGACAAATTTATATCGATCTAAACATTTCATTCTAATATTCTTAAATTTTACAAACATAAAATACAACAATTTTTTATTGATGATAGTCTTAAAATATTTATTACTTCTCTTTTCATACATTATTGTGTTATAGCAAAAATGACTGTACCATTCTTAGACCCATGATAATTGCATCTATTAAATTTTTTTTTTTACTCTGTACTAGATATCTCTTATTAAATATATAATATATATTTTATACATTACATATCTAATAAACAAGATATCTCAGTTGAAGAAGAGTACATAAATATCTTCATGGTTTTAACGAAATCAAATATATTTACACAAAAAGATGACAAGGTATTCTACTTCAGCTGAGACACTTTAATCTATGTGTAAATAAAAGCATTGAATGAAAGACGTGAAATTGTTCGACAAATATATAAAGTAATAAAGTATGGGAGTCAGAGAAAAATATTTTTGATAATAGTTATAAAATATTTAATTTTACAGTCGTCATGCAAAGTTCTGCAACCACTAATTTGGAATACTTCAGTTGAAACTAATGGTTTATTAAATATTATTGGTTTAATAAGACTAGAACTACCAAACCAATCAAAATGACTGGTTTCCAACTTTATCTTTTACAATTACTGAAATTCTAAAATTCCTTATTTGAGTATATATTGCAATAAAAATCGTATGAAATTTTAATAAATCGAATCTTGTTATTGTTATAAAACAATAAAAATTTATTGAGTTAGTGTTAAATATACTACTTTATACATTTGTGGATGTATTTCACTATTCCTTTTGAAATTGTTTTTACTGCTGATATTTGATTTTTATTAATTTTCTATTATGTTAGTTAACTTGAAAAAATTTAATACCAGAATACTTGTCCCTAGAGGAGGATAACTTGTAGTCTCTATTTTCTCTCTCCTTCTTGTATAGGGGCTTGGATGTGTAGCTCCGAGGACTATCCCTGTCCGTTCCCATGCCCATACCCAAGCCCGTTGCTGGACTGTAAGAGTTGCCATTTGGGGAATCCCGCATACGTCCTTCGTAACGACTATCTGACGACGCCGTCGATGAGGAGTAGCCTCCCTTAGAACTGCTATATTTTGCGTTCTACAAAAAGACAAATTATAAATTATTTATACTAAGAATTATGAAATGAACTAAAATTTAGTTATCTATGTTTACAATAAGTGAAATATATTCCATTATTTCCAAATGATTATTTTTACAACTTTCACTATTACAAATGTTTACTTTTACAACATATACTATGAATCTTTTACATTTGTAAATTTTTATTTTTTTTTTAATTTACTGCAATCACTAGTAAAACCAACAGAATGTAATTATTACATTATAATAAATCCATCTAGTCTACAATGACTAATATTTAAATCCAATAGGCAAAGGATGCGATTCTAGATAATAGATATCTTACAAATTGCTAATGGTAAAAGCTTTCATAAAATTAATTGCCTATTAAATAAATCCTAAAAGGTTTACAAATATTGAAGACAATTCTACATTTATATGAATTCTACTTTGTTTACACACCTAAAAGAAACTTCTAGTTACGGTATCTCTGAGTTTAATACCTTATTAGATTATCTGTCAATATAACTGTTCATAAAGCTCTGACATATTCATATCAACTATCTTTTAAATAAATACTGCTTAAGTTACAATTACTTATTAAAAATAACTTGACATAAAGAATTTTATAATAAATATATGAATCAAAACTTCCTATACAAAGTACAATACATTTCTTATTAATATATTTCTTATAAGAAAACAATTATGGATGAAATATCTGAGAATGAATTCATATAACAGTTGCAATGTACTGTTAGTAATCGACATAATATAAAGGAATGAATTATTGATTTTCTGAAAGTGAGGTTATGTTTACAGGAAAAAATCGAATTTTTATCACCAAAACAATTAATTGAACATGTCTCTATGTATTATTTTCAGAAATGTATTCACAAACAATGTATTTACAAACATGTAATTATTCACAAACAAAATAATGAAAAGTAAATACAATTGATTCTAATAATTAATTGTATGTATTCATGAAGTCAATATTAATTTTCATTTTTCAGTTCATCTACATTTCCTTAGAGAAGTTAATTATAGTCAAATTTAGTTATATCAAATCCTTGTATATTAAAGAAATAATTATGTTATGTATTGTCAAAACAGTTTTTCAGAATGAAAAGAAAGTAAAATAATAATTCTAACTTCAAATTTCCAAGAGACAGAAAATGAATCATTCTAAAATTGTAATTAAGAATACAATATACAAATAAAATAACATGTTTGAATATTATTCACATTGCTAAGATAATTAAAATATATGTTTACTTGAAATATATGCAAAACATAGTTTGGAATACTTAACTTTATATCATTACAATGTTCAAGTATAAAAAGGTACTGAAATAAAATATTGTTGTCAATATTTTATTTCATTGTTGTCAATGAAATGAAAAACAAAAGATTTATTGATATGTTATATAAAAATTAAGTAAAAGAGATTTTTGTGGTCCTATAATATTTGGTAATGTTAACACAGTTTATAATAGCGGACAAAAATGTTTATGATCATATGTGCATTTCTGATATATGATTATATCTACAACAAAAAAAAAAGCATTTATGTGATCTCTAATACTCTATAAAATAAAATGTGTAATTATTTCATTTCTAATAAAACTTTACGATCTACCATTTTTAACTACAGTTATTTGTAACTACAATGAATGGACTTAAAACATCTCAATAATTTAAACACAGCTTTCAACTTTACAATATAGAAATTCAGTTCAGAATTTATTTTAATGTTAATTTTCACTGCAAAATTCATGATAAAAAAAATACAAAATGTAATGATTAGAAGTTAAAAGAGAAAATAAATTTATTAATTTAATTTGTGTTATAGAAGATAATAGTGCTGTCTCTCGCAAAAAATATGAAACTTAACAATGTAAACATTGGTTGCGATAATCATACGGAATTATTAAGAATATTTTCATTAATAATGCGAACTTAATATAAATCACTAGATATTTAATAATCTCAAGATATTGAAAACAATTGTCTGATAAACTCTACTGTCATCTTCTTTGTATAGACTATTCAAAATGTCACCGTACTTTGTCATGATGTTTATATAATTTCTTTCTTATTTTTGTATTCTAACGAATAGTACATTGTTTCTTATTTGATAAAGAAACAAGAATATTTACTGATTTTTTAATATATTTAATCAAATATTCTAAACTTTTATATTCATTTGTGTACTACATAATCAACTTTATGTATGTATACACACACATATATGTATGTATGTATATAAATGTATATATGTATGTATGTATATAAATGTATATATAAAACAAAAACACATATGGTTTTATATATATATATATATATATATATAAAATATATATATATATACATATACATACGTACATACATACATATATGTATGTATGTATTATATATGTATATATATGTATTATATATATATATATATAATATATATATATATATATATATAAATATATACACAATTATTTTTTATATATACGACGCTATTTTCTGTTTGTGATATGTATGCAAAGGATTTCCGTTATGATCACAGCAACAATTCCGATTCAACACTTTCTGCCAAGGATAGCACTTTGATTGCATTTATCTCAAAATTTACCTAGCTCTGGTGCAATCGTACCGTGGACGAAATTACCCCCCTCCGAATACCCCCGACACATCAATTGCTAGAATGATATTTACCTGATAGGGATGGGCCTGGTGCTTTTCGAAGTACCTGAAATCAGAAAAAGCGAAGAATGAATAAGTCTGTAGCAAGAGTGGAGAGTAAAATTTTTATCGGGAGAATTTCTACTACGAATGGCGGGTAGCAGTAATGTCGAACGGGTCGAATGGACGAAGTACGGGTGGATGAGAGGTTGGTTGTGTCAGGATTGGATATTTGACGGCGGTACCCTACCCATCGCTGATCCGTTGCGGTTTCCTCGCATGCATTACCATCAATGCCGGTGTCTGTGGGAAATTCGCGGCCTCGGATGTTCCCTTTTCGGTCGGTCAATGTCATAAAAACAACATTAACGCTTATTTAACAGTCAACTTCTCTTTCTACCCGGACGCCATGTCACATACGTGATCGGCCGCTGCCGGTGTCAGCGTAGCCGAACCGTTCGAACCACGTCTGCGCTTCAGTGTGCAACTTTTCTTCACAGGAGCGTACACACTAAGGTCGGGGCCACTGAAAGATAGTGATTGAGTTGTGAAGGATCTGACCATCACACATAACTCCATCTAGAGTTACAAACTATACATTCTTCACGCAATCATACTTAACGACAATGTTAATTCGTGTATAAATCGAGAGATGTCTCACATAATTTTTCAATGAACTTTAATAATGTTAAAAACAATTTTGTTCAATAAACTCTATGTTTTAGTAAACTGAATGTACAATATTTTGATCAAATATATCCGTTCATTTTGTATTTCAAACATTTATTTAATAATTTTTATTTTATCGATAAAAAAGGTTTTATAGATTATTTTTTTTCATTAATTATTCCACTATTATTCTGTGTCTACTAGAGTTTTTATTGATATGAGATTAAGCATATAGAAATCAATTGAAAATGGAACCTGAAATAATAAAGAAATCTTAAATATTGTAAATAATATAGTTACAGATATAGCAGATGAAAACTTCGATAATGTTTGCGTTTCGTGATTAACAGCAAATTATTGTACACTATTTCTTTCTTTTGAGAGATGTTATGTACAAATGATGACATTTTTATCTACTGACATTTTTTCTATCAAATGATGACAGTAAATTAAACATTAGATGTTGTTTGTGCAGAAGTTACTTCAAATACCATTTTTAAAAAGATGCAATCAAACGATTGCCTGTAAGCGATAGATCGCGCTGATAGTCATATATTATGTGTTACGTTGCATGATCGTATGAATTTGAAGAGGAAAAATTGTCGGCAGTACGGGTAACTTAGTGAACGAAGCCACCTGGAAAAATCGAATGCAAGTTCTAATTTGATTTTTCATAAAGAAAAATGACATGCCAATCATTTTTATTTATTGTAAAGTTAACACGACCTTTTTTTATACATCACCCGTTTTGGACAGTGAATACATTAGCATAGTTTATCAGAAATCCATGCTTTAGTTGATGGTCTCCTGCGCATCTTTCTTGCGCATCGCCAATCACGTAAATGGGAAAGGCATAGCCAGAGGAAACCTGTTTATGTGTGTATGTATATGTATGTTGTGTAAATACATACATCGAATCGTCGACGTAAATTTTACTGACACTAAAGCAATAAGAACTGATCGAAATTGAGATTAACAAACGTTAATATTACTTAACGGCATTAATAAATACTATTTTTGAAAGCCATATATACAAATACATATACATATGTTTATCAGCTGATATGCATCAATGATGTGTAACAATGACAAGTGTAGTAAATATTTTGATCTTATCAAATAAGAGATAGTACTATTGTCGGCTAGTGTTGATGTTGGTTAAACAAAACTTGTATTAGAAATGGTTAGAAATTCCAACGTAATTCAAGAAAACCTTTTTGCTTCGCTCGTTCTCCCAGCTGCTACATACATGCTTACATTTACAGAGCACAACAACAATGGCGGCACGTCTAATCATTTGGCAGCCCTTTCATTGGTTCATTTAGCACCAGATAATACACTTTTCTAAACATTTTTAATTCTTTTCTATTCTAATAAGCCAACTGAATAAATCTAATGGAAATAAAATATAAAATAAAAACTATTATGATTAAAAATTTTGAAGTTCATCGATTTTCAGTATAGTAAACTCCAGCATCATGATATGTTCCTAAAAGGATTGCACGGCTTTAATGTTTTTTTTCTAATTTTTCTCATTTTCTCTCATTTGAACTGACAGTATCATATACACTTAAAAACATTCAAATATGTACTATAAACGTTAATAAAAAAATTATCATTAAATGTCAGATTATGGAATATTTAAATGACATATAAGTGGATAATTTAAAGTTTAGTGTACATTTTTGTCAAATAGCGTTAAACATAAACATTATTTTATTAAAAATTTTAATTCTGAATTATTGACATTTGTTATTTATTGTATGTAATAAGGTTTTATATTTTTCCAATTCCACCATCTTTTCTTTGCAGTAGGGTAGGGGTTCTTTAAAGACTGCGACCACGCCTGTGATCGTACATTCGCAACTTGCCTCGAAACGCTACGATCACGGCGGCGTTCACGTAGCATCAACGTGAGACATTGCGTTTGCTCGATCTTGATTTTCGAAGTGAATTGTTGTGTAAGTTTTGAGTGTACCGACAACAGACGGCGCAACACGCAGTGAAGTAATTGTGTCGATTGTGCGCTAATTGTGAAAATAAGAAAAACCAAAGCAATGAGAACGATAATTTGAAAAGGGCTTGACAGTCGCATTCGGTTAGTTTCGTTTTGTCAACGGGTATGTAGGTAGTGGTAATACACAATACAAACATAAAAAGACGCAAGAAAGTGGAGGGGAGCGGGTGCTTGTTGCCACTGTGCTCTTTCTACCTCTGCCCTACACGCTTCCGAAAACAAGCTTGAACTGAGGAAATCTTGCGCACTCTCGTTGGGACTGTCATCTCTCGAGATTTTCTGTGTGACGTACTTCGTGTACTGACACGCGCATTATAAACAATCTACTTAAATGCTGTGATAGCATGTGTACGATTGTCGTTCGTTTAATGTGATTTTGTTGTTTTTCGCGCGAATGGTGCGTTACACTGGATTTGTTCGACGAAGAGTAGGTAATGATTCTTTTCTGTTTCTTTCTGTCACCATCTCTCGCTCTTCCTTTCTTCCCCGTGTGTAATAGTGTTCTAAATAAATGCATTAACACAATTGTTGAAATCAAATTAATATTCGTATTACATATGTATTTTTTTTACAGTAAGGAATTCCTTACATTAATTCGTACGTAAATTTAAATAATATGATAAACAAAGTTGGACAATATTTAATGTAGTTAATGACTAATGATTACTATTTAAATATGTATTTAGTTAGTACTTGCAATTAATGACTGCATTTTTTACTTTGTTGATGTAAAATTGTAATTAAATTTGCAGATTAAAAGTTTAAAGTTTCCTATACTTCTTGTATAACTGTATAATATAGTTAAATTATTAAATACAATTATAATTCTAACATATTTTATAGAGAAGTTTTGTAGTAAAGAAATGACAATGAGTGATGAAAACAGAGTAAACTTGGAACAAATACACAATGATTTTATTGATACATCGGAAAATGATGAAAGTCAAGAATTTCTGGATAGTTCAACTCCAGAAGTCAAATATTCAGACAATGTATTTCCTTGGCTTATTAAATTTAATAAAGTAATATCGTCATCTGTGGGATGTAGAAATTCTCAGCTATTGGAACATTTACTTTCCCTTTATACACAGTGAGTCGATTGGTTTCTTTTTTCTTAAAAATGAACTTCATATAACATTTTGTTAAATTCTAATTAGCTAATAAAAGAAATTCAAATCTTTTTAAATTTGAAAAGTAAATATAATAAGTAATAATTATATGTTTCAGGAATATTGTAACCAGTATAAGTACATATTGTGAGAAAGCACTGGACATGATAAAATTAAAAAATCATATAAGCAATACCTTAACATATTTTCATCTTTATTGACACGATATTAAAGAGGTATTAGAGAAAGTTATTATATTTATATTACAACCAAAGGAATCACACTTACCTAGATAATGTCTAAAATTTTAAATTACAATTATGTATCTTTAGTTGTTTAGAGATATGTTCTTGAATAGGAAAATCTTCAATAGAGATTGTGAACATGAAAAGGTGTAATGTATAAGTTAATGAAAATGTACTAATCAATTGTTTTACAGTTTGTAGATGATTGTGAGTCATATCTAAATGCAATGTCAGTGTTATTAGGCATTTACATAGATATGGAGCTTA
This sequence comes from Megalopta genalis, assembly GCF_051020955.1. Taxonomy (NCBI): domain Eukaryota; kingdom Metazoa; phylum Arthropoda; class Insecta; order Hymenoptera; family Halictidae; genus Megalopta; species Megalopta genalis. Next base: position 21,137,946 of record NC_135018.1, on the reverse strand, counting down.
AAACTTCTAGATACACTAAAGATCGTGCTTCATTAGTTGCAAAACTTTTTTCTGCACTGTGGATATATTTAAGTAAGTTGACATGAGCTCTTAGCTGTAAATGTTAATAATATTCTTATATAATAAATTTTATTTTAGATAACTCAGAAAAGCATATTTTCAGAGTGCTACTTAAACTTAAACATACTACTAAAAAATCTATACAAATATGTGAACCTATAATCATGTATGTAAATAATCTTTCTTTGATTGAAAAACATTTTCTTTGTAATATTATCTTTTATATTATTATTTTCTTATATTAGGAAAAGTTTTAAATACATGAGACAAAATGTGAAAGAAATGTGGACAGATGTAGAATATGTCAGATATTTGCTTATGTTAAAAATATGGAAAAGAATGAAGGAAAATCTCAAAGAGATTAAAGAAGTAAATAAGATTGCTTTAACAATCTTAGGATCACATGTACCAGAAATGCGTGATGAGCTATTAAAAATTATACCAAAACCTCCAGTGGGACATAAAAATGGAACACTTTGGCTGTTACAACCAAATGTGTTTGATTTAGAAAAAGCATGCAGTAATTTTCTAGCATTTGAAGACTCAGTATGTATTCAATCAAATAACTCTTATTTAATAAAAAATTTTGATTTAAACAACTTTCAACAATCACGGGTAATTAATAATAATTATATATATATATATATAGATCTGTGTGCAGTCTTATACTTTACATATTTAATGTTTTATATTTATAGATTATTTCATCATGCGGTACAAATATTGTTCAAGCATATAATACGAATTTTGAATTTAATAAATGTGAGATGAATAAGTTTCAAGATACTATAGATTACAGTGAACTTGTTAATCAGACTCTTTCCACAACAAGGAGAAGTAAATTTAACAAATTTAGGAAAGCATCGAAATTGAGATCTAAAGAAATTATATTGATTGATTTAACTAATGATAATGAGTCATTGGAAACAGATAAAGAAAAGAGAAAGAGAAAAAGGTCTAAAAGAAAATTAGAGTGGTTAAAAATGATGAAGAAAAAATATAGAATAAAAAAATCAGTTGTCGATATCAAATGCAGAAACAAAGTAGAAATTGCAGATGCCCATAGCACGGAGAATAATAAAAATGATGAGGATAAAAGTCATTTAGAATATTTACCAATTTCAGACAATAAAGTTAGTGAAAGTACAGAATGCTATACCACAATGGAAGAAGAAAACGATGACAGTCACAATTCTCAATGTATGCACGATTACATTTCCAATAAACGAAATAAAGAACTGAAATGCACATTTCAGCATAATCAGTGTGACATCTGTACTTTATTACTGAAACAAAATGATATACAACATAACAGAATTTTATTTTTATTAAAATTTTTAAATGCTGTAGGTCAGAATGTTAAAGAACCAAAAGCCATATTGAATTTATTTAGAGAAAATAGAGAACAAAATTCATTGTCGTCCCAACATACTTCTGTCTATAAAAGTACTACAAATGAATCTCGTGAAATAAACATTCAGGAAGAAATGTTTTCCCAGCCAAATAGTTCTATACATTTAAAAGCATGCCAAGAAAAAATTGTAAACTCGCAATCCATAAAACAAGAGTTGCCAACTAGTACAGATTGTAATATGACAGAATCTGACAATACTTTCTGTCAAAATAAGTCACTTTGTGTGCAAAATAATAGTCATTCTCATGATTTAAAATCGTCAAGCATTTCACAAATTTCAGAGACTGTAAAGCATAAGTTTTGTGATAATCATGAATGTATGTGTTCCATTAAGAAAACTGATGTGAAACCTTTTGTTTGTCATAATTATAATATAGTTAACACTGCAAAAAGCGATGGTATGTTACAGACTGTAATCGATGACAATTCCACTGATAAAAAATCATCGATTTGTGACAAAAATATTATCTGCATGCTAACTGATTTGGATAAATGTATGGATGTTTTGAATCGAATCAGTGAACATATTGTAACTGTGCATGCTGAGAAACAACGTCTAGAATGCTCAGATAAAACCGATGTGGGCGCCGTTTCAACTACAGTTTCCAGGGATCAGAGTTTAAAATCATCATTAGGCTGGGCACAGAATACCAATTTGATGAATTCGGAAAAATTGAGTAAAATTCTAGAATTATATGAGAAAAAGGAACTTTTAAATATATGCAGCTGTAAAGATTCTCATAGACAGGATAATCAAGAAACTATTTCAATGTTAAATCAGTTAAAGTGCGAGTCAGACAACTGTAAAAAATATATGACTCCAATATCTCAACCAAAGGATATATATTTTCGTGAGAAGAATCATGTTACTTTTTCTGGGAATAAACTCTCAGATAGCTTTGTTTGTAGCCTTGTAAAATCAGAGCTGGAACAGCTTGTGAAAGAGGAGAACCTTGAAGTTTTTGAATCTACAATGAATCAATCAGAAAACGGGAATGAGCATAAACCTTCTGTAACAGTGAATAGTGAAATAGATGACAATGAATATTTTCCGTACGATCTGAGATTTGCGGAAACTCTTAATGAAAATATACATTGTGAGTCTATGTTACAGAGTCTGTTGCAAAAAAATGATATAACCAAAGCACAGTCGATGGAGGAATTTGAGAACATAGATATTTTAGACAGTATTCTAAATGGGGATATAATTATGGAAGATGAGCAAGAAATGTTAGAAGAGCCACAATCTTCGTTCATGTCACCTATCATTACAGAATTTTTCTTGCAAGCTGAAGACACATATGCGAACGACAAAGAAGATAAAGATGCTATGTCAAACACAAAAAGTTCCGTGACTCCATTACCTGAAGGTAGTCTTGGAATTACTGGAATATTGAATTCTCTATTGGATTTTGAATTAACAAATATGAATTCTTTGCCAAACGATTTGATGTATTCAAATGTGCAGACAGTTAATCCGCAATTAATTAAAAAGAGCTATGAAAAAGAAAACCTATCTAAAACCATTAATATGTGTGAAGTAACTTCTCAACTAGAAGAAGTGATTGCAGTTAACAAAAGCGATGAGGAAAATATGTTATTACAAAAGGAAAATGAATCCTCTATCTTGAGTCAATCAAATATGTCAGTCAATCCAGATAACATATTTTCTCATCTAAAAGAATCGTTCCCTAAATACAATGTTTCTAGTCCTACAGATAAGTATAGTACTAATACCGTAATAGAAAAGGGTTATATTTATCAAAAGGAGGATATTGCTAAGCAAGCCCAACTTTTCAGTAATAGAATGAAATATGTTTCATCTAAAATATGTGCCCCTAATGAAACTACATCGAGTACATTATTAAATTATGAAAGTCAACAAGATTTCTCGTCATCGCATAAAGATGCTTCTGTGGAATATGAAAGAAGCGCTTTCTTAATAAAAAAACCTTTAGAGTGTGAATCATTGTCTTCCACAGATTTGATACAATCTAATAGTATCATAGATTCACGGTGCGAACATTTAGAGCATAAACATTTTCTTAAGGAAAAAAATATTCGAAAGGATATGCAGAACAATTGCAAAGGAAAACAAAATCATGTTCTACAGCATAAAATAGAAGTTAGTGTTCAATCATCTAAACGAAAGTTAAAACATAAAATGAAAATGAAAAAAGAGAAGAAAGAAGAAGAAGAATTAGATTTATTTTCTATTCAACCTGATCAGGATGAATTGGGCTTAAAATATTCGCAAATTAATGTTATTAATCCTACAAGTCATCAGGATGTTCAGAGCACGTGCAAACTGCCATTATCACCGTTTGACATATCACATCAGAAAGCAGCACAGACTATATGTACACCTAGAAACATATACAACCAATTAAAGTGTGTGGGTATCCAACAGTTGAGAAACTTGTCTCCTCGCAAACAACAAGTTTTATTGAATTATCAAGGAGACTCTACAACTGGCAATGCTATCATCAAGGAAGATTCCAAGTTGGAGGACTCTCAACGTACCATGGAAGATAACATCTGGGAAGATACAACTGTGTTTAGATCTATGGAGAAACAACATCCAACAGAAAGCAAAACTCACTACAAAGTTTCCAAAACAGATGTGAAGCTCGATAAAGACGTTAACAAAGTAAATGTTTCCACAGACAAGCATATAACTAATATTTCGAATAATATTTTTATCAAGTCTGGTATTAAATGGACGTTGCAGAATATAGATACGAAGTCGTCGAAATTTGTTACAAAACAAATCATTGCATCGATAGATGAAGGAACGCCACTGAAGAAAAAGAAATTAACTTCCAATCACTCCTCAAGCTTAGAAACAACTGCTACTGTTTGCTCTGCGAATCAGGGAAGAGTGCAAAAGAAACATTATGCATCAATGAAGAAAGGTAAATTCAGTTTGCTTGTGCTCACTTCAATTTGCTTCAAATATGAAATGGTGCTTATTCAAAGTCTTTCCTTTATAGTAGTTTACATTTCTACATTTAACTACTTCAATCTATACACTACATCAGTTATTTAATATCACAGTTTTATAAATTAGTCGCTTTTTAATGTAATATATACAAAGCAGGAAAGTGGTTAATAGTTCCTAATGTCTACATGGAAGATCAGCGCTAGAAAGATTATATTACATCAACTGGAAGATATCACTTCATTATTCTAAGTGTTTTATAATTGTCTTATAGATCTGTAGTTCAAGACTGATAAAACGCTTTTAACGTTTAAGCAAGTCAAGAATTCATACTGTGATATCCATGTGTGTGTATACACAGAGTATTCAAATGAAGTTGGCATTCTATTACTGAAATTACTTTGAAATTGCTATCTAGGAGTTATATGTATAAATTTAACAATATTAAATATCAGTTATCAGATATCAGTTTATGACAATAGCAGTATACTACTTGTGTGTGAGACATGGTCTTATAAATGTGTGTAATGATCACTAATAGGTATGAATTATTTAAATATCCTTTAATTTTAGAAAACAAACAGGTTTAATGATGTGCAAAAATTTGTTTCCCAATTACAACAAAATATCAAGTAGGGTACTGGATTGCAATTTCATTATCTTTTACATAGTTGGTCACTACCCCTTTTTCTAGTGGTCTAATTCGCGTATGCCATGCAAAATCGTTCTTTGATATAATGCAATTCATCTGCGTCAATTATCATACATATCTTAAGTACAATACAAAAAAATAAAAAAAATATATGTTTTGAAAAATATATATGATTTGGTAAGTTTTTCGTTAATAGATTAAATGAACTTTTGATAACATACATTAATGTTTACATATGCATTTTGAAAATAGAATTATTATCTCTTGCACTAAAGTAATACTTTAAAATGTATATATATAATATAAAGATTTTAAATTAAAGAATATCTTTTTTGCAGATTTAATATGTACAAATGGAAGGAAGAATATGATAGGTGAGTGAATTTAAAACATGTACAATGTTTCTAAAATAAGCCTTACACACTTGTTAATATGAATAAGTGTTTTAGATATATTTGCAAATAAATTTCTATGAAGTTTCATGAACTTTATAGAAATAAAAGTTATTGCAAAAGAGACAAGGCATAAATTTATGCACTGTTCTTTCATGGTAAGATTAACTTTTGGTTTCCAAAGATTTCAAGAACTGCTGTTGCTAGTGGAGTGATCATATATGTGATAAGGTTTTAAACCAGTACTGCTTAGAGAGAGATACAGTCATTTATGCATGAAGGCATACAATGGGTCTAGAAAGTATTCGTACACCTTTTAAAATGGTATAACTTTTTTTATAATTGGACCAAGCGATCAAATTATTTTTGGCATGTTAGACAAATTAGTTTACTGGACAGTGGCTACAAAATTATTTTCAAAAATTACAATTTGTTGGCATGATAAAAGAATTAAGAAACGATATTTTTTCAACCTTTTTTATCTGAGCCTAGAACGAAAATTTAAAAAATGTAATTTGTAGATCTCGGTAACTTATATTTCGCGATGAAATTTGCAACATGTATATAAGTTACCAAGATCTGCAAAATGCATTTTTTAAATTTTCGTTATAGGCTCAGATAAAAAGTTGAAAAAACATAATTTTTTAATTATTTTATCATGTCGAATAATTGCAATTTTTTAGTCATTGTCTAGTAAACTAATCCCTAATTCAAACAAATTTAGATCGCTTGGCTCAATTATGGAAAAGTTATTCCGTTTTAAAAGGAGTACGAATATTTTCTACAGCCACTGTATATACCCTAAATCTTTTGTAGACAGTACTGTTTTAGATAACAAATCTCTACTATATAAATGATCGTAGTATTTACTCAAAATTTGGCAACCCCAAATACTGATTTAACATGTTTTCATTGTTTGTAAACTTTACAAAATTGTAATGTGTCGAGTTCGGCTTCATTAAAGTTCTATTATTTTCAGGATAAATCAGCTAAAAGATTTACGATCATGATTATATTTTTAATGGCGATATTGTGATTATGAGACCTTTTTTTCAATTTCAATGGATATAAATGCATATAAATATGAGCACATAAAACCGATTTTAAAGAAAAGAATATTTCTGATCACTATTTATTTCACTTAGTACTGTATAGAGCATAGAATATTCAATTGAAATTTTTTCTTCGATTCTTCACATTTTATTTGCGATATTCCTTATCTTGTTATAGATAGAAATTCGTGTAGTTTTCATAAACATGATTATTTTTAAAAATCCCTTTCTAGGACCACGCAATTATGTCCTTTAAAATTTGCACTCAATAATTCTACTTTCGTAGAAAATACATCAAAATATGTGTTTTGTTGAAATTGGAAATGAAAGTGTTCATGTGACAGTACTATAGATTATGCATAAAAGTATTAATATGTCCTTTGCTAATGTATTACTTCCAAAGAATGTTTAACAAACAGGTTATTGCTCTTGCAAAAATACTCTATTTTCAGTGCAAAAGAAACTACGTATTGTAAATATGCATTTAAGAACTTTACTTTCAGGGATAAAATTCTTGAATAGATAGAACCATTACCTACATGTCGTATACCTGATTGTTTTAATCTTTTCAATGTTGTTTTTTAATAGTCATTTACATATGTATATAGATGTAAATAACAGAAACAATGCTTTTGGACGTAACTTTTATATAAGAAAATACATTAATGATCTCGTCAAAATATTTCTTAATTATATTCTTATTATATAGTTTTAATTGGTATTGTTTGACTTATATTTTGTGTGACAATTATTAGATTCGGAATAGTATAAATTACTGAGTTGTAGCAAATTTTGAACCAACTGCTTTATTGTCTTTTTATAGTTTTATAAAAAGTCTATATTTCATTATTAACATTCATTGTAGATTGATAATTAATTTTTAATAATAATTATATATATTGAAAAGCTAAATGACTTTTTATTTATTTTTCTAAAATTTATTTGAAATGCATAACAAAATAGAAAAAATACATCGAACTGCTAAGTATTGAATAAATGGTTTGTAGTTCTAAGTTCTCACTTAATACTCAGAACGGACATGTTTAATAATTTATCTTCATGTATTATTTTTTAGAATTTGCTTAATAAGTACTATATATTATATGTTCAAAGATCAAATTATTGATTGTAAAATTAAAAATAGTTTGCAGATTTATTTTTAAAACGAAATAAATTTTTTTTCTATTTCTTATAAGATGGTAGTAAAAGTTAATTCCTTCTACTAAATACTAAAATTAATGAACATATTATGTATTGCCATATTCATTTTAATATTAAGTAAAAGTAACGAAAAATAATTTTATTTGATGACATTAATAAAAAGTAATTTTTTTGTTTAATTTGGAATAGCTACTACTTTTAGAGCAATTCTTTTGGCTTCATTTTGTAAGTAATAATATAAATATAAGAAAAAAAAGGAAAAAGTATTGGAAGAAGTATACATTAACTTTTAAAAGAGAAACAAATTACACGGATAATGTAGAAAAAAATCTTTTATTAAAGGAATTGTTATTTTATATTCTAAAATGCAGATTATTCATTCTTTTGATAATTTTCTTTTAACAAATATATTCATTCAAATAAATGAATGTACAGTGAACATTATTTTCAATTTAATAATAAAGTATAAGATAGTGTATAATTTCATAATGATGCTAGAATAAAATATTTTGTTTTTGTATCATTTAAGGAAGCAACAAGTCGAACATGTGTACTTTGTGTTTGTAAATGCTATTTAAATGTTGAGTGGACTAAAAAATACTTTATAGTTGTGGATAGTATTCATAATTTTATTGATCTATTTATCTTTTATAGTATTAAATTTTAGACAATAGACATTCCACTCAGTTATTATAGTACGTGTTAATGTAATTGTTTCTTAATCTCTCTCTCTCTCTCTCTCTCTCTCAGCTATTTTATAGATTAAATTATAATCTATTTAATGAGATTGTTACTTTTATATTACAATTTGCAAATAATGAAATCAGATTAGTCGAGAATGTTCTTCAAGGTTTAATACATAATAGTATCCCCTAAATATTAATAGCATCAACTTCAAAATCATCCAGGAGAAAGTTATTCGTCTATAATTCATATAGAAATGCATGAAAGAACTATTTTATATCTTGTGATCCCCAAATAGCGACATAAATATAATAAAATGAACAGTCATTTGTATTTTGTAGAATGCTGTATTCTCGTTAAAGTATTTATAAATTGAATCTAAGGAAATCTTGTATCGATATAAAAAATTGCTTGGTTACAAAAAAAGTACACGCATTAAAAAGTCATTACGTCTATATGTTGCAAAGAAGTAAGACATATTTATATTGCACAAAGAAAAATTTATTTATGAACTGTCACTTAATTTAAGCGGATAGATACAGAGTTTGAATAAGTACAATATACGAAAATCTGTTCTTCTCTCTACATATTCTTTTATAATTCTATTGCTAGAATGTTGTTACAATGAAACAGTGTACTTGAAATTTCAATATGTAATAACTAACACATTTTATCTGACAGAACTAACCCATTAGTGCCTGGGCTTATTATCACTAAAAAGCAAACTATTTTACATTTGATAATTTTAATGTTCTATATACAAACAGTATTTTAGTTAATAGCGACCCGCTTGAATATTAATGTTTTATGATTATAATTATATAAATTTTTTAATTTAATTAAGAACGCACAGGAGTAGGAATTGTTCAAGTAATAATTAAACGTAGCTTTGATTTATTATATGCACATCTTCTGTTTATAAATTCTTACTTTTTTGTTATGTTACCTAAAAATTAATAATTGAAAATTCCTACAATAATACAAATGCCTAAAAAAATCATAATTAATATAAAATTACTAGGCTACTGTGCACAAAATAGAAAAAAACCATTGCATTAATTAATCATTGTAGAGTCGCTTCAGGAAGTAAGTTAATTTTTCCAGTACTTAAAAATTAATCCAAAAAATGATTCCAGTTTCTACATAAATAAATTTAAGGATATTTAAAAATTTAAAATGTAACGACAAATAAAAATTAAAAATTTTTAATAATAAATGATAATATGTTTGAAAAGCCGTTGACTTACTTTCCAACGCGACTATATTCTTCTTTTTATAATGCAACATATTTACTGTACAAATTGTTCAAGATGATTTTTGATAAATACAAATTTCCATACTACATTTAAACAACACTATTCTGAATAAAAATAGTACACTGGAAAGATATTTAATTCAGTCAATTACTGTAATATGTATTTAAGTTATTGAACTCATTTTACGATAATGTTTATAGAGTTGTATAACCAAAGCGCTTAAAAGTATACGTTGAACTATAGTTAAAGAATAATATAGGCTGAAAAATATTTTACTTGGACCGAATAAATCTGTAACAATTAATTTTCCAAAGAATAATATATGTATATGTGAATACAAAATTGATATAGCATAACAACATATGAGTTTGTACAAGAAATGGGGTATGTGCTACTATATTTGATTCAACACTATGTATGAAAGAAAACGTACATATTACTACTTATATTATCAGTTTGTATACACTAAATGCCAGTTAAAAGGTTCGTAATTTTACATCATTTTTGTAACTTCTATAAAATGTAAAATTACATTAGGTAATTCATAATGTACAATGCAGAGACTGAACAAGAGAATAAAATTCCTCTTTTTACAAAATTATGATTGCTGTAGTTTTTCGCTTTCCTCCAGTCTAGTGTATTAAGTATTGTATACATCTTCAATTGTATTCTAGGAAATTAATATTCTATTATATTCTTAATATCCTGCTTATAAATTGTTAATGGAATGCACACAAACGTAAATATATTTACAATTATTATTTTGTTATATAACAAAATGTTTATATATATACATACATATGTACATACAGGATGACCCATGTTAATCTCCCGGGATAAATATCTGAAAAGTACGAATGATATAAAAAATGTTTCAGACAGAAGTTATATGGTTTCGAAGGGGACAGATTGTGCTGTCATTTGTTTGACCTAGTGGTAACATTGGCAAAAATCTACAAAGATCAGCTTCGAATTTTTAAATTAGAACCTGTATCTTTTTAAATTAATGTATCACCGGCATTAGCGTTATCTGATATACATTGCGGAGAGGTTGCACAGTCGGATTGCTCGATATATATGTCTAGATGGTCGCTACGACAATATGTAATAAAAAAATCTGTAGGTTCTAATTTAAAAATTCGAAACTAACCTTTATGGTTACCACAAGGCAAATAAATGACAGCATAATCTGTCGCTTCCGAAACCATACAACTTCTACCTGAAACATTTTTCATATTACATATTGGCACTTTTCGAGATATTTGCTCTGGGATATTAAAATGTGACATCTTGTACATATAATATATACATACATACATACATACATATCCTTATATATCATCAATTTTGAAATTATTTTACTAATCGTATATCTATTTTGTTTTATACAAGCCTACATAAAAATATTTTCAATGCATACACAAAAAATACAATTATATATTTTCTATATTTTTGATAGTTTAAATAGTATTTAATATTATTAAATTATAGTATATAAAAATCTTGGGAAGTACTATCAAAGGGAACAAATTAATTAATAGGAAATGAATATGTAAAATAAGTATATTAAAAATACGTTTTACATAATACATTGAATGGTACAGTCAAATATTATCATAAATAAAATAAAAGTTTCGTGAAGTTATGGCTTCAAGTACGTAAACAAAAAAAAACTATGAAACATAAAAAGTATTAAATATAAAAAAATATTGGAGTAATTACCCTGTTAGAAATTACTACGTCTAACCCTATCGTAAACGTAAAATATTTACGCTGGGGACGTAAAGCCGAGGTAAATGTTTATATGTAATACCATTTTTTTCAGTAAATCCAATTTGTGATCATCACAAAATACATGTAATTTACAAACATAAGTAAATACAAGTTTATTCGTCATTATGGTAGAAACGTTCTACACATACACAGAACTCAACTTTTCTTCATGAACACGAATGAACGGGATAATGGATGCAATATTATTATATTGAATTAAAAATTTGAGATATCAGACTTTTCTTAACAAATGTACAGTATAATTTTGTCCATTAATCACTCTATATCTGTTCCATGAAAACACGGAAATATTTGGCAAGATTTTTGATCATTGACTACATTAAATTACAAATTCATTTATGTTGAACTTAAAACTATCAAACTTATAAAGAAATTAATAAATAATATCCTTAGTATTATTAATTCACATGTATGACTACCACAAGAGTTTATAATTAAAACAAATAAATTATTTGTACAGAAATAATATGGTACCATTCTAATTTGTTTCTAACCTTTTTATAACATGAAAACAATATGTACTTCTGTTTACCATGAAGTAGTTAACTAGACACGGTTTATTTTTTGCATAATAAAATATAATTTTGTGTAACTGATGTTGAATGTGTTCAAGTATAAGCTTAATGCTATGTAATAATCACAGATGAAATATTATATACAGGAATATGGCACTAAAAATATTAAACTGTTCTATGAAGTGAGAATACTACTTCACGGTGAATATGATTGAATTCATTATTATTTGCTACTTACAAGAATGATTACAGTGAATGAAAATTAAGTCATTGATTTCTTTGAGCAGTAGCTCTAACTTTTAGTTTATGATTAGTTCGCAAAGATTTTAAAAAGGTTACACCTATTCTCTTTTTGCTTAGAATTTGTACAATGAGGCATACTCCATTTCCATTTTTGGAAAACAAGTGAATAATTTTTAAAAATATATGTCTAATTTTTGAAGCATAAATTATGCAAAGGCGCTATAAATTCGGGTGTCGTATCAAATGACTTTTCTTGGGACGAAGCTCTATCTTTTTGATATCTACATATACAAATTCTAAAGTAGGTACTTTTAATTCTACATAATGTTTTTTCAACTTTTAATTTGAAGTTCATCGCCACATATTATTCGGCTGTATTCCTTTCTCCTGATAAAATAAAAGTCTTTGTTTAAAGTAAAAACCAATGACTAGTTATACTACCTGCCTTTTGATATCTACAAGTATCGTATTTATAAGAACTCGTACTGCTATATGTAAAGAGAATCTTATAAAATTGAAATGTACTTGGTGTTTCCTGTTACTTCTGCTGTTGCATAATGATTTAGTTACTCCTACGAGATTTGGCAAATTTATTGACATGACACTCTCCAGAGTTAAACATTCTCCTGAGGCATTCAAGTTGAGGAAATAATTAATCTGTAATACAAAATGCTGTCAAACAGTATTTCGATCTAAACTTGTATGATCTTCAAAAATTATATGCATAACCGTTTTTATACAATCTTTTTATCACATTTTTGAGTTTTGGTCACATAAATTTTCTAAATTTTACTTACATATCTTGTGTTAGTAGATTAAATCTTATCTTCAACCCGGGCTTCTTATTTCTCCGAATTTGTATAATTTTTCTCCCAAAAACTGAAAAAACCAAAATATCTTTTCAATACCCATTTGCATCATACGAGTATATATACGCTCAATTTTCCTAATCACTATCGCCGGAGTGTATATATACGCGGCTGCGTTCGGTATTGAATCCAAATATTTAATTAATAAAATAACACACTTCCTAACAGTATAAGATCACAGAGACAAGCACCGATACTGATAACTGTTACACTGCTTGGATGCAATGATGATTTGTTATTTTGCTTCTCTTTGTTATCTCTGCAATTACTATCGCCGGTGCTGTGCACATACTGAAATTTGTTAGTCACTAAACTTATTCGTAACCTTAACCCTTTGCGGGCTACCGCCGCATATATACGTTCTGCGTAAATCATCAAATTGGCCGAAGAACTCATATATACGTTTGGCGAAAAACAACTGATAGAGCCGAGAAACGCGTACATGTGTCCCATGTAAATGCGTGACTATGGCCTAGAAACGAAAACCGCGTTTAAGCAGAAATATGCGCTGGCAATTTTAAATGACTATTCGCGGCAGGAGCTCGGCCCCACGGTACGATTCACTTCGAACGGTCCCGTCCGCAGAGGGTTAAGGATGGAATTCTGGAATCTGAAAGCAGTTTTTCTGATTGTAGTGCAGAAAAAATTATGCCGCTAAAAAGAAGACGAATTAGAGAAATAAGATCTGATAGTGATAGTGATTGTGAAGTGCCTACATGCGTCCCACATTTCAAATATTACCACACTGAACAAAATTTCTAACAAATAATGCTGAAAAATGATTTTTTTTTACTTTTATACAATTTTACACCTAAATGTAAAATAAAAATTTTTCGGTGATATGGGCCTTTTTTCATATTTTCATATTATGCAAATGGGTTAAAGATTATTGTTTCAAATTACTACAAAAATGAATATTCATGTACCATAACACTGAAACACGTAATTTTTATGTTGAATCCCATACAACATAAGCTAAACCTTTAATTTCTATATTTTTAAAATAAATCGGCTTACCTCCAATATAAGAGCAACGTAGCAATAGCTTCAGTGTGTAATTATTGTTACATTTTATGTACATAGGTATATACAAAAGTATTTTCTATGCCATGATATATAAGAAAAGAATTTTCATAAAATTTTCTTTCAAATAATTATAAACTAATTATATTAAGTAAAATTAGCTGCATCTATGTTGTCATTAAATATTAATAGAAATAAAACAATTTTTTGTAATACTGTTCTATGTAGTGTAGTAGTTCTATATAGCTTACTCTATGAAGAATTGTCTATCCCTTCTCGTATTGAGCTTTCTAAACCTAATAAAATATGTTTAATAATATCTTCCATGTCAACATTCTGACATTTTCCAGAAAATCTTCACAGATGTGATCTTCATGTTGTTACATTGGGCACAAATCATCAATATTCAAAATCTTCAAAATCATGACTTATCCTCATTCATACGTTATTTACAATTTGTACAATTAGTGATAGTTTCACAAATTAATGTATAATTTCTCGTTCATGTTTAAAACAATGAAATGTCCCTACGACGATGAATTCTTATAATGAATTCTTACGTTTGCGCTTCGATTCACCGGACGGATTCCATTCTGGATCAACATCGGTGTAAGAATAATTTACTTTAGGAACGTTTCTTTTTGAGCTTCTTGTTTGCCGCAGTGGCGACTGCGTTTTCTTAACTTTTTTAAATGTTTTTTCTTCTCGTCCTATCGACTCCGAATTTAATCTTTTCAGTGGCATACTACTCACCATATTAATTTCTTTCCGCTGCGCCGGTGTTTTGAATGATCTCTGAAGGCAAGAATCTTGATACACTGCATTAGACTGATCATTGGTTGATCGGAATTGACGTCCCAGCTTTCTTATGCTTTCCTTTGCAAGACTTTGATGTGTACTAGACACGTGTATGTCCTTATAGTAGTCCCTCCGCACTAAGTTCGAATTGCAGTATCCATCGTGAGGATCTTTCTTTCCAGATGATAATTCGTACTCGGATTTGACCATTTGAACAGACTGTTTTTGCGTGTTATCCAGTGCTTCCGAAGCAGCAATCGACATCATGGGTATAGCTGGATAATTATCCACTTTCTCCGCTTTAATCGACACCTCGGTATGCGCCATGGCATACGCTTTCAATCTCTTCTTCAAAGGTAACATATTATCCGCGTCCTTCTTGAACACTTTCTCTGGGTCACGTGGTACCTCTAATTTTTCCAACTGGTTGTTACTCTTCTCCAGTTTACAGAACAATTGATCATCGTACAATTTATTTATGACTGTTTCGCTTTTCGCTCTGTCGTGTTCCTGGATGGCGGGGTTTGGAATTGGCGAGTGGGTCGGCAGAAAATAAGGGCTACTTTCAATGCAAGATACGTGGGTCTCTGTAGTAGGATGGATGCATTGTCTATAACGTGTAACAATATCATAAGTACAGTTTAGACACGAGCAATGCGATCGTTCGCATGAGCTACTATTGGCATTGATCTGCAAACCACATGATACTGAGTTGCAATGTTTATGGTATGACATACACAAGTCAGCACTACCAGCACAGTTGCTATAGATAGTTGGTAAAGTATTGGGAAGATTAATCGGGATATGTAACTGAGGATCATCTACTTCATGAGCATGCGAAAGAACACTGTTACACCCTGAAATAGCACAATGATGAGACATATTGTTCAATTCCTGTTTAATATTTTGTCTGAATGGCAGACTTGATTTCGAAGATTTTAATTTATCTATCGGTGTGTTTGCTATATCTTGATACATTGACGAATTAATGGAAATCAAATCTGCAGGTAACTTTTTAGTGTACAATTTGCTGTCTGTGAAAGTGCTTTCTTTCAGTTCCATCTTGATTCCTCGTCCCACTGAACACTTGCTCTCCTGATATTGTAATACTTTATTAGACGAGGTTAATTCTAAATTATATGGCATATGATCCACAGAAGTAGCTGCCTCAAATGAACTGCATTCCTCTGTAGGTGTCACCCAACTTTTCTCCTTCAGTCTGCTAATTTCATCATCATTGTGATCTTTTGAATTCTCCACAGCTTTGTTTATTATGTACAAATTGCTGTTTGGTGACTTCTGCAACAAGACTACAGTTTCTCCATTCAATATAACATTGGCATTTTCTTTGGAGCCTTGGATATTGCTTTCTGCAGATATTAAACTATTATACAGTCCTTTATTCACATTCTCAGTTTCAGAATCATTTGAAGTCACTTCTACATAAAAAGCTACCTTATTTAATGCATCTTCGGGGTAAACACCCACAATCCGATTAATTATTCCCATGGATGGGGTTTGAAGTTGTGAAATTGAATCGTTAGCTGCCCCATCGTCAGAGGCCTGACTGCAGCAAGTGTACCTCAAGGAAGCATAATCCCTCACCTTGATTTGGTCACACTTCCCTTCCGATTTTGGTTTCAAATGTGGTACATGTTGTGAAACACTGGCCAATAACGAGAGGCCATCAATATTGTCTTGCAGGTCAGAGTCTTGAACAACATATTCATTCTGAACATTACCGCATTCTTGTTTATCCTCTATTCGTTTGTATAACTTGTCAGACTCCTTTTTATGTGTTATGTCCTGGGATTCACAAGACACATCTGTCTTGTCAAGATTAAGATTGCACTTGTCATTTGTTACACTCTCTATGGACTTGCTAAAGTTTTCATTCGGGTACGTTACGTTAACTTTATTAGAAATATTTTTCTTATCCGTAGAATAAGATCCGAAAATAGATTCTCTGATATTAACGACACTTCCCTTATTTTCTCTTATACATCTTGTTTCATCGTGATCACAAATTTCTAATTCCGAATTTTCGGAAAATTTGTTGTTTCCCCTATTGCCCACTTCATTTGTACATTTTGGTGACTTTACTTCAACTCCCAATTCAAATTTATCTTGCACATCAGAACTTTGTATGGGTGTTGGTAATGATTCTTGATGTTCTTTATGTTGTAAAGTATCTGTAATGACAAAGGTCTTTGCCGTATCTAGTGCCTGTTGAGTACAAATTGTGTCGTGTTTATCAGTTTCTTCAGATATAACCAATTCTTCACTATGTTCTTTAGAATTAATCATATTATCAGAATAGTTAGATGCACAAGTTTCTTTATTTAACGTTTTATTCTCCAAGACAGAATCCGTTATTGTTATTGACAATATTACCCTTTCAGTTACTCTATCGTTACTTACATTAAGATTAGAACAATTAGAATTAATAGCATTATCTTTGGGATCATACTGAGTACATTTTGTAGTACTATTTACACTTGGGCATTCTGTTCCTAAATCACAGACTGTTTTGTAACTTTCATCCCTTTTGCATGTATCAAGCTCTGAGAGAAGATCTGTTTCTGTCGGTTGCTTGATCACAGTTTGTTTGTTACTCCTATTACTTTCCCTCTCATCACCATTTGTAAAATTGTCATTATTAATGGAATTTAACGCTGGTTCCGTTGAGAGAAAAATTTCGCTTAAACTTGTTTCCTTCGAATTCCTCACATTTTTCATATGATCTACTAATTCGTTATCGATTTCCAGTTTACTCTCAGTTTTAATTTTTAACATTTCAGCTGTCCAACATGTACTGAGATTAGGTCTTGAACTGATATCTTCCCCTATCTTCTGTATTAATTGTGTATCTTCCAACTGATGATTTACGGTTCTTGAATAACTTGATGAATGTGTACAGTCAGTAGTTGCCTGCTCCTTCTGGTTTTTTGTTTTCTGTGATGATTTCGTTGCTATCTTCAAGTCGATCCTTTTCTTGGCTTCTTCCAACCACGGTAATTTTCTAGATTTTCTCCTCTTTATGCATTTCTCAAATACTATATCACTAGTTAAATCAATAATTACAATTTCATTGGATTTTTTACAATTCCTCCGTGAATTATTTTTATCTGATATAATTGAATTTACGTTACTTTCTATATACTCTGTATTTTTACAAGCATTATCTTCTAGCTGAGGATAAACAAATCGATTAATTCTCTTGTTACAAAATGATGTTACCTTCATGTAAATAATACAAACATTATTAATATTTGTAATTTGATAATTCTTGCATGTAATAATTTTATAAAAATATGAATTGACATAAAGATTTGTTATCTAATTAAAAGTAGAATTTATCATTATTTGTATTATTTACACGAAGACAGTATTTTGAAATAATTAATATAACTCTGCTTGAATAGCACTTTTAACAGTCCAGAAGTATATAGAATAATAGATAATTATATTATTGAGTTAGTAACATGCTACAGAAGAATGGAAATATAAAGAAATAAATACCGTTTGTGAATTAATTCTATTGGACGAATCAATGGAAGTTGCAGGTTTGTCTTCCTTCTGGCATACACTTCCTTCCTTCTCTTTGCAATGTTTTACAAATAGTTCACAATGTCTTTTAACATCAAATTTATGATGTAATAGAGTTTTTGTAGAATTTTGTTGTGTAATTGGCACTTTTGGCAATACATCTTCTAATGTACATGGTGAGAACTTCGATGGTACTGGCCCCAGAGATGCAATTGCAGCAGCTGTTATCCGATTTCTCACAGTTGCATCACCATTTATTTTCCTCCATAACCGATAGACAAGAAAGTAACGAATGTACATAATACTTGATTCAGGGTGTGCAGGAATATTTTTCATAATTTTCCTATGAGAGAACACAAAACATAATAAGATAGATATATCTTGGAAAATATTTTATTACAGAGAGAACGTTAATACTAAATAAACAGAATTAATAAAACATAACACATTATTTAGTCAAATACACATCTCATTACTTACATTATTATTGGATCTAAAATATGATTGTAATTACGACACATAAACTGTATTTTTATTAATGTGTCTAATATATGTTGTGTAGAATGTTCTGAAAAAAATACATTTTTCATCAAAATAATATTAAATTTTTAGTATATATGCAATATCTTGAACACAGATAATTAATAATAGAACAATTCTATATGGATAATCATACCTAAATAAATATAAAGACAAGAAGTGAGCCTTGCAGATATCTTTTTATACTCCTCCTTACTGTTTTTTGATATTTTTAATTCCATATCTATATACAATGCTAATAAATCTGACATATTATTTAAATAAATAAATCTATTACAATCCTAGAAAACAAAAATTCCATTAATATATGAATGTGAAAGAAGAAAAATGTACTGCTTACCTCAGAAACCTCGCGATACATATACGCAAATAACAGTAATGTTTCACTAATAAAATCCTTCAATTTTGCAGCTCTTAAAGGCCATATATAACATTCATTTACACTACTACTTATATTTCTGAAAAAAAAATTTCTATTAAAGTAATTACACAAATTATTTTTCTAAACATAAAGTGTAAAATATTACAATATATAATGCAATTTAATATTCAGTTTAAGACATCTAGATCATTTGATGTTCTAAAAAGATCATATAACAAAAAATGTAGGCAAACAAAATATTGGAATGATACCTTCAATTGAATTGTTTCTTTTTGTATCAGGAAATAAATAAACTACTTAAGAAATACTATTAAGGTATTGTATACTGTACATGTAAGGAATTTGAGAGTAATTATTATTAATTAATTATAATATTTTCTACTTTTACATACTGATTGGTAATATCAAGTATTCAATTTTAAAGATAATATTCATGTATATATTTTGTAAAACTAATTTCTACTATTTAAAAAGTTCTGTGATGTTATTCTTAAAAACAGATCCAAAATAATCGTAATTGATGTATTTATATTTTCTGTTTCTTCAAAAGACAAACTATGTGACACTAGAATATAATCAAGATATGTGTCTTTCATCACTTATTTTACACCAGTTCCCAAGAAAAGTGTTACTGGTAAACTAAAAATTAAATGATCAGAATAAATATTTTATACCAAAAATATTACCTCGCATAAAATTGCATAAGTTCTGCTAATGATACTATACTTTTCTCTGTATGTATACATCTGCACATCCTTTTAAATTCTAATATCCAAGGAAATAAATCAGAAATCAATGACTCTGATTCGTCATTGTTTAATTTGAGCCTCCTATCAATATAACTCATTTCCTCTTTAGTATCTGTACAATGAAAAATGTATATATTGAAGAGTATGTTTTGAAAAAAAAGCAAATAATTCATTATTATGAAAATTAATGATAATTAATTTTTCTATGTTGAAAATCTTGATAACATATTAATTTAAGTTCTCCTACAGTTTTATTTTATTACAAATAACATAATTTGTAATATACATATATTATTTTTTATTTTAGAATATAAACTGTAAGCATATTTTTTAGCTTAATTGTTATAAGAGTGTTTTAAAAATTGTAGTAATAAAATATATACAAACAGAATTTAAAAAACGACTTATATAAAATACTTAAATTTGTGGAACGTTCATTAATAAAAATCAATAAGTACTGGATGATGATGGAAGATGTGTTAACCAATAAGTATTACTTGTCGCTAAAAATTAGTTTATCATAAGTATTACTATAAATGTTCTTAATCGTACGTATTTCTTATTTCTATGTATTAGATTTCGATTCGCATATCTAATTAAATAAATAAATCTTACTTCGTACAATGTCGTCATCGTTTTATACGAAGCAATAACATTAAATACTATTCAAATCTCAAATTTCTAAAGCTTTTATGCGACGCACAAGGATAATTACGTTAAGCCACCCCAAGACTGTTAATTTACAAACACTTTTAAACAATTCACAATTCTATAAAATAGAAAGAAAACAATGCAGCGACTACTACATTTAATTTACGTAGATCGTAGTAACTTATACGATATAAATTAACCCCTAAATGGTCAATCACCGAATAGTAACGCGGGAGACCGACGCCGGGTCTGTGATGACCTATGCTAAAATTGCCGTAATATGTATGTATTTCAAAAATATTTCCTCTGCTGAAATTATACTTAATTATATTATCAATGAACTAATTTCAAATGACGTTAACATAAAATGGTTGAACGAAAACGAAATTAATTTCCTAGTAATAGGAATTTTTTCTTTAATGCGCTACTTGTATAATTTTTAAAAGAGAAAAGTTAACAAAATAAAACTTTTCCCAATTTCAGTAAAATGTAGTTTGCTGTACAATAGATTTTTCGACTTTATTAAACATAAATATATTAAAGACGGATCAAAAACTACCCGGCAACGGCTAGGCAGGGGTTGTAGCATCGGTCTTTCGAAGAAAGTAGATAGTAGTAGATAGACTAATAGAATGTCGATTTTTCATAGAAAATAATGTGCGTGAAAAATATATCATATATCATTCGCAAGGTTTGATTTACATCTCTACGGGTTCGGTTGGTATTATTCGAATGTCAATGTCAATAAATGTAAGAAGAAATCGATCGAACGCGGGTCGAGGAAGCTGTGTGCGATGGCTAGCGTGGTTCTACCACGAAATACAGTAATGTCTCTCTTCTCGGCGTAACTTGAGTATGCCAATCCCGGCGCCGAGATATTGCTACGGCCCTGTAATTTATCGATTTTCTCGCTATGCTAAAGTTCGATGGTGTTGGTGAACACGTGTGCTGCGGCACGCGCCGCGGCTCTTTTGACTCGAATTTCCGGAAGACAACTCATAATGCAATGACATAACTTTTTTTAATTTTAACATTTTAACACTGATTTTTTTAAACATATTGCTGATAGTTTTCTGATTAAAATGAGACCAAACACGATATAGTTTGGACAGATATTTCTGTTGACAAAGTCAAAGACGATAGACGTTGCACGTAATTTACTGCCAAGATGCACGTGGTGTGCGGTGGAAAAAAGTTTAGGCGAAGTTGTTGACTTTACTGACGTTGTAAGAAATAATGTAAAAGAAAATTAATTTGTAAATAATTCATATTCAAATTGGCTAAATGTCGTGTTCTTTCTCGATGTTCGACATCTTAAAATTCCAGGGTTGATGGAAAATGTACAGAAAACAGTTCCTTTACACCCTCCACGCGTAGGCTCGTCTTTAAAATGATGTCGCTTCTCCCGTCCCAGCAAATTTCAAACATGGAACTCTTCATTCTCAGCCGTCTTCGTTTCCTTCTGTCTCCCATTCGTGTAAAGCTTCCTATTCCCGGTGTCTAACGTAGGCTCGAATAGCGTAACTTTGGTGATATTTTCTTTCGAAAAACATATGTACATACCTTCTTTGAACTTGCCTTTAATATTTCATTTGTTAAAAATCGGTTTTTGTAATGCTTTTTTCGCAAATAAAATAAGTTACTTATTACTAAAGCATTTCGTGTTTGGTATCATTTTAATTGGAAAAATATGACTAATATATTAAAAAAAAATTTCATTTATAAAAAAGGAAAAAAATTAGAAAAAAATGCTATCATTACAATGTTGTACACCGGCTGTCTCCGATGCTGACCGCTGCCTTACATACATAGTATACACATAGTTTCGCTCGACTCGAGTTTCGTTCTATCTCTCTGCCTCTCATGAGATGTCGGCAACAATAAAGGCGAGCCGCGAGGCTCGAAGAAATCAATTCCTGCGTATTACTTTCGACAATTTAAAATTCGGTCCCAGCGACAGATAGGGAGACATTACTGTAGTCGTAAACAGTTCCGACCTACGTTCACAAGGGTCCATTAAGCGCGAGGTATAGTCACGTACCTTGCGTCAGAGCATTTTCACTCTGCGTGTGATTTTTCTGCTCCTCGAGAACACTATTCATTTTGGTCGGATTCACGATGAATTTTTACGTATTACGTAGAAACGTTTTCCCCTGGTGCGACGTACTTCATATTCAGAGACTAACGAACAGGTTACCGCGTCCGCGTCTCACTACACACTGCTACAAACTGCGATCTCTCGTCAACGGCCATATTGACAATGGGGTTTGATGCAGCCGCCGCAAGAGCGCGTCCTCGCTGTTACCAAGCTCTCGTAAGTTAGGAGTTAGGGGAGAGAGTTGCTTATGGCCTATATCGTATTACTAGACTACGTATTTTTATGCAAATATCAATTTTTATGTATCGATTTGCAAAAGCTCGATATTCAACACGAAGAAGTTGGGCTCTTTTATTAAGACCATTATCGAAGTTGAAATAGAAAAAGAACTTTATTAAATCGTCGGGGCAGCATACGGTGGGGTACGCTACGAGTTATTTTCATCAATAAAATCAAAGTACTATGACAAGCGCTTAATTTAACTATTTTTACTTCGTAGATAAGTTGAGTTTTCCCAGCCTTAACTAATATTTTATGATTCGCAGTAAAGTGATGTTATCTTTATTTTAGAAATTGACGTAGTGTACATGTTATATGAATTCAGTATTAAATAAAATAAAATAATGTTGTCGTTACATTTATATATTTTCTTTAACGTTAAATTTGTCTTAATGAATCATACAGTCGTATACTTGGGTGGAAACTTCGATTTAATCTGAGCATCTGGAATAAATCAGACTTGAACGTATGTAGTACTTCTAGCACTAATTATACGTATGTAGTAAAATATTCTCTACTGCCAGGGACGCATTTATCATGAGACTAAATAATTTTTCAGATTCGTATTGTACCTATCGAAATAAGACTCTGAACATAATTCGGCATCCATTTAAATTAAAAAGTAGGCGGAAGAATCGTAAATTTCCTATTCTCGTTGTACTGGCAAGCTTCGAAGAGATTTGTAAACTGTGAAAGCTGTAAGAGATTTGTAAACTCGGTAGTCTACAAGTTAATATTAGATATTGTGACTTGATTTAACCATCGAGCGGCTTGTATTCTAACACCGACCTGTCCAGCAAATGCCAAGCCATTTCTACCTGCCGTTGCAACTTTAATATGTATACACCAGAATCAGAAGGGAAATAATAGGGAACAACGACTGCTTTGATAACGGGAAACTGTTGAATAACAGAACAATCGTTTCTTTCAAAGTAATTGTTTTCTAATATTCCGCAAAAAAATCATTACAATAGATAGGATGAAACATGAATGTACGCTTTTTTTGTTTATTTATGACTTCGATGTTGTTTTTACTGGTACGTTATTTGAATTTTTTTAACAGATTGTTCCACTGCATTAGCGGAGAGAGAGAGAGAGAGAGAGAGAGAGAGAGAGAGAGAGAGAGAGAGAATATTCGAGTAGTTTTTTCACAAAAGAACATAGCCCACACCATCGAATCTTCGAGTTTCATTTGAAATACATCTTTTTTCAATATTATGAAGGTACACGGAATGATGATATTCAAAGTTACATATACTGTTATTATAGTTCACTACATTTTGAAATTTACAGTATGTTTCTGACAATTTTAATATTTTGAATAAAGTATCTTCGGTAAGGAAGAAATTAATTTAAGCTAGTTTCAAGACACGTGTTATTTTGAATAAATTTAGAATGGGTCATAACCGACCCGGTGTCGGCCCCCCACGTTGCTGTTTAACAGTCGACCAGCTGAAGAGTTAAGAATATGGGAAAGAGAAATAAACGGTTTACGAACAAATGAAATTTAGTCACTCTTAATTCTAACTCAGTTTGGCTTATTAGTATTAACCCCTAAAGAGATTACCACATATGGTTACAGATGCAATGTGTATCAACATCAAGCTAGATGTGTAGCAACCAACGCGAGTCTTTTTTAAACCTTTTTAAAATTTTATTATATCGTGGCTCAAGTATTGTGATAACAACTGTAACGTTCATTTGCAATAAATGTAAAATAGTTTTCAAGGAATCGGTATAGATATAAATTTCTCGCCACTCAATCATTTAATGCTTTCGACATTATACATACAGTGACTTCTGTCAATATTCGGACATTTTTTAAAACGCGATAACTTTTTTAAAACTAGACTAAACGACTTGAATTTTTTTTTAGATAATAGAGCGACCGGTCTACCTAATAATAACTAGAACGCTTTCTTTAAATTTTGTTATTGCTTAGAATGTAAAATAAAATAAAAAGCTCTCGTTTTTTAACTTTTTTATCTGAGCCTATAACGAAAATTAAAAAAATGTGTTTTGTAGATCTCGGCAAGTTATATGCATGTTAAAAATTTCACCGAAATCGGTTGATCTGTTGTAAACAATTAAAGATCGCAAAAATCGCAGTTTTGTCCCGATGTTTGACACTTTCGACCAATAAGTATGAGAAATTTGCAGTGTTTACCATCTTTTGACGCTTGTAACTTGACTTTGCGTTAATCGATTTCGATGAAATTTGCAGCATGCATATAACTTACCGAGATTTCCAAGTAATAGCACAATTGTAACAAAGTAGTTTAGCCATTGTCTAGTCCCTCTATCATCTAAAAAAAATTAAAATCGTTTATTCTAGTTTTAAAAAAGTTATTGCGTTTCAAATGTGTTCGAATATTAAGGGTAGTCACTGTACATCGCGTATATTCACTAGTTATTAGACTTCCGATTTTATGTATTTATCGCAAAAATGAGTAGTTGAATATAAAATTATGAAGACATAAAATGGACTTAATAATATTGTTACACTATTTTCGACTAAACAAAATTATTAAAAGAGATAATTTATTCCTATTTAATTTCTGTTTCTTAGAATCGTCTTGGAAAATTTTCATTCTGCGTAAAGATACGCAGTCTACTAATTATATAGAAATTAACGTGTCAGGGGATAGGTACCGAGTAGGTATCCATAAAGAAAAGTATTAATGTTTCGAGGATCAAGAACGTCGAGACTTTTAGAAATGAATGATTGATCCGTCTGCTTTTCAAATAATTTATTTAATTTGTATTTAATTTTCGTCGGAAACGCGTAGTGCGCGTACCATCAGTACCGTAACCCTTCTTCTGGACGGAGCACCAATCAGGAATGAATAATTAAGTAATAGCTATAAGCTTGTGCCAGTGTATACAAGCGTATATGCAACTTGTTTCCACGTTGCCCGTCTGAAATATCTTGGCTATAGGTTGTACCTTTATACTCGGTATCAGATTTCCTTCACCGCGAGAAGGAATTACATCTGTCTATTGTCCACATTCCTTACTTCATTTACAAGAAACCACTTCTGCTTAAAGTGCCCCTTGACCCTCGAACGGTCGCGTCTGGGTTCATTCCAGATTTTTGAAAGCTTCTTCCAATTCCTGCACTTCTTTCTGCTGCTTAAGCAACCAGTGCATTAAATTTCACTTAGATGGCATAAAAATATGCTTAATGTTACATCAAGATGAATGACCTGCGAATACAATTATATTTGAGAAGTGCAGAATGCTATTTTCAATCATCTTCAATTTATTAAAATTGTTAGGAAGAGAAGCCTTCTTCTCCGTTCTTGTCGCTCGTCATTGATCAGTTTAACATTTCTATTTTGCGTAAAAGTCCAAAATCCATTGACGAATAGAGATCTGAATAAATTCAGACATATCCAGGAGTGACGTCACAAAATATTCCGTTGCTTGGGAAATATTTCTTAGGTTTCTTATTACATTAATGTTATATTTTTTCTATCGTTACTGTAAAACATATCCCAGTTAACAAAATTCATTTCTCCCTTGCTTCAGTGATCACTAAATAAGCATGGAAAGTAGGATTTGCACGAAGATTGGGAGTCTAATAATAAGTTATTATTAGTGAGTAATAATGAATGTTATAAAATTTATTGACTGTTTCAAATCTACGGGATAATTTCAGACATTCCCGACGACAATTTTACGTAAAGCAAACGTTTGCCGCCCCATGGTCACAAAACAGCCCTCCGACCTACGCACCAGAGCCAAATTTATGACACCCTCAACTGTCGCTTTCCCTTCCTGGGTCTCGTGATGAGAAAAGCCAAACGATCGTTCCGAATGGTTCTGTGTGAATGCTCGAAGGTTTCCGTTATTTACTTACAACATCTGCTTTAAATAAACGCGATTGTTTACAGTAGCTACCTAAAAACCCCGAAATCTAATGTTTACAACATTGACCCCTGTACTTCGATCTAGTCCGCCCTTTGAGTTGCAAACATTCCATTTAAGTACAAATTTTCTAGTAGTCGGTGTAAACATTTACATAACTAATGATCCTAAATATTATTGTGGATATGACGTACCGTAAATAAGCAATACTTTATGGTAATATTTGATCAGCAAAGATAATAGCTTATAAAGTAACTACTGAAAATGAATTTGTCTCTGCCATTATCATGTAATATTTAAACCCAAATATAAACGAATTCACATAAACTGTTCACTTAAATGCTAATTCGCTGATTCTTTGTCAGTATTATATTATTTCTTTTAGTTCTTTACTGTAAAAATGGATGTTTACCCGTATATATAAATAAATTAAATAAATTAATTTAAATATGTTAGAAAATATGATATTGTCAATTTATTCAAGAAAATTTATATATCATGTAAAATGTAAAGAATATTGTAATTCGAAATAATTTCCTCATAGAAGTTACTTTTTTCACATTCGAAGCTATTTCATCGAAGCTTTCTTCACATCTTTCCTCTGATCTTAGAAGATTCTTATTCTGTATGATCCTTTTCATTCCATGCATGTGCATTTAAGTGCATTCATTCGTACTACACTTAAATTGGATATCAAACATACGAATGAACCACTCGTCATAATGAAATGAAACTTTCGTGGAAATGGGGGTAGGGGCATAAATATAAACTTTGGCTCCTAGTTTTTATTAGTTTTACGATATATTAATAATAATAATATGTTCACTTTGAGCCTCATGGCAAAGAAAATGGACTCGGTTTATTACTAATAATATATTAATAAAATAATAATTAATAAAACTATTAATAAAAAACTAACCCAGTACTAACGTACGGAGATCCTAACTGTCTACCTGATTCACAAAGATCTACAAAACACACTCTTTAAATTTTCGCTATGGGCCCAGATAAAAACGTTGAAAAACATCATCTTTTTGTTTTGTTTGTCATCCCACACAACTGAAATTTTTGCAAATATTTTCTACACCTTGTTTAGTAAACTAGTCCTTTCAACATCTCGAGAAAATTCAACTCGTTTGATCTAATTTTAAAGAAGTTAATGCGTTTTAGAACATGTCCACATATATTTGACTGCATATCATATCAAAGATTGTTTTCAAAAAACCCTTTTTTTTATCGAAATTGACAATTTCGTGCCCGGATAATTCCTGGAGGCCTAGTGTACATTATATGCAATAAGATGATCGTCAACTGATCTCGAAACAGTAGGTTCGAAAATCCGCAAAGAATAGATTCCTGTCAAAGGCTAGGAATGACTCTTGAACCGTGACTGCTATGATATCGTGAGCACGCGAGGGTGGAACGAGACTTTTCCAAGAAATCATAGAAAACAAAAACCGAAGTCGGCGTCGGACATAGGCGCCTATCGAGCGGAAACCGCGAGCACGTCCGGCTGTCTTCAATTTCCGGCGTGCGTGGCGGCCGTAAAGTCTCTATCGCTTCGATCCGTCCCGGGGGTAATATTCTGTAAATTACAAGAAAACAAATAGACTGACGTGTATCGTAAGGTGAAAAGCAATCGATCCGAAATCTAATGGTAATTTCAAGAGCGACGTTGGTGGGTCGCCGAGGCGCTTGCGCACCGTTATCTGGAAGGCTCTTCGGCTGATTCTCTCGGTCTTTGTCGGCCGTAGCCGCGATCCTCCGTGTTCCGGCGCTGTGCTGCGCCGCGTTGTGTCGCCCACCTCGAGCTCAGTGAGCCGATGTGTGAGCGCCGCGACGCCCAGAGCAGCCCCGACACGTCGAGCATCGTCGACGTGGGTTTGGCAAGAGGCCACGATAACTTATCTTTGTTCATATTCTCGTCGTCTGTCGTCGTCGTTGTTGTTTAACCGTTGTTGTTTATTGTCGTCGCTTTGTTGTCCGCCAGTCTCGTCTTCACCATCATCTCCTCCGATCGGCCATCGTGGCGGCGCACGCGGCTGCACATCGCGGCCGATCGGTTTGATGTGTATCGAAAGGGCACCGGGGCGAAGGGAGAGGGGAAGAGAAAGGGAGAGAGAGAGAGAATGGCAGAGGGCAATGGAGAGAGGTGCAGCTCACCTTCCTCTTCCCTCCCTTTCTTCGAACTACTCCTTTTGTCGCCGACGGACTCCGTCTCTTTCTCTGTCTGGCCATTCGCACGTACCTTCGCTTTTGACACCGTCCACGTTCCCCGCTGTTTCACCATTGCATACTGGTCATTTATCTGTTCCTTCTCCCCCTGCTGTGCCAGCCTCCGCTTTCCAGTTCGGCCATTCTCTTTCTCTCTCTCTCTTTTCTTCTTTCTCTCTCTCTTTCTCTTTCTCTCGCCACGCAGGAGGAAGCACGAAACTAGAAAAAAAGGGGGCTTACCGTAGTCGAGGAGAAACGATCGTTGACGGGCTCATCCACCGGGAAGGAGAATAACATAATACGCCGACCGAAGGGTACATTAAGCAGGGTTCATAAGCGCCTAACGTAACCTGGACGCGAGGCATAGTGTTTGTTCGGGGGCGAATTCATGACGCGTGTAAACGCTCGCGTACAACCCCCATCAGAACGGGTTGGACCGGATCGAGCTAGGCCGCGTCAATTGTGGCCCACTGTTCCCTATTAATTTGATCAGCATAGTCGCCGATTAACCTGTTGACCGAGGATAATTCTCGTTCATTTGCAGCGGGTGTGCTGTGTCCGTACGGACTTCTTCCGCGATTGGAAATTAATGGCAGAAATGTAGACGGTAGAATAAATTAGCCCGCGTTCGAGATTACGTTACACGAGTGTGGAACCAGCTTAACATGTCCCTTGTGCTCTCTTCCCCATAAGGCGTGTAAGAACAAAAAGATCGCTCGGCTCTTTCGAACGCGTTGCTTTCCTACTTTCTTCTTCGTTTCGTTGCTCCCGCTCGCACTCTCTCTTTCTATCTTTTTCTCTGAAAGCCGAACCGAAGTTGCTGGGACAGGGAAGAAGAGGGTAGCATTGTGCGAAAAGGAAGAAGGGTGAACAGTGAAGAGAATGGGAAAGAGAGAGACAGGAATAAAGGGGGCGTACAGCACGGGTGAACAAAGGCTGCGATGTAACATTTTAGAAACGCTGGAACGGTGGCTAGGAGTTTTTCAATTGCTCAACCAGCGCAACTTCGATTCACGGCGCTTTTCTCGGTTTCTTTTCGCTCAACGAGTTTGAATATTTGTTTCCGGCTTGGAGACACATGTCTCGATGCATACAGACAAAAGACATGCCTGAAAAAGCAGCGCTCGGTGAATTGCTCGACCGAGGGTCTGACTCGACTTCCATTTCATACTTTTTCTTTCTTTCGTTCCATGTTCTCCTATTCCTTCTTCTGCCTCCACATTG
This sequence comes from Megalopta genalis, assembly GCF_051020955.1. Taxonomy (NCBI): domain Eukaryota; kingdom Metazoa; phylum Arthropoda; class Insecta; order Hymenoptera; family Halictidae; genus Megalopta; species Megalopta genalis. The sequence continues at coordinate 21,107,536 of NC_135018.1, read as the reverse complement.
TGTTTTAGATTTTAGAGCACGTACAGTGTTTTACGTCACGGTACAATGGGAACCAAGGATTTGATTCCAGGTTTTTTGACCTGTTGATTCTGCGATGAATACGCCTGTCGTTACGCGAAACATGCACGCTTAATAATTTACCCCTGCCCCCTTCACAACCACCCCAGTTCTGCCGATCGCTATCAATCGCGACATGCATGCCCGTGACTGTTATCTTATGAACGTATTTCTGTTGTACATAGTATAGTCGTCTATGCGTCGTGCGATACGCTATTACGATTCACGATCTTGCGTCGTGCGTCTGTATGTGTACAACACGAACAGAGTCTGTGCATAGTAAGAACAAATATATACTTTTTTCTGTGAAGAACGTGTCGAGTAACGACACGAAAACGACACAAAAAAAGTATATATATATAACCGAGATCGGCGCTTCTTATGTATGCTTGCTTCTACACAATGTACTTGTTTGTTCGATATTGTATTTGTCGTCGTGTTGAATAGATTAGGAAAATACAGGAACGAAGGGAAAGATTTAAGGCTGTTGTTACATTTGTTGTGTTGTCTGCAGTATATAATAAAATTGTATTATTATTGTTGCTGTTGTGATGTATGAAATGTTGAACACAGTTTTCCACATGGAATGTTAGCTGAGCTGCGCTATAAAGGGCACAGTCAGATAAGGTCGAGACTGCTCTCTAACTAAATTGGACTTTTGCGATGGACCATTCAATAAATTGGCAGGAAAAATCATTTTCTACCGAGTCTCAACACTCTGTCTTAACCAGCAAGGTGATAAAAGGAAATATGCATTATTCGTTGTAGTTCAATCATAAGAAAATGCTTTGAAATATTCCCCTCTAAATATTATACTAGTATAATTCATGTTAGAGAATTTATTCTAGTTTATCCTAACATATTCCTTAAATGAGAATTCTCTATTGCAGCTTTCGATTGATCTGTATTTTGAGATGATTATAGCTTGTTACAATCATTTTTCTAAGAATTGTTCACCACATTTAAGTTTAAAATTGTTTTTTCTTTGAACATTACGTGGAACAAATTGATTTGAAATTCACAAATGGTACTCGTATTTATAAAAATATTTGTTACGAATATTAATACAATGTTCTAAAAAAAAATAAATATAGAAAACTGTAATGCTATACCATGCGTGTTATATTAAAAATAGATACCATACACCTATAAATTTTTTCAGTGTTTATGCTAGAATTATTTTATAATACTTACAATTGCTATTGCAAGTGACAATGTTTTAAAAAGATAGAAATGACTTTGAAACACACATTTCGGACGCTTCCGTATCCATAGTAAATATGTGTAACACATGGTTCACTATCTGTAGTTATTTAATTTTCTCTAATAAAATTTCTCTAACCTCCAACTGTTTTAAAGCTGACTTGACCCAGATGCTTCGAACATCTTTTATATACAGGGTGTGGCATTTAAAACGGGGCACTTGTTAATAGATTTTTTAACTATTTTTTGATGGAGCTTTCTCCAAGGCATATTCAGTGACTTATGGCTGAAGATCGTTCAAGGTTGATAACAATAAAAAATATTAGAGTACCTTTCCTTATATGTATATTTTTTAGATTGAAATTTTTATAACATTTTAAAAATATACATGAAGAGATAATTAAATAATGCCTGGAAAAGCATAAAAATCGAGTCGTTTATTTGCTGTGCCAACAATTCCTTTAGAAATATGGTACATAGTTCAGAATGTAAGACACATTGCACAGTTTAACACTAAATTGTTGAATTGATTCAATGTCCGTAATTCATATATTAATTCCCCAATATAATGTAATATATAAAATATTATGTAATTTATAAAAATATTACCCACAATAATATTACTCAAATATTACTCTAAATATTACTAAATATAACAATATAAAAATTATTACTCGTCTAAATAAAGAAATGCAAAAAGTTAGAAATTAAAGTTTCTGTAATTTCATACATTTAAGTATTTTTGAGCACTTTTTATAATTAGTATTTTCAAAATAAATACTACTCTTTGAACAATATAAAAAATAGTCAATTATTTATAGGTATATTTGACATCAGTAATATTTATAATCTACTAGTGCCAATTTCATTAGAGCTGTGAATAGTTTCCCATTCGAGCATTCCGACTTACTGTTTCGGTAAACATGGCAAGTATAATTACATTAACTATACTGTGGAGACGATTCGAAGTACTAAAATTCGTCAAACAATTTTCGTACTTCTGCTTTCCACGTTGATTCAATTAGGATGCTATCATTTTGTGTATAATTTCCTTGCATACTACATAAATTTTAATTTTCATTTACTTTTGTTTAAGCAGCAACAATTTTATATGAATAATTAAAATTACAAAAGTTAAGTACAAGCTTAGTTTGTTAATGTGAAAAATGCAATGACAATATAATTTTATCAGAAGCTTAATGCCGAGACCATCTTCATGCAAAATCTCATTTTTTAAACATGAGACAAATTTCTCTCTTTAATTGAAAGATTCATCATAATAGAACTGATGCAGAAATGCTATTAAATTCTGATAACTCTCTTGCCATGCTAGAATGCATGATATACATATAATAATTTGCACTTCAACAAATTAAGATAACATAAAATTAATTTTAACAAATCACTATAAAATAATGAGAATGCGAATGAATCAAAGAAAACGTTCCAAACGTATCAAGGTTAATATACTCTTTTACTAATTATATAGTCTCTTACTAATTTACAGAAAGCATCATAAAAATACGAAGATTGACATTCTATAGATTATAGATAGATGAAACTTCAGATTAGATACCAATTTAATTATAGCCTACATTCTGTGCGTAGACTAGTACATAGACCGTGGATGTTAGTCATTTATGGTATTTGCAAAATAACGACAAAATATACAACAAAACGGCACTTTACGTTATTAATATTGTTAGTAAATAATATATAATACAACATTTCTTCTAGTTGCTGGAAAGAATTCTTCTTTCATTCAGAGTTTTATGGAATAATATATGAAAATGTATGTTCGCATAAAGACCCGCAGTTTGGCAATGAGAATGCATGACAAAAATGTGAATTCTGTTCAATTTCCCAGTATTTATTTTCAATATCGGCACGAATAAGTTGCGTCGATAATATGCTATTTGTATATGGTTTTCTGCGATAGAAACATCGCAACGGTGGAGGCCGAAATTCACGGATCCGTTGAAATTCCACGAACCGCCAAGAAAACCGAATAAATCGATGGGCACTAACCGCTTGTTCAAATATCATCGGCCCTGAAGAGAGCTCTCTTCTGAATGGTAACCGCGTGGTAAGTACAGCTTATCTTTCTTAAACATATTGTTCCATCAGATTCCTCAGGTACAACTGTCCTTTAAGACTAGAACAATCTAAAGCCGTCAACATAACGGATTTCATGATCTTTATTTTACAAATATTCAGATCTTGTGGATATTTTATAATAATATTTTATAATAATATATTATAATAATAAAAATCATATAATATCTCGTCAAATGTAGTTTTTTAAAAGGTAATAAAATGTAGTCAGGTTTAGATTTTCGATTGTTCTAACGTTAAACTGATGAAAGTAAAACGTGCAAATACCAATTTAGAAAGCTAAATTTAAAGAATTAGGAACTAATTTAGGAAACTAAAATATTTTATAGAAACAATACCATTTTGTTAAACAAATTCGTAGAATTTCTGCACGCGCAATCCGTAGCAGAAATTATTCTATCGAACAAATCGATTCTTGACGAAAATGATTAGGTAAAACACTGCAAGAGAGATGCGCAGAAAATCAGTAGTAATTGAATGCTGGCAATGGGATACTGCTTGAAGCAGACAGCCTTTGTAGGAGAGTTTGTTAGCACATTAGCAAATGAAAATCGAAGAACTGTTATTCTTTATTAAATGGCAGACGAATATAAATTTGTATGGTCCGATTCACAGGAAGTGGAATCGAGTCCACATAAATACCTCGTTAAACTTCATAGAACTTTTTATTGGAGTGAACTTGACAACTGAACGAATCGTTAATACATAGATATCCACAGTCAGATCAGATTGAATACCTTTAATAGTGTTTAAAGCATCCTTGACAGAAAACCGATTTGTATTCGCTTACATTCTATTTTCCTTACTGAATCGTATGAATTAATTTAAAAATATCCCACTCATCGTTGTCATCGAAACTCGTGATGGAGAATTTATTTCGATTTTGCGATTGGCAACTCTAATTATGGAAAATGAGATGCACTTAGAAATGCTGAAATAAATTATGTATTGATATTTCGATATGGACGCGTCTACATTTTTATGACAATGAAATCTTATTGTGGTTTTCACCTTAACAAATTCAATAACAAGTTATTAATTAGTTGAAAAAGCTAAAATGGATTTACAACGATCAAATGATCTGTTTCGTATTTTAATTTTCATTTGTATTTGTCACTCTATTGTTTACCGATTTTTCGCGCATTTCTCTTGCGCATCGCCAATTCCATTAGTAAGAGTGTTCACTGACGCGAGAACCTACTTCATGCCTGCTGTACACTCTAGGGAAATCGCAAAATTAATTGTGTCTCGCGCATGTTTGTATCTGTACAATGAAGCGCGTGTTGTAGGACCAAACACAGTTAAAACACGTGTTCAAGAAGACTGGAAATTAATTGGTAACGTATAATGTGTATAATTTCTGTATAGCTACGTGTCAGATGAATTTTCTGTCGCCAATTAATTTGACAATATTTCTTCGTTTCTCAAACCGCTCAAAACAAAAGTGGAGACTTTATGAAATTGTTTAAACAAATAATATTTTCACTATACCTTCGTATCTCGGTCTGCAACCATTTATTATTCTGCGATCCTTCGAAATTGTACATAACAGATACTATGTATATTTCTACTTGATTCAGCTTCTTTCCAGGATAAAGATAAAACATCATGATCCATTACTTTCATAGGGAGTAAACGCATTGAAAATATACGACGTAGCGTGCCGTATAATTTATCATTACTATATTGATCATTGACTACGTCTTACGGTCTACAATTTATCAATTCATCTTTCTCGCGTTTATGTTGCCTTACACTTTCCCATGCGGATATAAGTACTTTATTATTTAGATGAAAACTTGTTGTACGTGAGAATCCATTTGAACGATTAACACGTTCCGTGCCACGTGTACCATCGATGGTACACGCTTGCATGTTTACTTAGTGAACTGAACAAATTGTTTACAAGAAATTTAGAACCGAAGAATCAATTTCCACCGCAAGAATGGGCGTTGATAAGTTTTTGTTACGTTGTTATGTGTACGAGAATTAATAATTGCACGTAATACATCAAGTTTTAGTAAAATATCAAAGTGTGAAGATTCGAGTAAAAAAAGCTCGGCACGGAACGTGTTAAGGGACAATTCTGAAGTGACAGAAAGCATTAAAGCCCGCTGCACACATGCGCATTTCAGATTTGCGGTGTTGTAGTTGCGGTTCGAAATCCATGGTGGCACCGCAAGGACGTTTGATATTACATACAATAGAGCATGCGTTTTAAAATTGTCCTGTGCCGATTGTACATAACCAGAGTAAAACAAAGATGTAATTTCTCTTATAATAGTTTCAATAAATTAAAAACAGCTTAACAAGATTCTTAAAATCATCTGATGTCTTCATTGTTCTGTATTTTTACTTTATCCATTTTTGCCACAAATGCATAAAATCCGCAGTCCAATTACTATGTGTCTGTTGATTTCTCCGTATTTTCGGTGATGCAACAAATTATCTCGCGCGAAAGATTCCCATGGATACTTTGGAAATATAACTTTATCTCGACAATAACCAGAGACTATAACCTTGACACGATCAGTGGTATAGCAGGGGAAACCTCGAGGTTGCGGTTCGATAAGCGTTCCAAAGTTGTTTTTCTACGTGTAGTATATGTATGCAGTAATAAATAGCCTTCTATAGCAATTTGATCGTTTCGAACCTGTTTCACGATGATTATATCGGTGGCTTTCAACACGAAATTTTGTGTACACAACGTAGTGTAGGCTCGTTTAGTCCGAGATACTTTTAGAATTTTTCTGTTGAATATATACCCTTATTGAAAATAAACCAGGTGCGCGAAAAATGTCTGATTTATTAGAGGTCGATAGAATATTATTTTAGTTATTTATTTATGTAACATAAATGTGCTCTCTTTATTATTGTAGTCAACGTTAAGATAAAGTTACCGATACATTCAAGGCTCACGAAAGTTACCTTTTAAAATCATGGCGCAAACGTTGCTAATAAACGCCATGAAAACACATACAGTCCATTGAGTTTCATTCTTCATTGCAGCTTTTCTCACAAGACCCACAGGTCTAAACGTCATTTACGCTCATTATCCGTCATTTGTCTCTGCGTGTTTAATTACTTGTAACATGCAAATACTTATAAAAAAGTATCAGTCAGTTAATTTTACAGAGTTAAATTAATTAATTTCGCAAATTAAGCGTTAAATGTAGCAAATATTATACCATTATAATATATAAATATATACCAAGTATGAAGTTAAGCAAATCAAATTATTAAAAAATACCCGGACCGACTAGAAAATTTTGGGAGATTATAGTGCAGCGTGGCCACAGGATTTTTATCGGAAATTGCTTTGCTGTATCAATATTTAATTCCTGATTCTGTGCTAGACGGGATTCCCCGAGTTAGACATCATGATTGTAATTCATTCTCGGTTAAAGCCGTTTTCGTACGAGTATACTGAATTAGCGTTTTCTGCAATATGCTCTGCATGATTGCTGTATACATCCCCTCTCCCATCCCTCTCCCTCTGGACCATACAAAATGCGAGCAATCTCGTGCACCTCCGAGAAATAACGAACGCGGAAATGTTAACGAATTTTTTTTTCGTAAATCATACGTGGTATTGCGGGAATTGCAACGGAAAATCAGAATATATTTGAATATACAGCGCGTATCTTTTCAACTACGGCCATACTAGGGTCATACATATGCATTGAGTGGCATGTATTAAATGGAAATGGGTTATTACTCGCGTGTAACGTCATTCCGACACCGAAAATAGTAATTGTCTCGCCTGTTCCAAGATAATGCATTCGGAGCACGTCTTTACGCTGAACGCCGTGTTAACGTTTCTCATATGTGAGAATTTATTTCATCCGACCTGACTGCCATTAAACGTTTTAGTCCCGTATAATTCAATATAGTCATACGTTCTGGGTGTAATTGTGTTATACTATGCACGATTAACATGATTTGAATTAGAATATAGGGTAATCTATCAAGATGAATGTCCCAACTTATTTGTTATAAATAAAATGGTTGAAATAAAACGTGCTTTTTGTCTACATTGCTTTGTATCGAGATAGTATGATGGTCACCTTGAGAATAGAAATGATTAGTTTTAGTCGCATACAATCTAATGGAGAATAATAATTTTGGTAAGTTCAAATTTACACATTCTTAGTTTCTTTTAATCTTTTTACTGATTTAAACTTACTCATTCTTGCCACAAATGCATACAATCTGTCTGAACCATTTCTTCACGAAACAGAAATTTATTTAGTAAAGTTGAAGATTGGCTTAATAAATTGTTGTCTTGATCTTTAGCGTGCGGTCTATTGCACAAAATTATGAATATTGTTCCAAAGAGATGAACTTGCGTGTCGTTATCAATTTTTGGAAGGTATTATATTTTAGTAATTTTACACAGGTAAGATTTCATGTATATTCAGCATGCGTTTAAGTATAGAATTTCTGATCTCGTTGCGTCTTGCGGACTCGTCTTTTTTACATCCTTCTATGGTAACCCGTATTCAAGCGTCGAGGCATGACACAAAGCACTATAGACACATGATCTACGTAGCCCGTGTAAAGGTATACTGGAATCCCTCAATTTCACTTAACTCTTTTTCTTTTTATTTTCTTTTTCTTTTTTTTTTGATTCACGGAGCCTCGTCGACCTGTTCGTCGACCGCTCCATTTCCCGTCAGTTCTCGTTTATTGTTCCGTCCTTCAACGGAATTTTCGTGCTGCGTCCGCCTAACTTTCTCCGGGACGAATTACCTTTTTCTTTTATCCCTAAAAAACATTTTATTTACGGGGAATCTTCGGCTCAGCGAGACAAATTAACCCTTTGCACTCGAAGCTGTTTTAATTCTAAATATAACATCATTTTTTCTAACTTATAGCATTTCTATTTTATATGACAAAATGCATTTTATGCACATGAAATTGACACTTTAACAATTTTTTAAATCTAAACTTTTTCAATATAAGAGTTATCTTAAAGCGTGATATAACAAATTTTAGTGGTGTCTCAGAGTCACCATTCGAGTGCAAAGGGTTAAGAGTCCTTCAACGAACGACGTGCAATCGACAAAAGGTCACGTTCGTTAGGCTTTCAATTTCGTAGAGCCATAGCCTTCTTTATTGCAGTTTCTAAGTTTATGATTCTTTCGAGCCGTCTTCTTTTTGGCAATAAAGTCTCTAAACTTTCGAATAATGCACACCTCATTGGCAGCATTTTTCATAACAGGGTCGCTAGCACGCACCGCTTCGGTCGCCCGTCCGGGGTTTCTTGCTATCTGCGACACTGCGTGCTACGCCACTTTTACATCCCCTTCCATCGCGTTTTCTAGTCTTCTGTTCATGAAACGGTATAAACACTCGAAACTGATTCTTCTCTTACTCATTCATTCGTCATCCATTCGTCAGTCAGTCTTTGTCTTGTCAGAGTATTAGTTAAACTCAGTCATTCTCGCTCGGTCTCTAGTCCGCGACTTTGTTTCAATAGGCACGCGCTGTTCGTTTCAACCAAGTTCTGAATTGCAGTCAATCTGCTTCAGTCAACTTCAGTAGACTCCAGCTCACGCTAGTCTACTACACTCAACTCTTCAACTTCAGTAGACTCCAGTTCACGCTAGTCTACTACACTCAACTCTTCAACTTCAGTAGACTCCACAGCTCATGCTAGTCTACTACACTCAACTCTTCAACTTCAGTAGACTCCACAGCTCACGCTAATCTACTATTCAATTAGTCAGTCAACTCAACTTCAGTCAATTACAGTAGACTCCAGCTCACGCTAGTCTACTACTCAGATAATCTTTCAACCTTCGACCATCGAATTAAGTGCTTTATAGTGCTTCAATTCATTCTTCAAAATTAAAACAGTTGTTCATCAACAGTTGTAATCAGCCTTACAACCCGAGAGATTTTGTAATTGCGGAGTTTTAGCATCGGGTGTACTCGCTATGCGCCCTACATTTATAGTGCTTCAAATTCTTGAATACATTATCCTCGCTCATGTTTCGAGAGTATTCATGCGAGAAGTATCCGTTTTGATCAATGAACGAGCACCGGATAGTCTCCAAATGAATAGCTTTTCGAGCCGTTCGTTACCGGTCTTTATTTCGGTAACGAATTTCTAAGCTGCACTGTTCTATCAAATGTAACGAATCTTATTACAAAAATTCAAAGAGAATACTGTCGCAGAAATGTCAGAGCGTTGTCAGTAAATGTTGCGTTTCAATGAAATTCTTTTTAAGATATTGTGATATTTAAAGTAACTTTGTTTGATTAATGAATAATAATTCACAAATGTCAAAGTATTAATAAGATTCCAATATTTTGTGATACAAGAATAATATTCTAACATTTTCATCATTGATAGGAAATTGGAAAATAAATTCGAAAAAAATATTCCGTAGAAATAATGACGCTTTACGATTGAAATTATGCCAGACCTCTAATCTCTTCTTTAATTTCTTTCATTCACTCTCTGACAATAGATGCGTTATATTGTATTGAGAATAAAATAATAATAATAATAAAATAATAAAATAATAAAAATAATAATAAGAAAAGCTGTTACGAAGAAATCAGTAGATCAGAATTCGAATCTTCACATATTTCATTTATTTGTGAAAGGCGATTGACAGTTGTGTCTTACAGCTTTTTTAAACCATTTTCGATATCTCTTTTATCACATATATATTCCATATTATCCAAATGGAAATTCCATATTTCCAATTATCAATATCACAGTATTTTCTCTGATCAGTTTAGCACGAGTATATTATATATAGATATTATCTATCTAATTAATGGGATTGCCTCCGGGTAGTTCACACGTTGGATGCCATAGCGACAAATATGGATACGAACCGACATTTAATTTCCGTAATACAAGAATTTTGATTTTCATATTTGCATATTAAAATATGGATTTAACAAATTGTATTACATGCATATATTATAATAAATAAATTTATACATTGTATATGCTATTAAAAGATATTTGTGAACTGCCTGCTAGTTATTACGTAATACTATTGATAACATTAAAAAAGTTAAATAAATACGCATTTTAAAATAATTACGATTTCAAATAAACATTATTTGCAGTTAAAAAATATTTTAAATAGTTATAATATTTTAACAATTCTATTTCTACTTCCACATTATTTTTGGAATTTCGTCTAGGGACGTTGATAAATGCAAATGTAAAATTTCAACGAATTATAAACCATGAATCGTAAACATTTCGCAACGTTACTTTATTCTGCGCTTCAATTATTATATGTATACATCTTTGATGTAGCAATTCGCATGGATATACGCGTGGATATGAAAGATCCAAATAAAAAAGAGATTAAATGTGCAATGTACGCGACGATGTAATCTACACCGAAATGAGTTTTTGCATTTTGAGATGATGCCGTGTTGCATTAGTTGAATGAGGAGTGGTAAAAATATGAGTTTCTTTCTGCGCTGAATTTATGTCCTTTGCAGCTATCAATGATTAGTATCATTTTTCTACGCGACGATGTGTTAGGTGACAAGCTGAAGTCCCATTTTAATAATGCTTATCTTATGGAGTGTTTTTGTGAAAAAATACTTTAATGGCTGTGAATGTTATATTATGCATGTTCTATTCAAGCTTTGGGATCTGTTCTTTGAGGTACAATTTTAGCTGACTCGATCTACAGATTAAAAAGATGAATATAATGCAGGAACAGTTGCAGAGAACAATACTGTACCTATAGCGTAAAATATGATAAATGTATTCACCATTCATTCAGAATACAAGGGATCAGAAAATGAACTTGGGGCAGTAGCATAAAATACGTGAATGACAAAATTACATGAATAACCAAAAACGTTGAGCAATCATTTAAACAATTGTACACTTTCAAAAGTTCCAATCGTCCTCATGATGGATAAAAAAGAAATTCATAGTTAATTTGCGGAAAAAAATTGTGGAAATCGTGATGATGCTTACATTAATTAAATCACTTGACTATTCGAAGAAAGGTTAATTTCGATTAATATTAATAACAATAAACTATACAAATTAGTGTACTTGATGTTCTGATTGAAATTGTTGTTTCATCGCAAAAGCTTCGCTGGTTCTATTTACTGGGAGGCCTCTATTCGCATTGTATTTACAATGTTCCTCATCCTTATCCATGAACAATAATGGCAACTTGTATACGCCGATCGAGCATATACAGAGAACGAACGGTCACTCTATCCATTTTCTCTGCCCTTCCCTCGAATACGAGTTCTTCTCTGCTATGGACGAATGTTTTACGTGGAACACTTCCAAAATAAACTCGGTCCGTCTATATTGTACAAATCTGCTTAGGTAATGTCTCGTTCGACTAGTGTATGTGCTAAATTACGAACGAGGTTGATTCCCAGGGATCCATTTGCGTCTGCTATTTCACCTTGAATTTTCGCAGGACGTATATCATACTCGTTCTCGAAACGTCACGACCAACCGTGCGTTGCGGGTAGAATTTGAAGGACCGCCAAACTCTTCATGCGATTCTTTTCCCTGCTCTTCCAGAAGACTATTTTTCATAATTTTTAATAAACTACTCCGTAGAAAACGTTTGCATCCGTCACTATGGCAGGCTGGTACAAATCATGACTATCTTTCAGTAGTTCTGTCACATTGTTTGCATTAGTTCTAAAAATACAATGGAGAATCAAGTTTCCACGAACAGATGGGAAAAATTACATATCGTATGTTTTCTTAATAGGTACAGCATATATTTAGGTAATGTATATATTTATATCTTATATACACTTATTTATGTAGATTTCTTTTGTTTTCACATATGTCGCTATACTATGCAACGTACTGTAAGCCATAAGAATTATTCAAAGAGAAAATGGCATCAGATATACAACAGATATCAACAACTAATTACTGATTGAGAACTTGAACTCTATTTTTCTTGAAATTACGTTTTCTCAGACTAACATAACATACCAAGATTTACTCGACCGATTATTGGCTTGGAACGTAGCGACTAACAAGTTATTGTAGTTATTCTTTGCTGTGTCTAAACGCGTTTGTACGTTGTTAAAATACATACATATATATATATATATATATATATATATATATATATATATATATATATACACAAAATTAGCTTAAAATATTGTCATAATAATTTGCAACTGAGAATAGAAGTGTGACGAAAATTCTTGCTTCGGAAGAATTATCGGAAAATTTTCTGCAGGTATGTATTTAAAAGTAGACAGGAATTTAGAAAACGGTCCCGGCTGATAAGAGGATTCCTAGGAAATCCACACCGGCAGGTCGAGCAAAAGATTTGGTAGTTATCGGAATGAAAGGAAAGTGTCGATGATATGTATGTATTTGGTAGTCTGTTCCTTCTGATAGCGCCCGCTACAAGATTCTGGATCAAATGCAAACATGCCCGTTGTTTTTAACACCACGGTTTGTTCTGTAGCTATTCGTGATTCACCATCATGGATGGAATAATCTCAAGCACACACTCCATGCATCGATACACAGGACGCAGAACAAACAGGTCGTCCAATAGAAACGACATTCACTCTGCTACACAATGCCTTTTACTTCTGAATGTTTTCCGATGAATCTACCGTTCAATTTTCCAGCACGTTAATTCACGGGACGCGTTGGTGTTTAATTCAGCCTGTTCCTTGGGAACTGTTGTCACATTCGAAGCCACTTCGGGCGCAATTCGTGACATTACATTAACCCTTAAACCGACGCTGTTCGGGTCCAAACAACCTGTATTTATCCGCTGGGAGCAACACTCTTAACAAGAACAAAGTGATTGACCGTTCTCGGAACTTTTATTTGACTGCTATTGAAATGAACTATAGCATCTATTTTCATGATTGGATTGCGAATTCTATGCATTTATGATAAAAGCGACTAAAATACCAAAGTGTCAACACAAAATCAATACGAAAAGTGTAAACACTTCTTTTTACGAAATTATTAAAAAAGAAGAAATACATTTTTATTTGATTTCTCTTTCTTACAATTGAGTTAGAAAATATTTATTTTTGTATGGTGAAGGCGTATGTGAATAATAATAATGTGTCTAACAGTGCGCGTGTGATGTATAACAAACAATAAATATATTTGTAAAACAACAATAACAATAAACTAGTCGACGAAACAACAATAACGAGAAAACGATAACAACAGTAACGAAGAAAAATAACAATAACGAAACGACAACGATAAAGATTCTCAATAGAAGAAAATATCGACTGGACTGGCAAGGGATATACGGTCGTCCCAGTCGGCGAGTTTCCGAATTGTTTAAAAGAAGCAGAGTGGAAATTCGTTACTCTTGAAAACGAAGGGAAAATGACCTTTCATAAAACACTTTGGAAAAAGTCGTCGCCTATGAGGGCTTTCAAACAATAAGGCCCAGGATCCTTGAGACCCGGCCACATATGGTACGCATATGGGAAGGGTAGAATTTCTGCTTCCGAAAATTCCTTCCTTCCCACGTTGCGGATGCACTACATTTTCTATACCTAAAGATTCGCAGACTATTTTGAATTATTTATAGATTTCTTGTAAAACTTAGGCAAAACTTAGGCATCAGTCAACCTTAAACAATGTGAATATTTTTTTAGGCATCTTTACCATCCAAAGTACTAAGAATACTGTAACTCTTTGTTGTACTATTTAAATATCTCCATTCGCATATAAAAATTAAAAAAATGGGTGGGTTAAAAAGAAGGGTAGAAGTTTGAATTTTGATATTTGAATCATTTACAAAGCATAATTAAGAACTCGTTCAGTCTTCCATCGTGCGAAACACAATTAGTATAAATCACGCGAGCGGCGTGATAATTGGCTCATAATTCAGACGAAAATTGCAAACCGGGCTCAATTATATGTATGTATGTAGATGATTAACGTGCGAGCGTGCTCAGCAGATTCTATTTCGGTTTCCAATCGGGTATCGAAAGCTATCGGAACAATATTGTGCATGTAGAAAGCAGCTATGTATAGTTCGGACTATGGGGTTCTTTCGATTTATGTGATAACGTTCCCACGGGTGTTTTATTTCGTATCGACTAGTGTTTGTCACCGTTTTCTGGCGATCGCAAATTAAACAGACCAATAATAGTAAATTTCATGTCGTAGTATAAATCAGCCGTGCGTTTGCAATGTTTTAATGAATACAGGAAGCACTAGATTTTTAAAAGTAAATACCTCAGTGTGTGTTTCTAGTTTGCGTATAAAAGTCTAGAAAATCGAGAGTTCAAATAAAGATTCACAGTATGTATATCACTACTATTTAGGCGATCGGTTGTCCAAATTGTTGCTATAGTGCGCGTTTTCAGTTAAGCTAGCGAATGTGTGTGAATTCGATATTTCATTGAAATGTAAACAAACATACGAAATAATGTCGAGAATAAAGTAAAATATAAAACATATTAAATAATACGATGCTAAAAGAACTTTTCCCCTAAAGTCTCAATGCAGCAAAAAATAAAGGGACCGTAGTTAGAATAGAGAGAGAGAGACTACTTGTTAAGGGCAGGCCATCGCAGATTGGCTTATCGTTTCCAATCGATTGGAAAGCATCGTTACGCGGTGCTCCATGACTGCCTACCAATCGTTTCGTGCCTGCTTGAGATGCAAATCTTGATCGTGAGCGAGCCACCCAGTGCTTTGGTCCACTCAACATACTTCCCTGCGATATACATATACGTACATGCCATGCACGTAGGGTGTTCGGCTACACGTGGTCATCCGTTTAGGGGATTAATTCTGTTGGTCAAAGGAAGACGGACATTGAGGGCGACAAATCTGATGTTTCAGCTTCGTCACCGGGATATTAGGGGATTAAAATAATGCACATATAAAATAATACATATCACATCATTTTCGAAGAGAGGAGTGTTTATAAATAGAACTTTATATATGCTTTGTAAGTCTACATTTCATCACTTGACCTTACATTGGACTTTAATCCTCGCACGAACCGTTTATGACCGCGAGCGGCAGACTCAGTCCATGCAGATCCAAGTGTGGATCTCATTGCTTAGAATTTGAATTTACAGCATGAATCGGAATTCGTAGTACAACCGTGCAGGGGCTGATTCTACGTGGAAAAATAAGAAAAACATTTGATATAACATTTTATAATTATAATTATATATATATATATATATATATATATATATATATATATATATATATATATATATATACAATATATATATAATATATATAAAAAATATATATAAAAAAATAAGAAAAACATTTGATATAACATTTTATAATTATAATTATATATACATATATATGTATATATAATTATAATTACAAAATGTTATATCAAATGTTTTTCGTATTTTTCCACGTAGAATCAGCCCCTGCACGGTTGTACTACGAATTCCAATTCAATATATATATATATGTTATATATATATATATTATTATATATATATAAAGAATAACAAATAATTTACAAATAATATAAAGCAAATCTTTAATCAAACTCTATGCACGGTGGCCCGAAAATGTTATATCAAATGTTTTTCTTATTTTTCCACGTAGAATCAGTCCCTGGTTATCAGTTAAATATCTTCAGTTAAATCAGTTAAAATAGCTTCGAGTGCAAAGGGTTAAGTGTGTTTGACGACTATATCCGTCATGGAGATGTGGCAGAATTTTTTGTCATGACAATTATATCCTTTATTCGTAAAATTTTGTTACAATTTGATATTTAAATTGTAATTCTGGCGAAAATTAAATTATATTCGTAAATTTTAATATGTTTGAAATGTTTAGAGGTCAAGACGAAATGAAACAAACAGATGAAAATTATAAATAATTTTAGTTGGATTTATAACTTCCTTAGAGCTAACTCGTCGCGACACGAGAGCTTATCGCGACACACACTGGTGGGCGCTTTGCAAAAAGCGCCTGAATTATGTGTACTCTTTCCCCGCCGTATTAATCGAGTCATTGATAGTGGAAATCGCCAAAATCATCGTTAAAAATCGTTTAAAAGCTATTCTTTTATCTGTCATATGTAAGTTGTTATGTTGATCCTATAATTTTTGCACATTTAAAGCAATAACTTATGGTCATTTATCAGCTGTAAATTAAATTCACCAGTAGTGATAGCATAGAATTCTCATCAACTCATTATATCCTCCACAATCACAGGTTTCCTTTGTAACAATTTCAAGCTTTCAAGATTCATAACTTTGAAAATTTTCTATAACTCAGGAAACTCTGTAATTTGAAGTTGTTCTCGAAACCAATTAACCCTTAAATGCATGATTTAATGAATTTTATTTAAAAAATAGGGTTATAATTTTTCAAATGAGTGGAAATCGGGAAAAATATTAAAAAAAATTATAAGTCATATCTTATAGGGTTTTTATTGAAAAATATTAATGATTCATTTTTGGTACACTATGTAAAATAGACATAAAAATTCTTTAGTTAGTATGACATATCTATAACAAAATTATAAACCACATGCATACCACACCAAAACAAAACCAACAAACCAATAAAGGAAGCATAGTACTAAATACATGTCGTAATTATTACCATTAGTGCATGTTGTCCCATTTTTGCATCAACACGAAATAAGCCCTCCATACACATGATAGTTACGGAATATAGACAAAAGTACTAGCAAATTAATAAATAAGAGCCTTACCTTTAGAAAATATTGTTTGTTTAACGAATACACCAAAATATTTCTAAATAATCCACTTCCAAAAGTACGTAAATGAACCCGCTATCAAAAATGCGCGCCAATTGGTATAACGTCAGAAAGATACAAATATTGAAGTCAAATGTCATTATTTTAGTTAATTTTTGATAAGTCAATGGACAAAGGAATCACTGCCATTCAGCCAAATGTATCGATATCAAAACTGTTGTCGGGTATCCGCGCAAAAAGTTATTGATTCATTTTTGGGACTCTATGCATTTAAGGGTTAACCGTGTTATTGAAGAGTTGCCTTCACTTGATAGAAATTTAAGGTGGGGTACAAGCTTTCTTGATTATCGTCAATTTTCAGTAGTAAATCTGCAAATAGTGGTAGCCGGCGGAAACGCATGAGGTCGCTCTGTAGCGACAAACGGGGCAGTGACCGAAGCCCGCAGCTAATGGCAAAACACCAAATCTGTCGACAGCCTCTTTGACATGTCTGGCTACTAGCTGTCCGAAGTGCTAGCAGGACGCACCCACTCGCTACAAAACAGGGGAAAACAATCTAGAGAATCCTTCGGACGGCTTGAACTCCCACAGCAGTATAAAAATACATTGAGCTTTTAAACCCTTAATTCCAATGCTAATTTAACCATAATTGAGAATATCACATGTCCATTAATATGTCCATTCTCCTGTCCATTAAAATATTTGTTAAAGAGGGCGAGTTCCATTCGGCAATATCATAAACTTGACGAAAAAGTCTAAAAAACTTCGGTTTTGCCTTGCAACATTTTCTTTAAGAAAAATTGGACACTCTGGCGCTGCGTAACAATGTGTCTGCAAAATATCTGTTAACAAGTAATTACAGTAACAATTGCAATAAAAAATTGTTACGCATCAGTTTCGTTGGTGCAGTATCATAATCTTTCATATGTCTATCCTTACATATTCCAATAATTTTGAAAACTTGACAATTTGTGAATACTTTAGTACACAACCAATACAAGCATTAATTGCTTAAAATTATTTTCAGTAAATTCCAGAAATGAGAAAATATGTTTAGAGACAATCTCACGAGCAAAATGTACGAAATAAATTTTTCACAATTTACCTATCTCCAGATTGAAGTAAAATGTAACGTATACTAGTTGCGCGTATATTTTATTAACTGCCTCCTGCCTTTTAATTTCATTGTCGGTTGTAGATAGTTAAAAGTATTTTCATGCGGTTTCTGTTGTTCTGCATCACAATTTTTCAGTCTCGACTAAACGTTCGCCTTTAAAACAGCAATAATAACTTCTTTCGCATTCCTTGCTTTCAATCCCTTAATGTTAAGATAAATAGAATGTCCTAATTGGTTTAAACATTAAAAAAGTCTTTTGGTCTCTTTCAATAGTATTCAAACGTTCGTAATATTATAAAAATATATATCATTGTATTTAGGTGTGTCTACAGGATCGTTGTATGTAACGAATTATTGGCATAATTTTCACAGTTAATGTAGAAAATATTCTTAATTACATGAATAAATAAACGGAGTTGCTTCGTCACCTCGCCGTTACCTCGACGCCAGACCAACAAAAAATGTTATAAAAAGCAATGCGCAACGGAGACTCGGCGAGGTAGAGGGATGCATTGATGCGGGAAATTGAATTCTCGAAAAATCAGTGGACAATCCTGTTAGGCGGATTCAGATAGGATCTTGATCGTCGACACTGTAGTTCACGGGGGCGTCGATATTCAAACGCCGAAACGTCGCAACGCGATTAAGTCTTAATCTACATGGTAGTTCCAATCACGATTCGGAATATTATTAAACGCTGCTCAAACAAACCGAATGCGAATCAACGTTTGCGTGCCAATCACGTTCGAACGCGTTGAATGTCTGCTTCCATGCCACACGATCGTGCCTCGACTAAACTGCCACTGCAAATCGGACCTAATTTCTTCGAGTTTCGAGCGTGCCGATTGCCGGCTCTGTTTCATACGTTTCTACTCGCCGTGCCGTTGAAATTCTGATGCAATTACCAGACCGTCGAGTATTTACATACATTTACATTTTATCGATCCATCATCCCTCTATCAAAGGGGTGAGTAGATAGAAAATAAAATAACTGGAGTTTAAACGCCGTTGATGTATGCAGTCGGTTGGTTTTCCATTGGTCTTGTTATACGAAACTGTTTAAAGAACTGCAATCTATTAATTGATTCCACCGTATCGATCTGGTACTTTTCAGAGGCGTCAGCCTGAATCACAATTTATGGATCATGACCATTGCCTCGAGCGACGTGAATGACCTGGATCATGCGCATCGATTGCTGGGTACATACCTCGTAATCCACGGGAAACAGAGGGGAGGCTTAGGTCCCTTTGGCGATTTCGAAATTGAGCAAAATGAGGGAGGCTTAGGTCATTTTGGCGATATCGTAATTGAGCAGAAATTGGCCTACAAGGCTGAGGCTTTCATCCATTTCTGCTTTATGTACCCTGAA
This sequence comes from Megalopta genalis, assembly GCF_051020955.1. Lineage (NCBI taxonomy): Eukaryota > Metazoa > Arthropoda > Insecta > Hymenoptera > Halictidae > Megalopta > Megalopta genalis. The sequence continues at coordinate 21,087,977 of NC_135018.1, read as the reverse complement.
TTGTCGTTTTATCAAGTGCTGTAAATTTTCTGTTTAACAAATTTTGTTCGTATTTGAAATTATGTTTATAACTTGCAAACGTTAATTGGTTTCGTTAGTAATATCGTGCTTGTAGAAGCAAGTCATAACAGAATCATAGATTCCCTTAAACCATTCAATCTTTTTTATATCATTTTTTTTTACTTTTAATATCGATTTTTAGACTAATGGCATTATGTAGAAAACAGAAGAACGTTTCGAGGCAATATTGCTTGTTATTTTATGGAAAATAAAAGCATGCTAATTTTCGAATAGCAATTTTCAGTCAACAAGAAATATTATTCGTTAATATTTTATACCTTATTTATCGTTGGTAGCATTTTGTGTAGCTAAAGCATACTAATTTTCGAACAACAATTTTCAGTATTGAAATCAACAAGAAATATTATTCGTTAATATTTTATACCTTATTTATCGTTGATAGCATTTTGTGTACCTAAAGCATCCTAATTTTCGAACAACAATTTTCAGTATTGAAATCAACAAGAAATATTATTCGTTAATATTTTATACCTTATTTATTGTTGGTAGCATTTTGTGTAGATTATTAATAGTTAATAAATTTCTCCTGAAAATGGAACTGGATTTACAAGGCGAAACATTTTCCCCGTGGTATGAAATATTTTAGCACATGAACGCAATCACGAATTCCGCGAAACAATATTCTACAAATACGATTATTTCTCGTGTTCTGAAATCCTTCAACTCGTTAGATTTTATGCACCAATTATAAACCATAAAGTTCTGTAGTGTGATTTTAACAACTTGCCAATCCATAACTCTGTTCCGACTAGAATTAGCAAAAATTTGTGCCTGAAACTTTTCTACTAGTCCTTAACAAGCTCCGTCATGCTATTACCACGATGCTTCCACAAGCACGTAACGTGTAAATACTTTGTAGGAATGGAACCCCGTTTTTGCGAAATGGTTTCTTTAGGTCTTTTATGAACTGCAGGATGAAATATTTCATTTTTAAAAAACTTTCATTAAGTGCACACATTGTTCTAAAACATTTAAACATTCTTTTATAATGTTCTTAACATTATTAGTTATACTGTTATGTTTTAATATTATATAATTTAAAAATATATTTAATAATATTGTATCATTACTAATGAAATTTTAGTATCATATCAATGTTGTAAATGTTATACTGTTCTAAAATATTTAAGCATTTTTTGATTTCTGACACTGTTGTTTATCGTATTTGTTGTTCATTTATGTTATGCTATGTTATCGTGAAATATTAGATTGCCATACAGTAGATATTGAAATTTATAATGTAAATGGTAGAAAGCGTTTTGATGAAGAAATATTATCATATCCACAGGTTTATTATATGTATACTCTTTCGGAATCCATCATTCGATGGATGGTTAGTGTAGTGGAGCCGGTTACTGTATAATATTAGTGACCAATTAGTTCATATTTATCGAATTAATTAAATTTTTTGATTCAAAAATAATCAAAATAGAAGAATAAATATATTATAAGAAAGAAAAAATATATAAGAATTTAATATATCTCATTTGATAAATATTAACTAACCGACTCCACTACCTTATATTAAATTTTTTCAGATTTTCCAGAAAACTATTATTTACTGAAAAATCCATCTACTAGTAAAACTATATACAGCTTAACCTTCCTACGGTCTTCCTAAAGACTTACAACAATGGTGTCACATAGATCTGTACTATAATACACTGTTTTAAGCTTATGAAAGGATATAATAATTAATATGAAAATGCGAAAGAAAATAAAAATTCATTTGTAAAAACCAAAGATGGTTTAACACGTTAAATGCCAAACACCATTCCCAAAAATTCGTACAAAATTCAAAGTGATTTAATCAATGAAACTGAAATCGGATAATTAAAATTGATCATACTGAGTGATATTTTAACTAAAAATAAACATCCTACTAAAATTCAGTTCGATCGAATATATTACAATAAAAATGAATTTTGAAAACCAGTAAAAATTTAGTTTTAAGTATTAAGTAACAACTTATGAAATGCAAGTGGGATCAAAATGTGTCAATTATTGCGATAACGATTTCCAGTGAACAAAATTAAGAACAAATGCAATTGTTTAAAATCTCCGTTAAGAATCATGTCTGTCATACGTAGGAGCCAAGTGGTTGCAATTTATATGCCCCAGGGAGGCTATACAAAACGCTCTCCCTATCTCGTTAATTTTGCAAAATATGCAAAAACGTAAGGTGCGTTACCTTTTGCCGGGCAAATACCCTTCCCTGGCTAGCCGACGTACCTTTGCCCCCCTGCCCACGCAGCTCCCTCGTTCTATGCATATACCTTTTGTTACTTTCCGTTCCCTACACGTATATCCCTACTCTTCCTCCCCATTGAGCAACTTCTCTGTTCCCTTCCGTTCCTGGTCCTAGTAACTCCTCCTTAAAACTATCTTGGTCTGGTTCGCCCATGCTCGCGGTTATGGTTGACGGAGCACGTGGTGTAAAATTCGCCAGCATCGAAAAACGGCTGACGCGGAGAAGCCGCCGGTGGTTGCCCAGCGAACCCTCCAATCGATACAGCTTCCGTTCACGTACTGCCCTCCCACCTTTCTCTGCTGGCAGTCTGGGGTGTGGTGGTAGTTCCGGACTACCTGTTAGACGCCTCCGGATCCAATATGGTTATATGTATACAGTCGCCGGACAAGATTTACGCGAACGGTATGTTCTGCATCGGTGAGAAACTGCGTAAATCGAATCTCCCACTATAAAACAGCGTGCGCCAATAAGAGGGAGAGAGCAAGTCCAAGAAGGTATATGGCACGTGTGCCCACGTGACCGATGTACAGGGTGTTCCATTCGATTATCTTGCAGATTATTCGTCGTCGGCCCCTTGTTTTCTGAACACTTTGAAAGAATGCCTTTGGGTTTCGAATGCCAGAGGCTGTTTCAAACTTTTAGCAACTTGACAGGACCTGGCTAGTCAGCATTGATTTTAACCCTTGGGAGGTGAATGCTTTCGAGGATTCCTTGGCAGACATGTCTAGATTTAACAAAATCTTCTTCTTTTATCTCTTTATTATCTTTTAATCTTTTATTATCTTCTTCTGACTTTTCACGCAGGTTTCTGGACCTTGTTCATTGATATCTACGCTTATTAGGCATGGCACAAATGGATAACGATATATGGCAATTAGATAGTTAGAATTTGGATGCATCATTTGTAATTCTAGCTCTAAATGCTCACAAGTGCTGCCTAGGATTATTTTACAATGATTGAAATTATAACGACGCATTTGTGAGAAATGATTGAATAAACATTCCACTGATGCATATAATAGAATAAAAGTCAGGCAAAATTTGAATAAATTCAATCTTGTAATTTTGATAAGGCAATGCAATAGCAGTCTGTACTCAGTTTAGTGTTAAGTACAGTGGAACCTCGGTTATCGCAAATGCACAATAGTGTTGCACGTGGATGACCCTAGATTGAGCTATTTGCATGTGAACAATGTGAAAAATTTGTATGTTTCCGAAAATTTCAAGCAGGATTATTAACTTTGGAAATTTTGAATAACTCAGGACAATAACTTACAATAAAATCGAAGACTCGAAGAATCGTGTATAATAAGTAAATTTAATGTAAACGTGCACAATAACGTCACATCAAATTATTTTTCTTTTAAAGGGCAGGAATACGTATCTCGTTGGTTTAGTATCAAAATATTATATAAAATTATCGTTTTTAAAATATCGAGAACACCAACCGAACGTCAACATCTGAATTTTTCATGATTTTCATTCGCTTCGCATGGAGTCCCGAAAATTTTACAGTTTTATCATCTACTACATATTTCAGTGGCCAATCGATATGGTCTTTGGCTCGTTTTGAAAGTAGACGCTATGAATATTCCAAACTAGTACCACATAACTCGATTACAAATTTCAACGGTTCTCGTATTCACGTATCGAAAATTGTACACGCTTCTTGTTATTATTTTTTGCGTAATCTTAATATGACATTCCATTTTCATAATCTCATGAGAGCTGCGAGATATAGTTTTAGAAATTACGGTTACGAGCTAATCAATCAGGAGTTGAGTAGCATTGAATGAGACAGACAGGATCAATGACTAGACAGGACCTCCCTTGACCGCGCTTTCTATTTAAAATTCTGCGCTATATGGTAAAGCTACGGTATGTATGTATATACCAGGAGCTTGTACTATTTTTACTTACAAATTTTCTGGTTGACTTTCTAAGAAGGGACTTTACATTACCATGAAGTTGAAGAAACTAGGTTATCGAAATTATAATATAAAAGTAGACATTCTCGTGAACAATTTTGTAGATTCAGACGATTGAACTTGGTATCTCTAATAACATCCAAGTATTTAAACTTTCATTAACGAACGTCTCTATTGTACTCTAACGAGCTACATATACATATACATAGATCAAACTTTATATCGTATTTAAAAGATTTTATTCTAACAGGCTTGGGATAACGCCTCGCAAGTTGGCGCACTATAAATGGATTCTATGAAAGTTTCAGACACATTTGCCCGTGCTATTCCCGCGAGACAATTACCGTCTAGTCTCTGCATCCGAACACCCATTATCCGAAATACCCCAATGCACGAACAGTCCCTTATCCGATGTTCTATTAGACGGACTGCGAGTGTGTCCAGTAACAGATTACACATTTTACCCCCAACGAAATTTCAAAATGTATCAATCAAGACGATTATCCGTGGATTTTAATTTTGAATGTGAATGTTCCATCGTCTGAGAACTGCTTCTAATATAATACATTTCCGACTTTTGTGGGGAAATATTGTATTTCAGTGGAGGTAATACGATAGACAGGCATCAAACAGTCAATATTTGAGAGAATCGAGAAATAAAGAAAAAAGAATAACTGGATTCTATATACATTCGGTATTTCCAATAGTTCCCAACTCGGTTATTATTGCTTCAATACATATTGGCTGAACACTTCTTTTTACACAAGTCATCAAATTAGTTTTAACAGGCTTTTTGCACACAAGAAAATAAACTACCTCTGAATAAACTGCTTATTTGTGTTTCGTAATTTTATTTGCACAATCAGTAAATTCTTCAAACAGATAGCGTTCTTATCATGCAGATGACCATCTAATTAGATGTTATTTTAGAAAAGGTCGTAGTATTTATACTTAGTTAGTTTGCCAGACCAGACAGATCCTCTTTCGGAACTATCTGATTACAATTTCATACGATTATTTCTTTATATGTATTTTTATCCATATAGTTATTTGCCTCGTTTCCAATAATATCTAAGGTTTTAGGTAGATCCTAATTTCGAATGCACCACGGGGTACGGAAGGCTGTTGTAAATATTTTTGATTGCAGCAACTCTAATTTAGCTATTTGGCTCTTTGCCGATATTCTCCATCACGATATTCCATACGTTCAGCTAGGTTTTATTATCGTTTTATAGATTTTCTAGTTATTTTCCATTCTAGATTTAAATTTGTTAATAGTTGATCCATATTCTTTCTATTAATAGAAGGACCTCGGTTATCCGAACAATCCGGGGAACAAGATACTACCATCGCTCTGCTATGTCTTTATGTTTGGATAATTACAATTTTAATGCCGTTTTAAGTTCGTATTTTGAAATCTAATCGTTTTTCTCCAAATACGTTAATAACGTTATTAATTTAGCTAATTGAAATTAAAATACGTCGATAAATACATTAAAGATTTTGTACAACACATTAGTTTTACTGACTTCAAATTTGAAGTCGTATATCTATAGGAAATTGTTCAATTTTCTGTTAACTAAACGACTTTTACATTTCATTCTACATGTAGAAAAGGAAATAATTCAGTGTGCATTAAATGTCATGAATATAACCTGACATTCAAGGAGATCGAAGATATTAATCTTATACGTAGATCAATGGCTACGCTGGCCTACTCTTCTAAAAATCGCTAAGTGTTCATGACACCATCTCTAATACTTTTGAACTTTTGAACTTTGAAACGCCTGTCGTAGATCATTATGTTACATTTCATCTTTTTAGGTTTAAACTCTTTCAGAATAAGGATTTCGCTAAAGAATCCCATTACTCAGGTTTGCACTTTCGCTACTGCTATTAGTAGATGTAATCTGAAATCATGTGATTCGCTTAAATATTACGTTACGTTACAGCTATCAATGTCTGGTGCTATTTAGGCGATTTACATTTAAAGGTAATTACGTATTTATTACGTGATTTAGGTGATAACGTATAAATATGCACATTTTTTACTTGTTAGTTTCTAATTGATCACGTTATATTTAATCTTTCGTTACAATGTGTTGAAAATAAATACATGCTCGAAATCACATTATTTCATTTAACACGTTTATTACCGAACCAACAACCATAAAATTCTACTCTACAATCTGTATGTACATAATTACTTCATGAAATGAAAGACTGAAAAATAAGGATATGACATAATTAGACTAAAATTAATAATATATAATATATAATAAATAATTAGAATAAAAGCGAGTACATGAATATAAAGCTATAAAATGCTTCAGAAGAAATTAGGAACGCTGTTGTACCCTCCTCACATATGATATCAGCACCATGATTTTATAGCTTACAACATATTTTACCATAAACAGCTAAAGCTTTTCAGGTAAAGATCATTATCGCAACAGAAGCTGGTAGTGAATGCATTTAATCTATATCTCATCATAACATTGAAATCACATACTGATTTATTAATGTTTTTTTAATTTCATTTCATTTGTATGAAATTAAATGCATTGCAACTTTTAAATCTTACTTCACACATCAGAGTAAATTCACTTTGGAGGATCTTGTAAATTCATTGTTAATTCATATGTAAAGGTTACGTTACTACATTCACTGGTTCCAAGTTACGTCAATTATTTTGAACCCATATAAAAATGTCGGAGTACGAAGACAGAGAAACGAATTCTATTCGACTCTCGTTTCCCGTGAATTGCTTCAGAAAATTTAGATTTCGCACAAAGATCCGTAGTCTACTTGCAACGATTACTCTTTCCACCCTCCCTCGCAGGATACCCAATTAAATTTAGTAATTATCGAGATCGAGTAAATAATTGCGTCAACGAGTCAGTGAACCTGTTAAATTAGAAGGTTTATTGGCTGCAACGCGTACAAATTGCTGATATTACACCAATTTATTGGGAGCATTTATTGCCCGTGTTTGATGCGTCCGCCGCGAACCAAGTGAATCGTGCGACCCTTTGAAACCTGACTCGAAAGGCACCGACCAAGGTGAAAAATTTCGATATAAACAGCCCGGTCCCCGTTATTTATGTTCAGTCAGTCGTATCTAACTCGCATAACATCGATTTCCATGCGAGTTGTTTCCAGACGTTGCCGAAACGGCAAAAACAGGCTACCCGTCAGATCGAGTTCAGACCATCTCATTACAACTGTTTTAATGATTCTTCATCACCGAACAAGACGACAGCATAAAAACGGAACGTCCTCCAAACGACGAACGTCTACAGTATACATATGTATACAGACACTCCAGAAGAATGTTACAGAAGAATCAAATTTTGTTCGATTCAGAAGAAATTAATAATATTCATAATTAACACTTTAACTGCGCCGCGTTACCTATTCCTAGGTGACAGAATTATTTCCTCAGATTCAAGAATGAATATTTACGCTAATCTACTATATCTTCCTAATTTACAAAATAATTTATATTGTACAACTTAATTTTTTGATTTTAATTTGTTTAAATAGAATACTTTGATTATAGGAGATTTCTGAGGTTGTGGCGTGGCAAACGATTTTCATCACGAGTCTAACTCGTTATATGTAGTGCAAGGGGTTAAAGCAGAACTGTTCAACAGCTTGCCCCGTACGGGCAGCGGTTTTCAGCCCAGGACAAACACCGATTGGCTGGCACGTTTGCTTTCCAAGCTGTCTCATTCCCGAGGGCAACGCTGCCCCTTCTTTAGCTCCTCTTGAGACTCCCCACCATTAATGACACGTTATTTGGCTGAAGACGATGACAGAGATCGACTGTAGGTTTCGTCGAGATTCAGTGAAATACAATCAGCATCGAACGATCGGCATATAACGGCAATGTGTGCGAGTGAGAGAGAAAAAATGGCATGAAAACATAAACACTTGGCTATTTCTTTTCTTGCATCCTCGCTCCGCTAAGACACTTGCCCGTAACTTTGCCCTTAGCCTGTGGTTTTGCCCTTGCCAGCTCTGGGTTAAAGAAAGAATCTATGTATTGCAATCGAGGCAGACAATATTTATTCTACACAAACATCCAGAATCTATCGATTACGTTCCCAACATAAATTCAACGAAAAATGATTTCCCGCAACATCCTTGCACCCTATACATACAGGGTGTCCCAAAAATGTCTCGCAATCCGAAAGTAGGGGATTCCTGAGGTCATTTGAAGCAACTTTTTCCTTAGCGAAAATGCAATCCGCGGTTTCGTTTACGAGTTATTAACGAAAAACAGTGACTAATCAGAGGCGAGATCATTTGGCGCGAGACGGCCGAGCCAATGAGCGGAACTGGGCTCCGTGCACTCGTTGGCTGGGCCGCCACGCGCCAGCCGAGCTCGCCTCTTATTGGTCAGTGTTTTTCGTTAATAACTCGTAAACGAAGCCTCGGAGAAAATTTTCCAAAAGGAATAAGTTGCTTCAAATGACCTCAGGAACCTCCCATTTCCGGATTGCGAGACATTTTCGGGACAGTCTGTATATAATATAAAGCTTTTTTTGTTTTCGCGACAAAGTGGTGTTGAGTAGCTGGTAGGTAACGTCCGGAATAGCGCGGAGTGCAAAGTGTTAATATAAAATACGCGAAACATTTTTCTGTGTTCCATCTCCCCGGCGAATTTCATCCGAATCGGTGTATGGAGGTTGGCAATGTTGACTCCCTACAGTCAGCCGACGCCTGGCATCTGAACTTTATTAAACTCACAGCGGGCGTTACATCAACAAAGATGCGTTACATTCACCTGATATGTAGGCACCTGTGTATATTGGTTCGTGGTTCCAGCTTTGAAATCGCCACGCAACGTTTATTTCGCACGGACCGTGCGAAGCGTGAACCGCGAAGCACACACTGGACGCGTGTATACAAAGTTTACCGACGAGATTGCCTATAGCTGGAGGAACAGTCGCGAGGCGAAGTTTTGGTGCGTTGGCTTGGGTAATAAGCCGGCGTACAGTTCATGCTTGGCCGGAAGTTCTATGGAACACAAAATACGAAATAATGTTACTGATATGCCGCGAACGTCGTTGTCGTCGTTTCCTCCCATTAAGCCTCCTCTCGAACGCAACTTTCATTCCAATCTACTTCAATCTTTTGTAACTTCGTGTCAGGACCAGAGAAGCAATTTCGGAACCATTTTACTCAAACCTTTCATTGCAAGTAACAAGCAATTTTGAGTTCGACAATACACTTTATGTGTACTCAACGCGTAAGCTGGAATGTAATTAACGTAAAACGCTCCCTTCTTCTCTATCCGAAAACGTTCGACGTTTGTTAACAAGTTCGGCTAGCAGCGTTCGGCGACAGCTTAGTGGAAGAGTTTGATCAAATGCGACGTATTCTCTTATGAAATATGGAAAAGAATATAAGCAAAGATGTCCTATAATTTAATTTTTATGTAATTAATTTTGCAATATTCACTTATATATTTTTTCATATTTCAGACCATTGGAAATGTAGAAAGAAAATGTTATTTAATCGTAGCTTCCTTTTGCGTAAATGTGCATAAAAAATTCGAGGAACGATAACGTACAAAGTTTCTCAGAATTGTGAATGCGGTTGAATTCATTATACTTTTAAAAATAAAAATTCTCGTGTATCTGCACTGTTACATGTATACTGCGTTAGTTTATCACTCTCCACGGTAGATTTTCATCAGTGCCTCTACGAAAACAATGCAATTAACATTTATCTTCTTCGTATATCACGTTTGCATACGTTGCCGCCTCGAAGAGAAGTTACAACTTGTCCTAATGTTTAAAAGCATCCTGCATATTGGTCTTGCCTGGAAGTTTCGAAACGTCTACAAGTTTATTAAGGGAACTCGAAGATTGTTTGGAAAATTGGTGGCTGGCGATAAAGGTAATTAGAAGGATGAAACAATGGCGGTAAGGCCTTGGAAGATGAGAAACATTCAACAGAAGTTCAACTAATTATATTGTGTCGATAATAATGACTCCGCTGGGATAATACATAGATATAAACTGCATTTACAATATTAACGTCGAGTTTTCTGTTGCAGAATTCGGGACACTGAAATACATGCGGCTCGAAAACGTGAGTTTCAGCCTTATTCGTTATACAAGACACAGCATCCTCTATCCATAATCCACGTATACGATCTGCAAGCACGCCTTGTTCGTTCCATTCCTTTCATTTTATTTTGTTAAAAATTGTAGTCTTTATTCTATTACAATTGTTAATCTTTACTCTTCGAAAGTTAAAATTATTTAAACTGGCAGAGTTTTAATCGCCGGATAAAGCCTTCTTTGCCATTTAAGGCTATACTTCGATCGCATTGCTGAAAAGAGATTGTTTTAATCTTTTTAGTATCCCTCTGTCCGTTGATTTACTACATACTACTCTTTGGCTGCACTCAGGAGAAACTCTGTCTACCGAACGTTTTTCTGATTTAGCTGTACGTTATCATCGTCCCGTGAAATACGTAGAATCCTTTCCCTTTGCATTCAACCATTTCATTAATTCTCCTTCTTGTTCTTTGTCGCGCTTGCCTGCCTTTTAACGTGCTTCACGTCCTTTCAAACTTAACCATTTCCGTTAATTGTATGATGAATGCGTTGCGGCCCCCTCTTTCCGTTTCTTTTATTTTCGTCCGCCTCGTTCTTTCGTCGCACTTTTCAATTTGTACTCCACCAGTTAGGGTTACATGTTATATCGAATTTCGATTATTCGTCGTTATATAATAGACAGAAATTATTATATGCGAATATGATTTCTTAATATATGCTTGAATAAAGAAGTTTGTCCAAAAATTGTTCACAGAGATATTTGTATAGTATCAGGAATTGTTAAAGAACAGATCAGAAGCCACCTATTTTGAGTTAGTTTTAGTGTTAATTATATTACTACCAGTGTTAATAATATAATTATAATTATTATTCCTACAAGAAAGTATAGCCAAACATCGCCACAATTTTTAAGTAATTGCAATTAAGAAATTATTTACGTACATCTTATCGACAGTGAATGTATAAAAGTTGTGTTATTCGAATTGCTTTAGGACTTAATTAGTAAACATTGTCGTTTCCTCGATCACTGTGATCATAATAATTATTTCCAAATCTTTCGTTGCGCATATATATCTAAAAACCGATAGCTACCTGTATTAATAAACATATCTCGCGGCAACGTGCAGCGATTGAACCGAGCATCAGCGAGTAGCATTCACGCAAGCTCTAGCGTAAAATTATGTAGCATTGTTTGCATTCCAGTTTCAGGATGAACGCGACGGTAACATACACGAGCGCGACGAGCACTTTAGCTGAAATTATGGGCCTCGAGTCGGATGTAAGAACGGATAAACCCGAAGATGAACTGGACAACGACGACCTTGATATCTCGCCGGTGACATTATCCTCAGCCTGGTCCAGAGTGGCAAGACTGCTTTTATTGTCTTCAATGGCCGTCGGCGGTAGCGTCGGCAACATCTTCATGATTTCCGCGGTAGTGGTCGAGGATCAGTTGAAGAAACGAGGTATGCCGGTTGTTATTCTATCCTTTAGCGAATCTATTGGTATCACTATCATATTCACTGTCAAACGACAGGAAATCACTTGGATCGCATCGCATCGTATCGTCTCATGGACTTTGCGTTCGCTGTTGCGTGTCCACTTGCATTCTATTGAATTTCAAACATTATTCAGTCAAATCATAAATAATTTCTGTTTTTGATTTAAACGAATCTATGGTTACAAAAACGAACGCCGCATGTCGCACGTTTTCACTTTGGAAATATTGTTGCTGAGATGTCTGATCATTAAAGCAGTGTTTTAAATTGTACATTTTGCGTCAATTTGTTTTCATAATTTTGTTTCTAATGAGTACGTTAATCCTATATTCTCGAACTCAATTAATACATAAACTGTAATCATAACGATAATCGTCTCCAGAACTCATCGGTAGACCGTGAACTTTTTCTGCAATATGTTCTGCATCGATTGTAAATCACAGAAGTTATATACGAATCTATTATTATTCATAAAGGATAATTATATTCTCCTAATGTGTCTAAAATTTTATATTCCGTCTAACAATTTTTATCATAAATGCATAATGGTGGTTCCTTGATGAATGAATTTTTGGCTTTCAGGAAACGCGTTTCTGGTGAACGTTGCGTTGGCAGATTTATTGGTAACGGGCCTTGTGATACCAGTGTCGGTTATCGTGATCCTGGCAGACCACGAGGAGTCATTGAGCACATGCCGATTCGAATGGACTCTCGAGGCTCTCTGCGCTTTAGTCACGGTGTTGACATTGGCAACGATCGCAATTGAAAATTACACTCGTCTTTGTCTACCACCGGAAAGGTAAGGATACACCAAATACCGGCGAATTCGAGATTTTGTCTTCTCTTGCTTCTCTCTCAGCTTTTCATAAAGCAAACCACCTTGCCAACGACCATATTACAAGCTGCTGATGCATAGAAGTTGAAAAAACCGAAGCTGATGCATAGAGCATGAAACTGCGACAAGTGTAATAATAATGACAAAATATCAGTAATTTTAATGAATCATAAAAACGAACGCGTTTTTCTATCAAATATTTCAAAGTTATGTTCTCAACCTTTGAGTGAATGATTTAGGCTATCACTGTGCTATTCACCTCCAAGCTAATAGTTATAATTTAATATCCGTGGATGTGCAGGCTACCTAAAATTTGAGATGCCTCCTTTATCATGTCACAGTGTTCCTAATTCTACAAAGCAGAGTTAATTTTCGTTTCTCAATTAGGTAAAGATCAAAGTTAAATAAATCGAGTTCTTGTTCTTTCAAAGTTTGTTGTGAAAATTCAAGGCAAGACTATTTTTAGTCAGAACCTGGCTTAATAATTTCTTTCGGAATAATATCTTCCTGTTCACCGGTCTCTCCGCTTTAAATTGCGCTTTTTAATTCGTGAACAGCAAAATTTGTGGGAAGTACAGACCGACAAAGGCCGTAGTAGCGGTGATTCAGGTAGACACATTGTTCGGTTGACTGCTCTTCTATGGTCGATTCGGCAACAGCGGTTGATAAAATATTTCAAATGGCAAATAAACTGCTTTATTCGAAATGTAGCACATCTCTGAAAATAAAATTATAATATATACTATATTAAAAATAATAAATTAAAAAAATTAATACATACTATATTAAATTATATAAAATATACTACACTTAAAAAATAGATAATATTTATCAAAGAAAAAATTTTTCAATAAAAAATAGCGGAAATGAATTGTACCGGAATCGGTTTCCTCGAAAATATTTCCATTTAGCATCGCTGGACAAAATTGCGTGCCGAACGTACGAGTACAATTCCGAATCTTTCCAGCTCGATTAATAACAGCTCGTTGTGCGTAATTCATGACATACCAAACAATTTTTCCCTCTTTTTGATCTCCACTGATGCGAAAGTGTCCGCGAAGCTGCGAAATTTTTGTCTCCGCATGTCAAAGGACGCAGAAATCTGAACAACGCGTCGATAACAAGCTTATTCAGAATAGTTCCTAATTTTCAACAAATTGAACAAAGCGGTAATCGCATTATAGTATTTATTAATCCGATTAGCTCATAATTCAATCACAGTTGATTTAGTTGATAACGAACGTTCCTTTAACTGACGATAGTGATATATTCCGATTTGCACCGTAAAGAGATAAATTAAACTTTTACCTATTTTGTAACACGAACCTTTGCTATTTTCGTATGCTTCGATGTTCCGCAGAATTTTGCCGTAGGTTCTAAAATTTTCTTTTGGACTATACAATTTTTATTTGGGTTCTGAGTATTGTACCCGAGATGCTCCATTCATGACTGCCACAATGTCGCAGGTCCTAGAATTTTTTCGTTCACTCTAAAATGTGTCTGCGGACCGTAGAATATCTTCTCGGTATTCTACCTAAGGTGTCCAGTGAATATGGGTACCCTGATTGGAATATCTTGGTCCTCAAAAGGACGGCCAGCTTTTCAGAGAAAATTGTTAGGTCAGAGAGGAGCGTCGCATCGATTGTTAGCAGGTTCGTTGCGCCACGCTGTTTGCTTCGGTGAACATTAACAGAGGCGATGTCGTGACTTCAAGCGTTATTGTTGCCCATGGCAATACGGAGAGATTACGGGATATCACGGCAAAGTTTAAGGGAACACGAAAAGGTGTACGCGTCTCTTACCGACGTTCCTACATTTATTTCTACATTAATTTCTATTACGTTAATTTACTATGTGTACCTCTTTCTCCGAAATCGTTCTAGATATCTCTTATTTTTGTCCGATGCGTTTTCGACTATTTTTAAACCACATTTACGCGATGAAGTGATTGATCATTTCTCAGAAAACGAAATACAACTACGACTAAATGATTCTATCTACATACATATTCTGAAACATTTCCCGGCAAATGTGTTAACATTGAAAGACAGAAAAATTTGAATATGTTCAAACAAAAGAGAGCAGAATTTCACACTCGTATTATGCACAATACATGTGAGAAAATATTTTGCTTCAAAATATGTCGTGAACGATTCTGTTTTCCAAATTTTAATGAATCCCGACAGAGAGAGTTCGCCTCTCTGCAAAATTGATTTTCTTATATAATTATTTTTCCTGCACCCTTTAAATCGCGCGCATAATTCCGCACTGAACATGTCGTATACACAAAATATTCATATCCTTACAAATGCGATTATTCTGTGCCAGAGTTATAGCGAACATGCAATTTCAGTAAATCATTATAATGTAGTCTGATAACGGTGATAATGCCGTTCGCGTTATACATAAAATCATAAAAATTAATGTCCGTAGCTTCGGGGTCTGAATTTATATCCCTAAATTATTGGGTATTATGTAGAAATTCTTTTTGCCGGACACCGCGGTGAGCAACAATCTTTGTAATTCGTCGTTTTGGAGCAGTAACGATCCGAATTCCCGGCGGTGAGTACTTCGCTTCATCAGCACCGAAAACAATGGTGCGTTTACGAACCAATTCAGAGTCGCCGGAGCTCATTAAATTCTGCATTGATGCGTTAACGAAGCGAACTAACTCGGTGATTGCAACTCTCGTAGATTGCACCGAGCGCTCGGTGTTTGTTGATTGATCGTCTGGTTATTCCTCGAACGTTAGAAATTTCGTTGGACAACAGTCGAACGATGCCGGTACAGCACTATATCCCGTGAGCGATCTTGAAGTTCGAGGGTGGAGCCAAGGGAAATTAGTGGGGCGAGCCAATGAAGCATGATGCGAAGACCCCGTGGGGGCATTTATAGGAGGCGCTAAACGGAATTAGTAAGAAATGTTAAAGAAAATTAGTAAGGGACGACGCTAAGGAGAATTATTGGAACTTGCGGGAGAAAGTATTAGCAGAGGAATTTACAGACATGTGGCCGGAGACATAAAACGTTCGCAGGAAGTTTAACCAATTACATTGCCATAACCATGATTTAAATGTCGCGGATAATCGTAAATAATCTCGGAAACATTTTTTCCAAAGAGAAGAATGTCCTTGGTCTTACGCCAATAACCTTTAGTGGTGGACGGTGCCAACCGTTTCCACTTTCTTGGTCGAACATGCGTGGTACATGATTTAATCCCCAGCATGACGAATCATGTTCGACCCAGGATTTAAAATGGTCCACAAGCTAGACGTTCTCGTAATTTTCTCACAAATTTTTGCTCACCGTACATAACAAACGATGTTCCTTGTAAAACGCGTGCTGTTAGTATTAATAAAAAATAATCCTTTTCCTCTACATTCCTATGTTGTAAATCTAAAATATTATGTGATTCCAGTGAAAGCCGCTGCTTTCTGTGTTCTTTGAGCATTTATTTCAATAACGGGAAGCTATGACTTTTTTTCTACGTTTCTGGCGAAATTTGGATCCCGCGATGAAAGAATGGTCTGTCTTTTGATCTGTTCCATTCAGCAAACCACTTTTCAACTTCTCCCTAATTACGGGAACGTGTACCTCCAAAAGCGTTTTGCAAGGATCAGAGCAAATGGTAATCGCGTCGGGTCAGGTTTAGAGAATACATACATTGAGCGCGAGTAAATCTCCCATTCGAGTTTCGTCAGTTTTTGTTTCACGGCTATTGAAACATGGCGATTTGATGCAATTGATTGCCGCTTTTCCATGAAAATATCATTTAAATGCTAAAAGTTATTGATAACGTTCGGCGATGATTATTTCATTCGATTCCAAGAACACATGATACACAAAGCACCTCCATATCCTACCAAATAGAGAGCGCTGGTTTATAATAACAAGTACCTGGAATTTGATGGCTGAATTTTAGTGGAAAATATTCAGATTTCGCGAAATGACGCGAGAGACATCTGTTACACCGCCCACAGCATACGTAATTAGCCATTTACTTGTAAACAGCGGGTTTCAATGCAGCCTCCTAATAAGCATGGTTATTATTATTGGCGTCGTTAAGATAAATATTTCGTCGTCAATCATATGAACAGTTTAAAATTATCATTTCCATTTTATATGATATTAGCAAACAATTCAAAGTCTGGCTAAATAATGGCGAGTTTCAAATTACTTTTTCTACAATTATTAAGATCATAGGGTGATTATAAGACTGCGTATCTTCGGGCATTTATGGCTTATGCAGATTTTGAAAGTGTAAGAAAACGCATAAATTAAGAGATCTAATAGCATTTTTATTTCCTTCTTATAATGAGTAATCTCTTAGTCAACGAAGGAAGCTTTTCAATTTCAATTTTTGTAAAGTCATCATATTTTCAAGGACAAATCTGAAACTGTCTTGTAAAACGTAATTATACTTTTCTCCCGTTTAACAAGGATTTTCAGCTTTATCTGGTTATGATACAGTTTCAGATTTGTCCTTGAAAATATGATGACTTTACAAAAATTGGAATTGAAAAGCTTCCTTTGTTGACTAAGAGATTACTCATTATAAGAAGGAAATAAAAATGCTATTAGATCTCTTAATTTATGTGTTTTCTTACACTCGAAGTCCAATGGAACGAAACCTATGTTATTAACTCTTAATTACATTACCTAATCTTACATTGCATATTAGATGTGCTTTCCTGCACACCTAACAATTCTAATATATACTATTTTCTCACCCATCAGAGACCAGATCATAATTAGACTGTGGATCTTTATGCAAAATAAAAATTCTTTTCATAAATTACAAGTGTTACGGAAATTTATTTCTTTTCCGAATAATTTTAATGAATTTACAGTAATACAATAATATTTTAATATTATTTGAATACTGTTGCTATTTTGCATTTGGCCTATCCTTTTTTGTCATAAATACATCAAATCCGCAATCTCGTCGAACAAATAAATGAAACGAATAAGAATACCATTAACACCAATCCTATTTCGTTCACAGATACGCCATCCTGACGCCGAGTCGCGTGACAACGGTGATCATAAGCGTCTGGCTGATATCGGTGATGACAGTGGTGCTCCAATCGACATTGAACGGTGGTCCGGATTTTTGTCGTCGTCGCTTCAACAGGATAGCGTTGGAGCAGGTAATCGGGGCGAGTCTGCTGCTAGGTGTGCCAACGTTAATGACCGTCTTCCTCTACATCAAGCTGGTGATCCGTGTGCGACACGCCACCAGAGGCTCGTACAAGCCGCCGGTCGCCTTCTCGTGGGACTACGAGCTGACCAAGGCGAATATGTACAGCAGCGCGATGTTCCTGATGTTTTGGCTGCCGTTCGGTGTGGCCATCTGCCTGAACTCGTTCTGGCCGATCAGCGCACGCTATCTCTACAATCTTGCCTGGTTCGCCCTGTCCAAATCCTGCTTCAACAACCTCGTCTATTGCGTGGCTGACAGACACTTTCGCAGCGCGTACGTCAAACTGTTCCATTACTGCTGCTGCAAGACTACCGTCAGCTTCTCGAGGAGGACTCGAGGCGATCCCGCCAGGAATGCTAGCGATGTCCGTCTCAGGGTTCATATCATCCACTCGTACACCAGCCCAGCATCCTGCAGGTCCACCAGGGAACTGGGCAGACTCAACGGCCGCGACGTCTACGAGCTCTAAACACGGGAGCGTCCTCCACGTCGCGAACGATCGCCGTCCAATTCATACTTCTTTTTCTTTGCTGCCTCTTTTGAAACGCTTCTAAGACTGACTTTCGCAGGTCACTTCTGCCAGAACCTCTCAATTAAACTTCCTGATTTTTGGGTAGCTACAGATCGAGGATCATGCCGATTTGAACTCATTGCGGTCAAAGTCACCTCATTTAACGAAACATATGGAGGGCTCAATTAGTATAAGTCCTATTCTTATGCGTAGTTCGAGAAAGTCTGTTGATAAAGCAATATTTTATTCGTATATCTTTTTATATACACTGGTATTTCGTTTAAATTATAATTGTAAGCTTCCAAAGACTTAATTAACTCAATTTTCTTGTTTATTTTTACCTTTTCTGGGCCCTACGTATAATGTACAGTTAAATAATATTTACGGGTTTCTCCGGTAATGCTTTATCGTGCGAGAATATAATAATTATGATTAACAGAGAACATACACCAACATACCCGATTTAATCAGACCGCAAAAGTTTGAAGATCTTAGGATATGAATAAACTGCGGATCCTTATGCAAAATAAAAGTTGTCTACCTCAATTGCAAGACACAACTTCAGTCAACATTAGTATAAGAGTATTCTAAAATCTGTTTTCCGATGTCTTCACTGTCTCGTATTCTGCCTACTCACTTTTGTTATCAAGCATAGAATCCGCAGTCTAATCATAGAGGCCAATATCCTGAATAACTCATCTTCTATACAAAATTGTTTTGCATTTCGTTGCGTTGTTCAAAGGTTCCAATTAGATTTTTCATAGCATATAGATGTACTATTAACTTTCACCTGATCAAGTTTTTTTGGATATTTTTTTACAGGGAAAGCTTCTTACGATACATTAAAGCCAAACATTTGTGCAAACGCTCGGATATGCATCTGCTTAGTTTTGTTTTGTATTCACTCACTTGAGAAGATTGAACTCGCAACTGCGATCCCCACTGCTGTCACTTCTTCTAAGAAATCGTGTTATTCGCTGTTCCTGTATGGAGACGAAAATGTCCTAACAGCTGACTAGACTAAAGTCAAGCGAACCCGTTCTCAAAGTTGTATTTAAAGCGAAAGGAAACATTTAGGAGATTGTGATCAATACCGAAGCAAACAATCGCCGTCCACTCGAAACTTTACCCTGCTCACGATCAACCTGCGTGTACTGTTTAGGCAATTTATCGACATTAACATCATTTGTATCGTTGACTATCTGTTAATGATAACAATTTCACAACACACTCCCTAATACTACTTTTTAAAATATCGACTGTCACGTCGGTCGTATATGCGTGAAACAATTGTTCACCAATTTTGAAAAGTTCATTTTTGCTACAATATAATTCTGTAAATCGGATTTTATTATAATTTCATAATCATTCGTCTGTTCGTAATTTTGACAATTAAAATAATTCTTTCCCATGTAGTACAAATATTGAAGTCAACGTTTAAAAGAAAATACTTCAAATTTTGAACGTCTCAATGTAAAAATATGTAACTTATGTTGCTCATGTTATATACAGTGACGAATATACATATAAATAGAGGGGATACAAATTGATTTTAATCAATAACAAAACAAAGAAGTAAAATATTCGCACATTTTTGTGTCTTTTCATTAAACATAGTTTCGTTAATAATTATACATACAAATAATTATATAAGTTACTACAAATAAAAAACTAAGGTTCGCATAAGGATGAAATTGACTTAAACAGTACATGAGGATTGAGAAAGTCCTTCCATTTTTTCTTGCCACATATTAATATATTCTTCCAACTTCATTCTTCCACGAGTCGACTGTTTTATATATTATATTATACAATGATACATAGAATTCCTTCGAATCGATTCAGACAAAAAAGAGAATATCGCTATACAACTCTTTAATTTTATAAGTGGAATTGCTGAATGATATTTCTATTTTCTTACAGAGTTTTTTCTAGTTTATTAAAACTCTATTTATCCTCTACTGCAGCAGGTTGATTCGCAACACTCATTAAAAAAAAAAAAAAAAATATGTCTCAATACTATATCGAAGCCTGTTCTATGGAAAAGCAGTTGAAGCTAAAGTTCTGAAGACTGAAAGAATACAAGCAACAAAAGATTAAAACCTGCACAGGTTCGTGAGTGCATTCGAACAGTCCATAACTGAAGTAAACCCACCTTTCATAACACAATGAATATTTGGAGAATAGTAATATATTATGTAGCAAGTAGGAATTGTAGATGTGACTGAAATCGTGACAAAAAACGTATATGTACTTGTTGTACCTAAACAAACATGAATTCCTGAGATGTAATTTTAGGAAGAGTTTGATCATTTTTCGACTAGTTTGGGGTACAAGAGTTATTAGGGCGAGATAATAACACTTATTTAGGTATGAAAAGTGAAGAACACGGAAAGTTGGTAACTGTAAGAAGATATATATGCATATCGTACAAACGATTTCGTTAATATCAATTTTTCAATTACTATATAAAATTATTCCTAATAGTTCTTTTTCGAAACATTCATTTTGATTTTGCAATTTGGAACACATTCCTTTTCTACACAATGATGACAATTATTATTTATAATAACTCTTTGATACAATGAGAAATTAAAAGTAACAGCGAACAGTTACGAGGTGAAAACGACAGAAATGAAAAAAAGATATGCAGAAATTGAAATGAAAATTTCATGAAAACAATTTTCATGAAATCCAAAAAAAAAAATGAGAAAGATAGGAATACGAAGTTTATATAACTGTCATTACTTAAATAAAAATACTCTACTGTATTTTCGAACTTGCGTATTCCTGCAAAACAAGGAATTTATTGTGACGGCGACGAGAAAAAGGAAAGAAATTTGAACACTTTCATCGTCTCACTACACGATGAGCTTTCAAAGAACAAAAAAAAGGGAAATACATTTGTTGTAAATACATGATAGCAATTCGTATACATATAGATGATTGGTCTCGTAATTCTATTTATTAATTAACAGTTATCGCAGCAACGTATCTCCTGACTGTGTGTATAAATATATTGTATGTTATAGATCTCTCGTGATGAATTGATCCAAACGAGACGAGTCTAGGACCGTGTGGCATATGAAAGACAACTGTTCAGAAGAGTCACTATGCCAGCATTTGTTCGAAACAATAAATAATATACGGTCTCTTTGATTCAATTCATTTCAGGGCAGCTATACATGCCTTCTGTCCATCTGTGATCACACTTTTAGGTATGATTGTTCGGTAATGCGGTATAATATACATTGCAGCCTTAAATTTTGCACAATTTTAGTAATTATATCATTTTGATTACCCTTTAAGGCGATTCATCGCCGAATCGATTAGTTTTGTACTTGGAGTCTTTTTGTAGTTAAGTTATTTTTTATGCTAGTCTCCACAATGAAAACAAATATTTAAAGGAAGGAAGACTCTCTCCCTCTCTCTCTCTCTCTCTCTCTCTCTCTCTGGTGAACATAGTGATTTTCTTATTAAAAACTTTTAAGACATAAACTATAAGTCAGATTTTTTAAATAAGAATGTTTTCAATATTTTTATACTACAGTAATGACTTTTCAAGTGAATAATGAAGTATAAAATCGTAATTCTTTTAGTTTAAAATAAAAAACAGAAATTTGAAAATTGAATACCTATGATAATTAGAAGGAATTAAAATAAAAGAATAGAAAATTGCTGCTTTTGAAGTTTTGTATTTTTTAAACAATTTTGAAAACAAACGAAATGATCTCTGTTTCTACACACTATACCACATGTTAGAACTGAAAGAAATATGTACAAAAATGATCGATTTAGCGTAAAATGGCTCTTTAACAGACCTCAATTTACTGTATAATTGATGAACATTTTTGAAAGCTATTTGAACTGAAAAGTTCGACTGTTAATATTATAGTAACTGAAAGAGCAATTCTTTCTAAAATCTAAAGTGTACTATACAAAATTAATAACGATTTGCAGGAGATAATGAACTGCATATAATACATTGTCGACTATAAACAAATTGGCGTTAGATTCTAATCATTTCACAGGATTGTACATGATGCTACAATGATCACGAACACACATTTGAACTTCATAATTCTTTTCGATCCCGTGTTGCAACTATTCTTGTAAAGCATTTAAGAAACTTGGTACTAGAGAACAAAACAATAATACCAATAACAAATTATCAGTTATTTTGCTACGTTGTATAAGAATTGCAACGTCACAGAAACAGTGACCTAAACGTAAAAATCAGTGTTCTATATAAATCTAATGACAATTATAATTCTCAAGTTCACATGCTGTATTCATTTCATACTTTAAAAGCTCGATATGTATACTAAAGGAAATAATCTACAGAATATATTAAAAACCAGAGGAAACAAATATGCAGAATTTGGTTTTGACGTTACGTTTTCATGATGTTGCAATTCTAATGTGACAGCAGTACATTTCCCAACTGGTCTCGTGCAAAATTTAAGACTGACGTCGAAACGACGAAAACCTCTTGCTAAAAGTTGCAGCAAAACGGTTCACTCTAACATGAGTACAAAAATCTCGGGCTATAACTGGACGTTGGGATTCCACGGAAATCGTGAACAAGGGAGCTGGGGGAGTTGAGTGATAAGAAATGCCGATAACGATAATGCTTGAGAAATGGGACCAGGAAAAGTTTGTCGTAACCATTTTTCCCAGATACTTTTTTATTATACAGTTTTACTTCTTCTGCGAGTGTCGCAACTTTCAAGCCGGCCTGTCATTCGGTTTTGCCGTTCTTCAGGAGAGATTGTTTATAGAAAAACAAAGTACACTGCGCGAGTGGTCCGAAATCATGCCAATACGATGGAAGATCGTCGCTGATCCCTGAGATCTTTCACTGTACATTTTTCCCGTTGCAGATCAAAATTGTGGAGCGGTTGCGAATTGTCACCGATCTCCTAGAATGTGTTGTGGATTTTTAATGAAGTTATTAAAGAAATTAATATGTAGCAAACTATAAACGAATATATGTCTGAATAATCAAATTTTAATGGTATACTTGTCCAGAGTTAAGAAATATGAAACTCTTACGTGTGACTGTAGTCAATGTTTATACATATATGGTAAATGTTTATGAATGAGGAAGGCATCAACGAGGAAGGCAAACAATCTCTTGGATCAGCCACTTGAAAATTCATCATACAATGTCTGAAACAGTCAATGGCAAACAAATTAGCGAAAACAGGAAAGTTTTATAATTTCTTCCAATAAAAGTAGACTCTGTAATCTCCCATCGCGTGGTTACCATTTTGGACCACTCCGGAAACCAAGGATTTGTGTAATTCTTTCCTTCGATCGCAGGACGCGCGGCGGTCGTGAAAGTTCTGTTTTATCGAGGAGAAGAAATTATTCTAGTCGTCTAACTGTCTAACATACTTTTAAATGTGCGTGTATACGTAGAATATCGTACATAAAACAAATAATTCTACAGAGTTGTGGAAGTAGTGAAAAACATGTAACAAGTGATACTGCGTGCAAAAACACATAAAATGAAGTAGTTTCAGTACTGAAAAAACAGAATTTCTCACAATTTTAAGTACTCGATATAAAAACTGTGAGCAGAGTAGAGTGAAATCACTAAAATATGGATTACACCGAGCTTCTTTCTTTGCTCATTTACAGTAGAATAATAATTGAAATAATTGAGATAAGACATATTAATGAAAGGTACATTTCTTTTATAAGAAAAAAATATCCACCATTTTGTGGAACAGCCAATTAGGATAATAACAAAATAGCTTCATCTACTCTCAAACATCTCACTATAGCTCCAACATCATCCATGAAGAACGAAAAAGAGAACAATATTGATTTGCCATCGTAGAAAAATCAGGCTTGTGTAAATTTGTGGCATTACTATCGTCACATTCTACGTACACTGTTTGTATAACAAAATATTGCTATAACTGAGCATTTACTGAAGATACTTTGAACGATATAATTATTAAAACCACAGATCATTTCAATGATTTCTCGTTAATCTTAAACGTACCCGTTATATTTTGAGAAATCCATTACGAATACTCATATATTTATCTCGTTCATTATGTAATATAAGAATATAAGAATAATATAAGAATTGAAAAAAATACAATAGTACAATATTGTATATTGTATACCGTGGATTATATATATATATATATGTATAGTGTTTCATAAAGTGAAACGATTGAATCGTACACAACTTGTATTCCGCCTATAAGTGTGCACACTAATTCACGCTGACGATGATTGTTATAGCGATAGCAACACGTAACGTCACGTCATTATATCGAGCAAATTATGTATTCTGAGTGTTTGAATCTCTGTGCTTAGGCAACAGGCACCTTTACTCTGTTTCGGAGAGACGACGAGAAAGATGACAAAGAAAGATTCTGCAACTGTCATCATTCTTTGTTACAATGGTGTTTGGCCGAAACATCCAGCCAATGAATTTTAAGAAAGGCTTTAACGAAAAGGCAGACTGTTGTCGATCGTGTCCAAAAATAATGAGTATAGCAACATAGTATGAGGCAGACATCGGAGAGCGTATTTATTGACAGACACTGTACACGTGATCATATCGCTTGTCGCAAAAAATTCTATGCATATCCTTTGTATTCTACGTTCGGATGTAGTTCGTCTATGTATAATCGCATTCACGATTTGTGCTGTGTCTGTCTAAAGAAAAAGCAATTATTATTACCGCGCGTTATTTGGTATAATAATAATAATAATTTATTGAGACAAGATTTATTAATCGCAATTTATATTACTAATCTTCTGGCGGATGAACACTTATTAAACGGAATTAAAGATACAGTCACAATTAGACTGTAGTTTTTACGTATTTATAACAAAATCGAGAAGATTTATTTTAAAACAGCGAAAACTTTTCTTCTTGAAATCAAAAAATATTGAATTTCTTTATCTGTTCATAGTAAAGTGATCATTTTTTATATACCTACCTATTTTTCAGTTTATCAATCAAGTATAGTATACACTACAAATTCGTAATTTTTCACATGTTAGTCATGTTAATCGTGTTCGTATTTTCGTACTCAATTTGATGCACTCCTACATTGCATCCAAGGGAAAGATAAAAGCCTCGATCTCATTGTATGTACAAGGCAAACGGTAATTAACAATGTTAATATAGAACTAAGTACTTCACAAAAAAAAAACGTTTACACGAGTATCTTTCGCGTCGA
Organism: Megalopta genalis; assembly: GCF_051020955.1. NCBI lineage: Eukaryota > Metazoa > Arthropoda > Insecta > Hymenoptera > Halictidae > Megalopta > Megalopta genalis. The sequence continues at coordinate 21,062,378 of NC_135018.1, read as the reverse complement.
GTAAATAGATGCTTGCTATTTAATTAGCAGACGCAAGTTGGATTTTATTTATAGTGTTTTAATAGAAACAAGTTAATATATCAACTGTTCCACTAAATAATTTATTTTTTTCATTTTGGTGCTAACACAATTAAGTTTAACAAGAAACCATGGACTTTCTATTCCTATAAAATTGTTAAAATATGTTTAAAATCGAAAAGGACGTATATGTGCATTATCAATATTTCGTTCGATTCATTGAAACATTAATCACGATAAAAATCGTTCTAATTTTCACTTTAGCTTCAGCATTGAGAAGCTAACGCATAAAAATTGCTCTGGTAACTAGCGAATAATGAAATTGTATCGAATCCAGTAAGCAATGTACAGTTTTACCGAGTGAAGTTGAATGAGAGGGAGGAGATAGATCGTTGTTATTAGTCACCATTAGTTTCCAACACCTCTCCCTATATTTTCTCCCATCATTTCTCCTTAGTTTCATTCGCTAGTTCTCTCTTGGCGCGCAGACCAAATCCTTCTGGCTCCTCCTATAAACTTCAAGTTCTCCCGGTAAACCTATAGCACAATAAATAAGCGCAACAGAGTTTGTATGGACCGATTATCCTGTCGTCTGAACCGTTCCCGAAAATCGGCAACGAACAGATTGCTACTATGATTGTATGGTGCTAACGATGTGCGGAACCAATTATACTATTTCGCGTAGCTTAGTCGTTAAACGACCACAGAATCTAGTGTTAGCCGTAGCGTAAAGTGTATATAGTTGTTGTAAATAACCAAACTGCGGATCTTCCTGCGAATTATGCCTATTTCAAGCAGCCAAAATTTTCAAAAAAATATTGTATATTTCCCTCGTAAATGGTGACAAATTCTACGTTACGGATTCCATCGAAGTTCCGCAGTCTTTGGGTCAGGTTAACATTTCTAATGGCTTTCGCTCGTCATGTTTGTTGCAACGAAAGCCTTCTACGTATTTTATATTATGAGAATATTCATATCGATATTTATCGTTCCCATGTTATAAGTACTTGTACTTTTAAGTACGTACCTATAAAAGGCTGAAATTGAAATTAATTTTTCAAACATTCTCGGTAATTATTAAGCGAAGCAATTGTTGTAGTCCAAGTACATACTTTCATTGTTACAACTCTACCAAACGAAGCTGAGGTCTGATATGAATTTGTTATTATTTTTTAAAGGAGTCGGCGTTTTGATTTAGAATCTAGAATCTAAATTATTCTTATCATTCCTACCTAACTCCTTCCATAAATTTTTATCTTGCTTTTCCGGCAGTTTGAATTGATTAATTTCAGTTAATCTACATTTAATTAGTTTTAATGTTTCAGCTAGGACAATGTCATTTATGCCTAAAGCAATTAAAAAGCTTGATTCAGTCATTGAAAGATTGTTAACATTTGCGCATAAACAATTTCATTTTAACTTACAGGGACTAACTCAATATTTTATGGTACTTCTTATGAACATGCGAATAATGTTCTTTCATTTATTAGTCTTGTTATTCAGACTATCGGTTCATTTTTTTAAATTCTATTGCAAACTGCGCAATAACTAGACTGTGAATTTTATGCATTTATGCCAAAAGTGCGTAGATAAAACATAAAGCATTGGGAACATCATGAAAAGTTAAGATTGACATTATAGAGCAATTTCAATGTGAAATTGTTAAAAGAAGAAGCTTATGACTATTCAGCTTTTGCTTCTTGAAATGAATGCTGAATATTTTCGTTTTTCGTAATAATCCGCTGTTTAGAGATAACAGTGTCGTGCTGAATATATGTATTTTTGGTACCGTCTACGGCGTCTAGTTGTTGAATCCTTACCAAGAATTCGACTTTCATTGATCTACAGAACGAAAACATCGACATCCGCCTAAAGCCATAGTAATTGTTTGAAACTAACGAGACTAATGTTGGTAACTAAATATCAATGCACACCAAATACAAGTAGTGAACTGTGTAAAGTCACTCGTAACTCGTAATTGAAACAAAAGTCATTTTGTGTCATAGAATTCTCCGATGAATCGACATAGAAAACTGTATTGTTCTAACATTCTTCTAACGACTTTCATGTTTTTACTTGATTGCAGAATTTTTTTTTTTAATTTACGCTATCGTCACTATAAGATTTTGTAATAGACTCGATGATAACAAATGTATAAGGATCTAAATAATTAATGCCTGAATAACTTTATAGAGTCGCTATTTTAGACACTCGACTCGAATTTTCATGACACAATTTACAAAAATCGAATATCGCAGGATGCACTGGTAGTCAAGACGAAAATAAAATTAACGTTTTTTAATGTCTTTAATTTCTTCCTGTGAAATTCTTATACTAAGTCGCGGCACATGAAACACTCTGAGGACCATGAACTCACAATAAAGTTTCTCGTTCCCTTTGTAGTGATTGAAACTTTTTCATATTATTTCATTATAAAATAATAAAGCGACAAAAAAAGAACTAAAAAATAATGAAATCGATGTTGTGTTGCTGAGTGTCCACTACGTTCGATGAAGAGTAAACAATTATGTAACTGTCGATTAAAGGAATTCCGAATTAGATCAATCACAGTTTATAGAGTAGCGAAAGTCCATTCACGTATCGTATATATTAGTCGTTAGGGGTAGATATGTTAGCGACACAATAAAGTCTAAATTAATATGGGACATTCTCATTTATAGCACATCGATGTGTGTACGTATCCCATGAACATGTATTTATTTTGTATTGGATATATTATATTTCGCGTTGATGCTTTTTTTTGCAAACGTTGTCGTTGACTACGTCACCTTTCGGACACTACTATAAAAATGAAAACAACGCTTCGTTTCGTGGGTGTATTGTATTTTGTCATGGATTCTGTAAATGTAGATTTTATAATGTTGTAATAAAAAGATTTCTTTCTATACGACCACATTTTCCATTACTATGGCAAACACACCATATTTTAACCCTTAGCGGACGAGAGGCGACTCTCGGTCGCCACGGCGTTTCGCGCGGCAGGACGAATGGCGAGTGAGAGGCGACAATCGGTGTTTATGTTAGATTTCGTTATCTCCAACATTATCCAACCTACTGCTTTATGTGAAAGTCCCTGAAGTGGTGGCGCAAATTATTTTTCCGGGGACTGGAAATTTGTTTAATCAATTCGTACATTCTCTACAAACATGTAAAAAGACAGAGAAACGAACAGCTAGTTACACATTTGAACTTTCGCAAAATTTTTATCAACAAATTGAGAGGAGATTTTTGTCAACCACGAGATAGATCTTCAAGTTCGACATCCAACTCTAACGAAATTCGTCTAAACCGGAAACTGCATGTAACTGTTACTGGCACAAAGAAAGATTGTAAAGTTTGTTCCAGTCGAAACAAACCAGGGGGAAGACATGAGACGACCTGTTTCTGTGATACATGTCCAGATAAACCAAGAATGTATCTTGGTCAATGTTTTATAAACTATCACGCCAAACGAAACTACAAATCATAATTTTTGTAAAATTATATTCATAAAATTGTAAATATAGATAAACTAACGAAACATAACGTTTTTGTAAGATAATTTATATGTAAGATCATTTTATTGTACCATATAAGACACTCGACATATTTACAAAAATCGCCTCGTCCTGCTACCTGACTCGGCCGAAAAAGTTGTCGTCCGCTAAGGATTAAATGTATATGTACATTCATTGGTATCAATCCAAAATCTTTTATGAGCTCTTCTGTCTCAGGTTTGGGAGGTCCTAAGTGGGGTTGGAAAAATAACTTCCGCATAGAGTGGAATGAATAGATGCACAGCGGCGTGGCTCGCGTCTACCGGGTGAACATTATAATTCCGAACTACGATCAGACAAAGACCTTACGTCGCGTTACAAACCAAGGTTCGGTGCGAGCCCGCCTACGATGCTTCCTTCAACACATCTGGCAGCCAAATTTTCCTCGGCTAACACCGTCATGCTAACGGTTGCCTTTGGCTCGGGTCGAGTCCGGCTATCTCAGGTATACGTACATACCTGAGAGCCGTCCTTGCCCAAACAAGGGTTTTTCCGCCAGCGCTTGTTCGTCTTTGTCGAACAGGACATTCTGCACGGACAAAATGTATCCCTTGAATAGACAGGCACGGAAAAGTTACTTATAATGCTCCGGCAGACGTACAGTAGTCCACAAAAATATTTGTACACCTTCTGAAACGCAATAACTTTTTCAAAACTGAACTAAATGACTTGAATTTTGTTTTAGATAATAGAGGGACTAGTCTACTAGACGATGGCTAAAAAGCATTTTTTTTTAATTTTGCCATTACATAGTTGGAATTAAAAGAAAAAATTAAAAACCTTCATTTTTGACTTTTTCATCTGAGGCTATAACGAAAATTTTAAAAATGCTTTTGATTGAAATCGGTTAAACTAGAGTCGAACTGCAGGCGTTGAAGGATTTTAAAAACTGCAGATTTCTTACAGTTTTTGGTCAAAATCGTGATGAAACTATGATTTTTGCGATCCTTAATTTGTTGTAACTCATAACAATGTGAACCAATTTCGATAAAATTTTCAACATGCATATAAGTTACCGAGATCTATGAAAGACATTTCTTAAATTTTTGTTATAGGTTCAGATAAAAAAGTTAAAAACGAGAGATTTTTATTTTTTTTTGTCATTCCAAGTACATAATAGCAAAATTAAAAGAGAAAGCATTTCAGACATTGTCTAATAGACTAGTCCCTCTATCATCTAAAAAGAATTCAAATTATTTAATTCAGTTTTAAAATAGCTATTGCATTTTAAAAGGTGTACGAATACTTTTGTGAGACACTGTATGCTCCACGCGTTCGGCCTCAAAATCCACCGGAAGAAGGAATACAAATATTTACTCTTCATGCGGTACTGACCTTGCAGTGCTTCATAAGAATTTTATATTAAATAGGAGGACACTATCTTTGAAACTCCTCAACACAGCAATTCAAATAAGAATCGCGACTACTTCATGCTTAAAGATAACTTTAATTTCTGTTCAAAATTAACTATAGCAACGCTATAGCAATGTGCAATGGCGGATGTGCCTATCTGCGCTGATCGTTGGGGCGGCAAAGCCAACTAAATACTACTACTATTACAACTACTATACTACTGCAGTGAGTACAATGACCAATTAACAATACATATACACAATAATTTATATAATAATATACATGATAATATATACAATAATTTTTGTCTTACATCCGTAGTATTAACCTGAAAATAAAGAATCTGAAAATCCTAGTTAAAAAGGGTGTGTGTGTGTGTGTGTGTGTGTGTGTGTGTGTGTGTGTGTGTGTGTGTGTGTGTGTGTGTTATTAATTTCAAATTATTCCATGAATCTGTTTCGATGAATGTAAACAAATTTAAATACTCGAGAAGAAAAAGTAATGGCAATTGAGAATTCAAACCAGAAACGTGAATTATGAAAAATACACCCTAACTAGCTCCTTTTTATTTCTGGCTTTTTAATATTTATAGCAATTCTGTTTGTTAGAAATATGGTTAAGCACCCTCTTGGTTTAATTTGTTGGTAAAAATAACTGACAGAATCAGAAATGTGGAGTAATGTTGTTGTAACGAATGTTTCGAAAAATAATTGCAGCACTTTTAAAAGCTAGCAATGCTGTAAATTAGCCACCTCAGATATACACTTTCCTCCGTTGCAGTCAGACGTAGTTCACTAGCTGACCGTTCCATTTGGGTAGAGTTCGCTATTGTACCACAGCATTTTCTACAGCGTCGATATTTCAGTCTCTGAGACAAAAAGAGCATAGCGTGCTATGCTGCAGGGAGCCTAAGTTTGTGAGTGGTGTGGTACAAAGTGGAACATATGTAGCCTCCTGGCACGAAGTCGGTGACTTGACTTGACTATAATCAGCTGTACCGATCAGCATTGAAAAAATCAAGTAAAGTCTAAAAGTCTCGTTTAAGATTTATCAAACTGTTTGATTTATTTGAAATGCACATTAATATATTTGTAATGAAACTATCTGTACAATGTTACATATTTAGTTTTAAAAGATTTTAATTGTCAACAACAAATCATTTAATGCAAGTTTAACCTAAACAACTGTCAGTTGTATAAATTTATGAAAGTATTCAGACAAACATTACAACAAATTTGTAAGATTTGATGACGTTTATTATGAGAAACATTATTTATTAATTAATGAACATGAGTGACACAAATGAAACACAAAATGAGGATAACTGTCCAGGAAGTCTAATGGAGCTAGCTCAGAATTTTGAATTAGCACAGAATGCACTTTCTGAATTTCAGAAAGGAGCATACACCAGTTGTTTGTCATATTTAAATAAATTGGAAACCCTCAGACCAAAAGATTTAAAAATAATGCATAATAAAGTTGTCGTAGAATGTTATAAAAATGACTTAAAGAAAACAGAGCTATTAAGGAAAAGTTTGAACGCTATTTGTGGACAAATATCAATGACTGATTCAACTGAAACTACAATAGATGACATTCAGAAGTGTGTTATGAGATATAATCAAGCTGTTTTATTGTATCATACAAAGCAATACAGTGCAGCATTACAAATTATGAATAGATTATTTGCTTTTATAGAACCTATGGGTACGTACAAAATAATTATATATTTAAGTGGAATTATTTTCTTAGTGAATAGATCATTGCATTGAATTTAATCTGTGCGTATTACATTTTCTTTTAGAAGAATCACTGGCTCATAAAGTCTGCCTACTTTTAATAGAGTTACATATAGTAACTGATCAACCAGATGCTGCATTGTCTTTGATAACTTACATAGAAAGTCAACTGATATCTATAGATAATTCTAAACTTGCATCTGTTGACAAAGAAGGAATCATGAAATCTGTGACGGAACAGAAGGAACAAAAGAAAGAAACTGATACAGCGATGGATGCATTTAAGATAAAATTATTAAAATGTAAAGCTAGAATATATCTTATGATGCATCAGCTGAAATTGTGTAAAAGAGAATGGAAGACATTTGTTTCCCTGGGCACACCTGTAGTAAGATAATGAGAAATATTCCATAATCATTTTCATCTTTCTTAATCAATACGTCTTTTTCGTTCTAAAAATCTATCTCATTTTCAGAATATATCAACAGTATTCTTAAAAGCAAATCTTGAATACTTAAGGGGGAATTATAAAAAAGCTATTAAATTATTGAACTCTGTAACATCAGAAAATATGGATTTTAAGTATGTTGAATAATATTAATATTAATATTAAAAACTAATAGTACTAATAAATAATTATTTCTTTCAGAACAACTGGCGAGTCTTCTGCTGTTCTATATTACAACAATATGGCCTGTATACATTTTGCAATGGGTAAACCAAATTTAGCATGTTTCTATTTAAGAAAGGCTTTACGCGAAAACAAATCTGCATTAGAAAGTGTACAATCAAAAGATAGTGGTAATTATAATGTTACCTTTTATATTTAATCATCAATTTGGATACTGAGAATAATTTATACAAGAAAAGCATTTTCATTTAGATCCCTTATCTTCCCAACCATTGTATACACTTGGTGGAAACAGACACTATCAGTTGATGTATAGTTTAGGCGTATCGTTGTTACATGCAAATCAAGCGTTGGCTGCTTTTGATTGTTTTATGGAAGCTGCTCAGAAGCTTCATAACAACCCTAAACTGTGGTTAAGAGTTGCAGAGTGTTGTATTTATTGTCATAAACCGGTAAGGGCATAATATCATGTTGAATTTGTATATTTTTAGAAATATAATACTTTTATTCTACTTTCAGACAAATGAAGTTGATTTTAATATTCCAAAACGGAGGAAGGATTTAGTGCAGAAAGTTGTAGGTTCTGGGATTCACAGAAAAATTATTTTAGCATCATCTCTTTCTAAAGATACAAAATATCACTCTGAAAGTTTTCCATCTGCAATGCCACAACTAACCTTAGAATTTGCATCTCTTTGTCTAAAGAATGCATTGTTTTTATTACCGAGTATCAACGAGCTCAATGAACTCAACGTTCCAATTACAACAATTACCAATTCACAATCGGTACCTCTATCGTTAACAGCGGGTACTAGTTTAGGTATTATAACATTTTATATATAATGACAAACATGTCGACTTAATTTATTGCAATTGTTCAGTCAATAAGTTTTGAAAAATTGTTCAGGTGCTCAACATTCAGCTCCAGTATCACAAGTATCGACTGTGGAAGCACTAAATTTAAAAGTAAATGTTCTAGCAGCAAATGCTTATGTGTGCTTATGTTTAGGCGATTACGTTGTCGCTCTTGAACATGCTAAGTCTTTACTAAGTATCAATAAATTGCCAGGAGCATACAAGATGCTAGGAAATCTTTATGCTGCTGAAAGTTTGATATTTATGGACAAAATTAGCGAAGCAATTGAATACCTTAAACCAGAGAATATTCAAGATTTATCTACTTTTGTACCTATACCTGACACACAAGATAAAGATAGAGGTGATGAGGTTGTTGCAAAACCTCTAAAGAGTAAGAACAAGTTTCCATTTACTTTATTCTTTTTATAAATATAATTATCGCTATTTATATGCAAACTGATGATTAATTATATTTTGTAGCATGGTATCCGACAACTGTTCCCACCGGCATTGCTGTACTTAGATACAATTTAGCTGTAGCTTATGCGATTCGTGGTGAACTTGATAAATCTGGAGAAACCTTAAAAGAAGTAATTAACAACACTAAATAATTCAATATTTCAAATTGTTATTTTTTACGGCTATCGTTCTTACTAAGTATCCTGTAAATCTTTTCAGGTTTGGATGTCTAAAGGTCCAGAGTGCGATGTTCCTATACATGTTATAATGTTAGCTTTATATATAGAGTTACAATTAGGTAATGTTAATAATATTGCACATTGAAAATGACATCAAAGAGAACTATTATCATTTGTCTATTGTGTTACAGGTCATGCGGATATTTCAAGATCAATAATAAAACAACATTGTCCGCAGTATCGTTGACGGTAAATTGCTTTTGTAAATTTTGTTTTCATAAATATGAATCAATTGTACACAGTTACGTATTCGAGTATGTATGTACGTATTATATAAAAACGTGAGTTATCATGGAAATATAAATTGAATTCGTTAATAACTACTATTAACATTTCTATATTTTGTAAAGTTTTATAAATATAATTCTTATATTTCTAGAACCATGTGTATTTTGAAGTTGTAATTTTAATAGTGTTCTCTCGTACGAGATCACACTGCATTCATTTAAAAGATCAAATTAATTGATTATGCGTGAATAAATGATTTTGCATGTATATAATGCATGTAAAGTTGAAGTGAATGCTTGAGGGTAATATAGTACTTTATAGATTTTGAATTTGTTTACAAAATATGAATCTTTGAATTCTTTTCAAATTTTGTTTATGTTTACCAAAACATGTAAACTAGTTTTCAGATACAGTTGAATCTTTTTATATTTTAATGTAGAATCTAGGAGGTTGAGTTATATTGTATTACCTTTTCTTCCTTTGATTAAAATGGATGATATCTTTGTTATTCTTGAAGCGATTTCAATCGGAATAAGTAAATAAGACAGAGATGAGATATTAGGTCTATTCATTTAAATTTACAATGAAGAATGAGCATTATTTGCAACGCAGTTCTATAAAGAAAATCATTTTGTTTCGATTCCGACTCTAGTGATGTAAACACGCGTGTTAACTCGTCGGCAATGATTTCGCCAATTGTTACTGGAAGCGAACTTACTGCATGGTGTTGGAGGCCTCTGGCCTGTAATATGGTCATGGCCGTCTAGGCGAATCACCCCAGGGCCTTATTCTGGACCTTACTCTGCCTGACTCACACATTTCCAGTGGTTCTCCACTGTTAGTTATTCCACGTGTGACAACGTTTCCTCTATTTAATATGTACGATCGGTAACAAGACATAATCGTTTCCTGAAAGCACGAGTGCACACGAGTTCTCGATACGTAATCAGGTACATAATATTATGCTATTTAAACGAGCGAATCTGTCTAATTATTTCAAATTATTATACATATTAAAAATTAGCAGGCGCTTAATGTTACTCCTCTATTTATATATAAATACAAATATAACAACTTTTAATTCTAGGTATACTTGAAATATTGCATGTAATATAATTTCACTTCGTGTATTAGGTTGTCTCACAAGTTCCTGTGCTATATGAACGTACATAAATAATACAATTATGTATTTGCAAATGTTTTATTCATTCCCATACCATTTGTTTGCTTAAAATTATTATTCATATTATGCATATTGGTCAAAAACGAAATAAATTTTTGTGACAACCTAATAAATAGTTCAGTTGTTAAGAATTGAGATTAAACAGATTCGTTTCAGTTATTAATGATCCTGCACGATCGCAGCTATAAAAAGAGAACTCTAGTAGATTTTATGAAATTGTTTTAGTATATCAAACAGGTGATCGCATCAAAAGATGCACGACCTTAAGATACCACCACGATCCGTTGCTTACGAGTAATTATAATAGGCTGAACAATGAGGGAAGAGAAAAAAAGATTCGATTATATTGAAGATTTATCCGGAGACATGAATGCTTCTCCGGTTGAGGAGGAAGGACAGCGGAAGGCCGTCCATTACAAACTCAACAGAAGAAAATTAAAACGCCACACTTCCTTGGATTCGAGGTTCATTAAAGTAGTATAATTGCGATCGACGATGCGCAATTAAATATGGCTAGTTTACCCTATTTTCGTTGAGCAATTAGACACTTGTGTCGACAATAAACTCGTAATTACTGTCGCAATCCATTAAAAAGAGGGAATTTTTTTTCTTAATAAAAGATGCACTATAAACAAAATAGTGACTATTCCAATCTAAATATTTGATTTTATTTAAAAAATTCCTCGAACTGTTAGAGATTTAAAAAAATATTAATATACAACGTTATTTCAATATATAAAATATTAAATATACAACGTTATTATCTTGCCAGTAGACAGTTAACAGACAATAAAAATTTAAGATAAATCGGTACAATCTCTTTTTATTAATCTCAATCAGTATATTATTTTCAATGTACGAAAATGATTTCTATTCAACCTTTATTATGTGCAATTATCGCAGAAAATTGAGTTCAACTGCGAATTTAGCTCGAAGTAATTTCGACTATTTTTCTGATTGGCGGTGACTAGAAAATCGTGCAAACCGCGGAGTTCGATTCTGCCAAATAAAAAGCGAAAGTGAATGAAATGTACTCGGCGGTCGTCCGGTTTCCGTGTTACAGACACAAGGTAGCACTTTGAGCAGCGCGTACCGCTGGAAATCTGAACTGATCACTCGTGTCCATGGAGCCAAAGCGGACTTGATAAATTTAAAATAAAATTGATCCAACCATTTGGCGCGCTGCCCTGACCCAGTTCGAGTTCTGCTCCTGTCTCCAGCGAGCAGAACAAGACGATGCCGCCGCTCGGAGCACAGACAGAATCGCCTCGGGGAATCGCCGATTCGCCCTCACGATCATCGAATGACTGTGTCCGGACACCCTGACCGTATCCCGTTCGTCTTTCCCAGCGTCCGGAATTCAATGGTTTCAATTACGATCGAACAGTCGAACTTCTGTTCACCGACCGGCACTAAATGCTAAACTCAATTATCAGCTCTAACGAGCCGGCGCTCATAGATTCCGAGAATGCTATCGTGTTTCGATTAGGTGTCGACATCAATAAATATCGACAGAGGTCGGACAGTGAATGACACACGATGGTGAAGAGCGAGGCCGTCTGAACGGCGAGTTTCCTTCGAGAATTCAAATTAAGAACCGACGGTGAGAACGGGGCTCGCCGGATTGTTATTTAAGCGCACCGAGATTAACAAGGACGCGAATCAGAGAGATAATATGTTGCATTGCATCTAACAGTTTTCCTAGAGGTCCTTAGGAGATCGATTAGAAATCCATTAGAAATGTTTGAAAATTTCTCTCGCATTGAATTAAATCACCTTGCTCTTCGAGAGGGAGTTAAATCAATTTTCTTTTCCTTTTTCACAACGGTAGCACCTACGAAAACTGTGTCCTTAAAGTTTCTCAGTTGAAAAGTCAAAGTAGTAACTATAGTAGATACAATATTCGCTTCGGGCGATGGAACGTTTGACGAATGACCCAAGGTGACCGTGTATATCTCGCTGCGATCGGAATAACCGATATTGATTTTGTTTCATTATTTTTGAAAGTTATTCAATATGTGCGGTAAATCTGGTGTATTGCCTAATTTCGTTCAGCTTCATGCGATACAGGCGCGAAGAATTCCAGACCGACCTTATGACGTAAAATTAATTATGATACGGTTAAACCCCCGGCGAACGAAGCATTTTTTTACCATTTCTATTGCACCATGGATATATTGTTACAAATATTACTCCAGTACAGTGGGTCTTTGCATCCTACTTATTTTCCTATATAGCTTTTTAGAAGGTTCTCTTTTGAAATACCGCCCCGGGGAAGTTGAATACTTGACGCGTGTACGTACCGCGCTAAATACAGTCGTTCATAGAGCGGATTTGAATGACACTGAATTTAGAACATTATATTTATCATTGCCGAACGTTACGTATATAATAGCATCACGTATTAAATAGGTGGCAACTTTTTACCGGTATTGTATCATCCACTTCGGAAGGTACCGAATAGCTGCTTACGCAGTCTATGAAGCCATACACACAACTAAGAGGGTTATGCGACGATCCGTCAAACACTTTTACGTAAATATTAATCCAATTGTATTTCCGTTTTTCCATCGATTCCCTTAATTTTTCGATTTTTTCGCAATCGCGTCGCTCGCGTTCGAGATTCTCAAAAAACGGCACTTTACCATCGAGAATACCATGGTAAAGATCGTTATTTCTTTCGAATCATGTTTCTTCACGTTTACAATGAATAAATAGACGTGTCTTTGCAAACAAATTGGCACCGGTAAATTTTTAAGGGAGACATTTTCTTCATTCATTAAAAAAGATATGGTACGAACATTATCGATCTTCGTTAATGTATTTGTATTTTAGTATAAACTCATCGCTGCCTCGTAGGTAAAATAATGGCAACTCCGAATTCATTGATACGTTTTATATACATAATTCTGGTATTCAGTCGTACAGCAATTTTCATTTAAGTAATTCAAGCTTCCTTCTACAATTTGAAGCAGTCTGAAATAGGTCTTACAGATCAAACGTAAGCTACCGGGGCAGACAGATGGTCTCCGAAATAGACGAAGAGACGAGAAGGCGAGGAAACGAAGACAAAGAATGAACCCTTTCGATTCGACAACGATAACCTGCGCATATCTTCGTCCTTCCCCACTACAGGTATGGCCATACATGGTACCAGCCGCACTTGACCTATATCTTATTATGCTGGCAGCGTCCGGATGCAATACGAAGCGTTTGCGAATAAGCCCGCCGGGTCTCTTCGAGGTTGTCGAGATTTACCTCCACCGTAAAGATATCCTTCCTTCCTGTAGCAGCCGTCTGGTCGCCCGAACTTCCGTGACAGACGCAGACTAGGTTCAAAGAGTCGAAGAGTTCGTGTCGGTCTTCTAGTTTTCGTACCCTAAACAGACACTTTACTATCTTTCTTAAAACATTCCTGGTACATTCTCCAGTCGGTTAACGATCTTCTATGCAATCTGCGACCAGAACCGTTTAACTGTTCAGTTTCCAGCGAGTCTCCGCGAAAACATATCGCGGAAACAATTGTCCTTGTTACATTTCCATGCGGCGCGGATCTGGACGTTAAATGCCAACGATTCTACGTATGTTGAGCGTTGCCTACAAGGAACAAACGGCCCTGAACGGACGAACGATAATCTCTTTTTCACGTCGCTGACGAATTACTTATCTGCGAAGTGCCGGTTACAACGTGCGACGCAGATGATCTTTTAATTGATCTTCTCGCAAGTACTACAATTTGTTGCTGACGAGACCATCGAGAAGCGACTCGGAAACCCTCCCAGCACGCTTGTACCATGCCAAGTTCCCGGCCGAGTACCCTTCGCGGAACACCGGCGATCCCGGCGATCATGCGTCTCGTGTCTCACTCTTGACCGGTATTTAGGAAGGTCACGACCTCAGGGTAGGTTTGTCGCGGCACAAGTGATCACGCATGCGCAACCCACGGGCGAAAGTATTTAAAGAGATGGACGCGTGTTCGGGAAGGCCACTCTTCCCCGAACTGTCACGAATCGCGCAACGAATCTCCCACTGTCCTCCCCTTCCGAGGCAAACGAGCATACGTGTTCATAACCGGAGCGGGAATATATCAGCTCTTTTGCTCTTCTCGTTTTTTTCTCCCTAAAGGCTATTGCCTCCACCCCTTCGACAACAGGCCCCTCTCCGCTAGGATCCGTTCGTCCTCTACGGTTTCCCCTCTCCGAGGATCGTTAGCGCGGCATCGAATCGTTTAATAGACCTACTGGCCTGTCTCTGCAGATTCGATTTGGTGCCACCAAACGTGTCGGATCTGGTGACGAGAGAGATACCGTCGACGATCGTTGGAGAACCGATTTCTCTCCTTCTTGGCCTGCGGCAGATAAAGCACTGGCTCGGACTGTCCGATGTTCGAACCGGTCACGGCGCGGCTACTAAGATGAACGTTTAATCGTTTGATATTAAATCGGCTCGTTATTGAAACGAAACACGAGATAAATGAGAAAGTGTTCGGTGGAAGCAGCGGAAAGCCGAATGCGGATTAACTCGAGGGACCTTAGATTAGCGTTTTCGTTACGAGTCTCGAAACGTATCGATATGGAGGAAGTGGACGTTCAGCAGGAGTCGAGGGACAAAGTGGGCAGCCTAATCTTTACCCCGCCGCCGATGAAGAAGTCCGACACGAGGGACAGCATATCCTCCGTGGACAGTGATGTCAGCCTCTGCTTCGATCGCAGGGGCTCTAAAGGGGAAGAAGCCGACCTGTCGGACAGCGTGAGCTCCGACAATGAGATCAAGTCGACAGATATCGCGAAGGAGCAACAGCCTTCGGATCCAGATTCAGGGACAGACTTGACGGACGACGTGGCCAACCCCAACGAATCTATGAAACTCAAGCCGGAAAACAAGCTGGCCGAGTCCGGGAACGAGGTAATGGACGACTACGTTCCCCCCAGCGACGAACAGGCCGAGAAAATTTGTGCTCAAGTGGAATTTTACTTTTCCGATGAGAACATAGTTAAGGACGCATTCTTATTGAAACATGTGAAGAGGAACAAGGAGGGGTACGTGTCTCTAAAGCTCATCTCGAGTTTCAAACGGGTGAAACATCTCAGCAGAGATTGGAGGGTGGTCGGCGCCGCTCTGGCCAAGTCGAAGAAACTGCAGGTGAATCTACAGGGGACCAAATTACGGAGGGTCGATCCTTTGCCGCCGTTCGATCAAACCGCCCCTTCGAGAACGATCTTGGCCGCGAGGCTTCCAGTCGAGAAACTGTCTGTGGAGTCCGTGGCAGAAATTTTCCGACCCTGCGGAGAGATCGCTCTTATCAGAGTTCTTCGACCTGGACACCCTGCGCCCGCAGAGGTAATATGTTTATCTGTTTGAATCTCGTATTGCACTGGTCTCGTTTACTTGACTCGTAACAGCGATCTGTAGCGTTAGTAGTAATTGTTACTCAAAAGTGTAGATTTCATCTTAAGCTATAATGTTTGATCTTTTAAATAGTTTGGTAGCGTCGGTCACATATCTTCAGCATTCTAAATTTATAGATTAGAAAGCTTTTCTTTTGAAATCCACTGAGAACACGAATACGCGCGATATTGTTTCATGAAACTGTTTCACATATAAGTTGAATAGCATCGAAGGGGTCACAGCATAACAATAATAATATTATTATTATAGATAAAAGATTTTTAGAGAGACTCCCGAATAGTTTTCATCATTATACCTTTTTTACACAGAATGTTCAGAGGAATCGATTTGCGTAACAAAGTAAGCAGTTCCATCGGAAGAAACAATCTTGACCCTTCAAACGTTCAAAGATCCTCTATATACGTGAAAAGATTTTCCGTAATTCCTGTGTTACTGTACAGCTTCTGTAAAAGAACTTCTCATTGTGTGAAGTCTTAATGACTTAACGGTGCTCGTCGAACTGTTAATGTACTTTTGTTCCATTCGTAGTCGAACAAATTCTCTTAGAATAATCGTCGGCGATGACGACTTTTACAACGATAAGAAAGATTTGTGTTCGACCGTCAGGTGCGACAAGCAATTGCCAAGAGGCCAGAGTTGGCGTCCAGCGAGGAGTGCGCTATGATCGAGTTCACGGATTCAGCAGCCGCTCGTCTTGCTCTGCAAATGACCTTGGGCAATGCCAAGGTGTTCGAGCTACAACAATCCTCCGATAAGAAGAGGAAACAACAATCAACGAAGAAAACCGCCCTGGCGAGATTGGCCAAGGAGGAATCCTACAACTCCTCGAGCTGTGCTAGCGGATCCGAGGCCGAAGATGGAAAAGCCAGATACAAGAAACCCGTCCACGGTTACCCAATGTATCACGCTTATCCGAGCCATCCCTATCAAGGTACGCACACTATAGATTCCAATTATTTCCTAGCGATTCAAATTTTAATTATACTACTTATATGATATCAGAGTATTATAAATAACATCCATTTATAGCTATTTAAATACTTTCTGAAACTAAGGACAGCTACGAAAAATATCGAGAACGCTAAATAGTCGATAGATTATGGTACTGTCCAGACTGCGGATTCTTATGCAAAATAAATGTTGTCTCTATCAAAAGCAAGATACAGAAGTTAGATAGATGTTTATTTTAATTTTAATAATCTGTATCTTATTTCATCGTCCTATTTTACTAAGAAATACTATCTTATCTATCGTAAATTATTTGATAGTATTGTATACTATATTGAGTACTATAATCAATTATTTGATTGCAGGCCCCCCTTCGCCGGATGCGTGGCTGTCTCGACGATTATCTGGTTGCTCGGTATCGGGCTCGGAGAATGGCTTCATTCTACGTCGTATGTCTTCCTGTTCTGGTTCAGGTTCCGGTTCCGGCTCTGAGATCGGCAACTTCGGGAGACGTTACTCTGCCTGTTCCTCTGGTTCCGAGACTGGTTACTGCCACCCGGTCTTCCCGCCGAGTTACTATTACCAAGAAAACCGGCGTTTCTCCTGTTGTTCGAGTTCCGGATCCGAATGCAATACTGCCTGTTATCACTCTAGTCGCCGTGGATCCGCGGATTACGGGTCGTACATGAGGAAGCTGTCCGCTTGCAGCCGAGACTCCGGTTTCGATATGTCTCCCAGAAGATTGTCACAGTGTTCCTCCGGTTCCGAACAAATCACTTTCTGTCGGCCCAGGAGCAACAGCGGCGTCACCTTAACACATCTACCTGAGAACGTGACCAGGATGCCGTCTGGTCCTGATGGCACCAGAGGATTCGGTCGGCCATCGAAGATGAACCATCCCATGGAACCCATCTGTTAAGTGGCGTGAAGTTTGCCCACACTTTATTGTGGAAATTAATCACCTAGTCTGTTAAATAACTTCGATTTTTCTCGATTAAGGACTTTGCGCGTAGCCCTGAAAGGAAGTATTCGATCGAGCTGATCTACATATAAACATTTTCATCAATGCTAAAGGCAAATATAGTAAATGACACATTAATAGCAACCTGAATATATATGATTGTTTCTTTTAAAATGTACATCGTTTTTCGAACACGTGTGTTTCGTTAAGGAAAATTAGCTGTTCGAGTTGTAAAGAAAAATGAATTTTTATATTTTCTAAGTCCTATTTAAATTAACACTTTTATTTGTACGAACTTAAATCTTGTTTCTCAATCTGTTCTCACTGCCTATCAAAAAGATCCATAACTTTTTTTAATCCTGTTTCTAAGCATTATAAGTATCTCCATACTCTAATATATTGCCTAATAATTTTTTATAGATGATTAAACAGTGTATTATTTTGTATTTAGTAATGAGATCAAAATATGTGTATTTTTGTACTAGCATGATAGTATTTTTATCTTCATCGTGCGCATAATTTTCAGCTATCAATTTCATGATTATGTTTGAACAATTTCTGTCAGGGTAGCATTTTCATCAGTTTCTAACTAAATGATTTTTTTAAACAATGATTGTTCGTAAAAAGTTTTTTGGTTTCACGTTGCTATTTTGATTTCGAATTTCTTTTTCAGCTGTACGGCCGTCAACCGATGCTACGTATATTTTTTAAATAATCACCGACCCGTATATTATTTATGTCTTCTTTATTGTATGTCTAGCAGTATAAGTTTTCCATGTGTAAGATGTAAATAAGTGTATTATTAGGCCTGTAATTACAACCGAGTGTCGGTTTTGTTGAGAATTATAGGAACTACGCGTTTTATTCACTGTTTCTATCTGCAAGAATGAATAGTATTATACAAGAACTTTTAGATTATGAGATTCTGTGATATTGATCAATAATGTACGGACTTCGGAATCTTAAATAGAATATATATGGATTGAACAGACGTTAGTTCGTAAATTGTTCGTGACACCTTACCACTACTTACTACATATCAATAATTACGAAACTTTATGAAGAAATATATTGGTATGTTTTCGTTGTAACTTGATTTTCATTTCATTCCTTATACGATTTTCTCAATCGTTTTCTTGTTCCTTTTTTGACCCCTCAAATGTGTGCTCTGTTCAAATGATCCAATTTCGATATTAATTTTAATCTCCCCTTTCTGTTCTATCTACATTTCTGCATATTTTTACTACTGCCTTTATCTAATCTATTTCAAGATTATTTAAGCAATACATATGCTATAATTAAATAATTAAATCCGTTCGACATTCATTTGAGTGCAAGTACGTATGGTGTCATTTTAAACTAAATTAAATTAATTTAATTTAATTAAAAATAAAAATGTAAGTATACCTGGTCAACAGGTCCTTTATGAATTACTGTGAGTTACACACTTATAACAATATACGGAAAACTAAATAGTTCGAGTATGATTTTATTTTGTTCGATTTATTAAAAATTCGAAAATTTAGCAATAATAAAAAGGCTGGAAAAGAATTCAAACATATATTTATTTCGGTCGCTTGACAGTCCTTCATGAAAAAAATATTCAAATCGTAACATTTGTTACAATTCGAAAAGCGAATATTATTTTTTAAAGCACCAGTTTGAATGTCACATCATATATAGATATGTATAATTACGACTTACGGCTTGATGTTATGACAGACGGAAAAGTGTAATGTGTGTATGCATATTCACTATTCACACACAATTGCACGTTGTTTTATATTCATTTTAATTTCTGTGTACATACGGATAAAATGCTGTAGTACATACATAAACCGTTTGCGATTATATTCATGGTTTCACACGACAGTGAAAATGATTGTGAATTGTATAAGTACATAGTAAGATGTTACGTTCCCATGTATGTACATATGTCGTGCTACGTGGAGCTCAGAAGGCATAACTTCGTATCGTGCCAGTAACCTAACATTTATGATCAGCATAAGATGGTGAGGTTAGGATGTGTTTACTTGTCAGACTCATCGATGCAGGGGATAAAACGTGACAGTAATTTAGAGAAAACTGGGATGTGAATATGAAAAGTGGACAATTCTAAAAACAAATCATGTTTTTTCCCATCGGATGGCCTCGGGTCTTGAATACGACGGACCCAGAGAAGATCAATGCGATCGTTTGCAACAGAGACAAGATACTTTTCTCTGTTTTGACCACAGATTCTCTCACCATCTGGTATTGCAAGGTATATTTTCCAAATACGTTATTGTTATTCGATAATTAACACGTTGACTGCCACATTACACCTTCAAAAAATCCCACAACTTCAAAGTGAAACTGGAAAATTGAACTTGATTAAAGTGATTGCTTCTTTAATTTTGCTTGCTACAAGTTTTAATGATATTTATCTCATTTGACTATGTCACGACACAAATTTCTTTCTATATCTGATTAAAGAGCAGTATTATCCATATGTGACCGATGTGGTTCTCAATGTGTTAATGCTTAGAGCAATGAAATACTTTTCTGTTTGATCTCTAGTAGTTGAGGTTCTTATTACATGGAACCGATCTCTGATATTTCCACTTCCAATAAATCTATATATAAACTTATATTTTTACTTACATTTAAATATTATTTACAACAACAAAAAATACATTTAATTACAGCCATGTGTACCCATTGTATTTATTAGAAGAACTGCAGATTCTTTGCGGAAACATGGCGATAACATTTTAGTACAATGGAGACCAGATTCCAGTATGCTAGTTATAGCGGTATGAATAGTTATATAATAAAAGCAATTACAATGAAACAGTCAAAGTAAGGATTTAGTATTTTATTGATTACAATTTAAATTCTTCCAGACTTCGGATAGCTACCTGTTATTTTACCGGCTATCAGATTCTAGCCCAGAAGGAAGAGGTCTCTATGAACAAAGAGACTCTCCTGTTACTAGTTTAAGAAGAGATAGTGCTGAACTGTTTATTAAGGAAGTTATACCATCTTTAGTGTTAACGTTTGTAAGTATACCTATAAATAATTGTCTTCTATAAAAGAGTGTTTAAAAAAATATTTTATTGTTAGGAGAAATCAGCATGGATAGATGGAGGTATCAGTTCTATAGTTTGTATACGTGATGAATTGATGGTAGCTACAAAAACTAGCCACATAATACGTCATAAATGGGATGGCACTGTAAATCGGGATTACTCCCTTGATTTAAGAAGAATACCATTTAGTGTAGATCAACAAATATCCACTGTAGCAGTACCATTGACTGAGAACAATGTTTATGTTACTGATATCGAATATTCTCCTCTGGTTGGTGGATTTGCAATTGTTCTTAACACTGGCAAGGCAGCATTTCTCACTGCACAATCACTAAAATTTGATCCTAATGTATGTCAATTCAGTTATAAGTATTATTGACACTTTTGTCTAGTGTATGTAGATCACGTGCTTTTCATTAATATTATTTTGTAGCAAGTGCAAGGGATTTGGGCTAGGGATGTCGACGATGCTACTTGCGCAGCTGTGAATCATAAATATCGTCTTATTGCAATTGGAAGACAAAAGTATGTTCTTTCGGATTTAAAGTACATATTGAAGTATATGTTAATATAAATTTGTTATAATATATACCTTTTACTATTAGTTCTGAAAGTGTAGTTTATTATGTGGACGAAACAACGGGTGGTTTAGAAATGTCGCATACGCTAAGTCTATCTTCAAAAGATTATCCAGGAAGACCAGGTCGTGTAAGGTGTTTAAGGTGGACTCCCGACAGTTGTGCCATCGCGTTAGGTTGGGAAGATGGCGGCTTAGCAGTATGGAGTACATTTGGTGCCCTCTTACTTTGTACTTTAAAATGGGATTATTATGGCTTGAGAGTAGATTTATCCCATGATAATCTTTTACACATACATACGATGGTAGATACATTCATTGATATTAGTTTTCGTTAGTAAGTTCACGTCATAGATGCTTACTTTTTGTCTATTGTAGGAATGGTCTGCAGAAGGCTACCAGTTGTGGATGTTAAGAGAATCTCCAAGTCCCTCCTTAACAGAGGAAAATGGAAATGGAACTGTTAACTTAAGACGTTCTTTGATACAATTAGATTTTGCAAAAAGTCCATTAACAATTAATCCTTGTATGGTAATACCCTAAAAAAATATCTTACAAAATTATTTTATTCTCGGTAATAAGCAGTTTCAATTATTTATATTCCGATAAATAGGGTCACCATGGACATTTATACCTACAAGGTGAAGATAGACTGTATTTAAACCTTGGTAGCGGGGTGTCTACAAACAATTCGACTTTTCATATCGGTGGTGATATTCCTAGTGATTCTACAATGCAAACACTTGCGGGCTGCAAACAGTGGCTAGTTGTTCCTATTCCCACTGCGTATAGTGGTTCTAATTGGCCAATACGAGTATGTAAAATTAAAATCCATAGATATTCTGATTCCTATATGATATTCAATAATTGTATTTCTTAGTATACTGCCATCGATAACGAAGGCATGAGTATTGCTGTAGCTGGACGAACAGGGTTAGCTCATTATTCTTTACCTACACGAAAATGGAAACTATTTGGTAATGAAACTCAAGAACGCGATTTTATTGTAACTGGCGGTTTATTATGGCATCGAGGTTTTTTAATAGCTAGCAGTTACTCGATATTAGACGATAAGGATGAAGTCAGAATATATCCCCGCGATACACGTTTGGATAATAATTACGTTAGAACCGTCAGAATGACATCGCAAGTGTTATTGCTCAATACGCTAAAAGACAGACTCTTAACATTTTGCGCCAACGCGCAGATAAGTATTTATGATATGGTAGTAGAAAGCAATAATGGTAAGTAGGAAGAAAGAAATAGTACCATTTACAATGATATTTTCAATAGTTGATTTTGTGCATAAAATAAAGAGTATTTCAGATGCAGGAAGTATAGAATTAAAAAGATTGCAGACTGTAGACGTTAGCGGACTTTGTGTTCACCCTGCTTGTGTCGTAAGTGCCACATTGACTACCATACGCGCTGAAACAGCCGGAAGTCATCCACATCCTGAAAGTCTTTTGCTAAATGTATCTGGACGTCTTCTGATGGTTCAACGAGAACATTGTATTGACAATACGGAAGTTGTATGTGAACAATTCATTAAAAACTGGCGTAATTTTTAACGCCTTACGATTTACGCTTACACATGTTTTACAGCTATTCACATGTAGCGCTCCGACAGTATTAGCTTCTTATGTAGAAAATGTTTGGGTACCGTGGAGGTCGAGGAGAGATAAGCCACATTTGACAGAAGCTTTGTGGTTATTTTGTGGTGCTCATGGTATGCGTGTGTGGCTTCCACTGTTTCCAAGAAATCATCAAGAGAAAACGCATACATTTATGAGTAAAAGGATCATGCTACCTTTCCATTTACGTATTTATCCTCTGGCTATACTTTTCGAAGATGCTATTTTATTAGGTGCAGAAAATGATACAGTACTTTTTACTTCGGACATGAATTCTCCTTTTTCGTTACCTTTCAGTTTATTGGAGCTTACAGTAAGTATATTATCATTATTCGATCAATAGAATTCTGTTACATAGCATAATAGGAACTGTTAAAATTCCATAATTATCGCATTCATTGTTTGAATTTTAGAGTCAAGTATATCTTCATCAAATATTACGACAACTTATTCATCGTAATTTGGGATATCATGCTTGGGAAATTGCTCGCTCATGTTCCTCACTGCCATACTTTCCGCATTCGTTAGAACTTCTGCTTCACGAGGTGTTAGAAGAAGAAGCAACTAGTAAAGAACCAATTCCAGATGCTCAGTTGCCTTCTGTGGTGGAATTTATCCGTGAATTTCCAGGCGTATGGGCTAGGGCAGTTGTGCAATGTGCTAGAAAGACTGAAATTGCACTTTGGCCTTATTTATTCTCTGTTGCTGGTCCACCGAAGAAGCTTCTGCAAGATTGTTTGCAGCGCCAGCAACTCGACACTGCTGCTAGCTACTTAATTATTCTACAAAATTTAGAGCCTTCTACCGTTAGCCGACAACATGCTACTTTGTTATTGGATGCTGCTCTGGAACAGGGCAGATGGGAGCTTTCGAAAGATCTCGTTCGTTTTCTCAGAGCGATCGGTAAATCATAAAAGGCGTATTAAAAACCTATCTCTTTTTTCTTCATTTTTACCCACTTATTTTTATTCTGATAAGATCCAAACGATGTGAAATCTCCGAGAACGTCCTGGGGCGGTACATCGAAGTTAGGAGGACCCCCACAAACACCGCCACTCTCTCCTCACGAAGACGACTTGTCTTTAGTATTAGGAACTATGCAAGTTTCGAGAAGTCGAAGCTACAGTACCACCATAACTCCAAAAGTACAATCTGAATCGGTAGCAAAAGATATAACTCCTTCATCGATGCTAGAGAAAACGAGAAACGTAGTTACAAGACGGAAAAAGTCAGTTCCTACAAATACTTCTAAAATAGAAAAGACAGATAACAAGTAAGTTCTGATAATTTCTACATTATGGATTAATTTCATTATTTCTCACGATAATTGTATGCAACAAATGGAATTTATTCTGTAGGGAAGGTTCAGCAGAAGAATTCTTTATCGACGTGATACTGCAACGTCATGCTCGCCGATTACTTTCAGCAAAGAGACTCGCGGATTTAGGTAGATTTGCTGCACGATTGGACTTCCATTTAGTTACATGGTTTGGCAGAGAACGTGACAGAGCAGCGAAAATTGACGATTACGTAACTGCATTGAAAGCGGTGCATGAGGACTTTGCATTTGCTTATCCAGTACTATCTCTTCCAACTTTGCAAAAATTTCGAAGGTCCAGTCTCACGTCTCTCCGTTCAATAAGGTCGGTTAGTTTGGATAATCCGGAAGAGGAACCATTGAATTCAAGTTTCGCAGTTGACTTACCTGACAGTGGTTACACTAGTTTACCAAGTGGGCGACCACCTTACACTAGTTTAGTATCCCCTGTTGCTAGTTTAGAAACACAATTTCCTGCTGCTGAAACCAAATTGACAGCAAACATGTTACACGGTATGTATTTTACTTGAAACTGTTATTATGATATGGAATGAGTTACTTAAATCTACTATCTGATTTCAGATGCCAACAGTGTTCTTAGCGATAGCAGTACCATTTGGAGAGACGATACCGAATCTATTGTTGGGACAGGTGTTGGGACAGTATGTTGGGTACCACCGGAACCTGTAGAACAAACTGAAGTTCACAACACTTCTCCTTGTGCACCAATAAGTCGAGCAGAAGTACAACTTAGATACCTTTTGCAACTATTTCTTGAAGGTGGTTGCTTAGGATGGGCTGCGGTGCTGGCAGCAGTTCTACGTGATGCGCCTGCTATGGCTAGAACTATTCGGGCGGCTCACGCTCCTATGCAAACCTTTGATTCTGTAATTAATTTAAGGGATGGTCTTCTAACTTTAACCAGATGGTCACACTCAGAATGGTGGGTTTTTGCTAATACATATAGATAACATACAAAATAAATCTAATATTTTGTAGGCCTCAATACAATTGACGTAATGTGAAGAAACTAATTTGTGTGCATTTCAGTTTGGGTTACAGGCCGTTTATGTCAGGCATCCAAGTTCAGGTATCTTTACTGAATCGATTAGTTGTAATTAAGCAGCAACAAGAGCAAGAACAGATACCAGAAAGTCCATCTCCTAGTCCAGCACCATCTGCTGGCAGTAATCAGCGAGGAAACTTGTCTCGATCACGACATTCATCAATCAGCCATGCTTCAACAACTACTCCTCTAGAGGAAGAGCGATCCCATGAATTATCATTAACTGTAGACGAGGTAGCTTTTCGAAATAGCTACAGTAATCTCAATAACGCGGATAATACTTCTTCGCAATCTACATGCATTATCTCTTAAAGCAATGTCATTTTTCATGAACCATGAACATTTTTTATATTATTATAGCGTTTAGTACGGGCAGATATGTATGTAATTTTGTTTAAATCCATTTGAGTACCGTTCATTATTGAGATTTTTCTTGGAGTAATATTCCATTAAACGTAAACACTATTGAGCTCCCAAATTTAAGAAATCAATTAGCGTGTAACATAAAAAGAGCTATAATAATTTTTCATTATCGCATCGAGTTCGATGATTAGACGATGAGATAATAATTATATACGCAATAGAGAATTGTAATGTTTCTCAATTTTGTAAGCATTTCTACATGTGTAAATATGCTCCTAAATTCATAGAGAAGGTACTGTTGACATATTTTTAGATTCATCCTTAAAATACTTAACGAACAATAGTAATCTATAAAACATGACTGATACCATCTCTTCCTTTATTGGTAGGCAATATAATACGTAATGAATGTACATTGAGTGCAATTGGTATTAGTAGGTTGTAGAGTTAATCAAGAATGAAATGATAATCTTGAATTCGAATATTTTGTACGATGTAATATTCCACTGACTGAATTGCAAATGAGTAGTGCGCAGTAATTGTTATCTATTTCAATATAAACGAGTTGTTTCAAAAGATTCGCATCGTGAAAATCAACAACAACACAGTATCATTGTATTTGTATATTGAGCAACGGTTGTACATTAAAAATTACCGTCCTCCAGGTTCTTTTCTAATGCAAATAAAAGCAAATGCTAAGCAATCAAATTGAAAACAAATTGCTGCGTCAACGTGATGTCAATAACTTTATAATTGATATTACTATAGATATTGGTTTTTTGTACGAAAAGTTGGTATGTTAAATGGTGTAGTGTGTGGGCAAAAACCAGATCATCGGTAAATACTAGTTTGTATAATATAAATTTGTAAATGAATGCGAATCTGCATAATTTGATGGTTGCCCATATTGTGCAAGAACGTTATATTTAAAAGAGACACAAATACCCAACAAATAAATCCTACAATAAAAAAGAAATAAGGTATTCATATTACGTAACAAATTTTTAAAACATTAGCTTTAATATTAAATCTACAGTTTATCTTTCTATAGTACATGTTGATTTTCATACTCTTGTAGAAAAAAATCTAATAATTTATCAATACACGATGGATTGATCGTTTATGTTCTGATCTACCGTCGACGTTATCGATAATTTATTTATAATCAAACACTATGTTTACAACACACGTATAACAGAAGCATTACTTTGCAATAATTTATTGTAAGTAGAATTTTACTGCACGATTATGTTTAATATGTCAACAAATTATTTTTTGAGGTAATAACAAATTGCAATATAATGGTGATAGATTATTAAACGGGAGTATTACCGAACGCTCTGTTCATAAAGAACTACAAATAGTATTTATTTAATATATTTTATACAGAAAATATTTAAGTACACTTGCTAATTTGTATTGTCTAATTGTACGTTGACAAAACAATTGCAGATTCTACAAAGCTACCAATACTGTATACTGTAATTTTGGAATGCAAATTTCTAAAAGGAAAAGTAGTTTATCATGATTAGCAAAACATAATAATCAAAACTATTTATAAGTATTTATGATAGATTAACATAAAACTAACAGCAATAGGGAAATGGTTCTTCACTGAAATTTGGTAAGCCTAATAAGTAATAAGTATGTATCGTTGAATATGTTTCATCAAACGAACGTAATGGACAACCATCTTTGAGGACATCACTCATGTAAATGTAAAAACATAGCTATGGATACTCAGTGTGGTCTTATACAATATTAATATATCATAGGAAAAACTGTGTAACACTAATAATGTACTGTTTATACATATATACATATTGTATTATAGATATTCAGAAAATATATATTTTCTTATAAGTCACACAATGCTCCTATTGACTTGATTGATTGCAGAAATGAGAGATACAGTTAACAAAATTTTGTCTATGAACTTTTAAAATTTCAGATCTTTGAATATTTATTGTTAAAATAATAATCATAATAATACATTTTATTAATTTTGAGAACTTTGCAATTCCTAATTTATTTGTTTAAAAAATTCTTTACCAACCTTACATTATGCAAAATTTTGTGCATATTTACATGCTTATACTTACATTCTTTATAATACCTTATGGACTACAACCCATGCTATCAGATTGAAAATAATGTACACTGTTATTCTTAACATAATACTTTTATTGTTCTCTTATCGTACAGTAGACGGTACAACAGTACCCTTGCTTGAGTATCACGTTCAACTGTCGCAATAGAATTCTTTGATTATAATTTGATCTTCAAGTATAAACAACACATTTTGTTCAATAGGAGTGAAACATATATGTTACTTCACTGGCAAAAAATAAATGAATATGTATTTATTTATATAAAAGTGAAAAGTATAACAATAATCGATAAACTTTAGTCTCTGATTAATAGGAAGACGGATAAACTACTACAGTGTACATGGTGAGACTTTTAAAACAGATTATCTGAATAAGTTGAATGCGTTTAGAAATAGAAAAAATTGTATTAGCTCAATTTTGCTTGGTTTAAATGTGTTCGCTATCGGCGTTTAATTGATTTTTGATAGACAGAACAGCAGATAAAATGTGAAAACCAGTTTCAGTTCTTAAAATAAGTGATATTCATTTTCATTTACTTTGAATGAATGATATGATTGTAAATGTTCAAACTGATGACCTTAAGTATAATTAAATAAGATTAGCTAATGCATCTTTTTCTATTGCAAAAACAGCTAATTAGTTAAGTTTGTTTTAAATGGCTCATCCTGTGTACAGTGAGTCTGGTTAATATTCGGACACCTTTTAAAACGCAATAACATTTTTAGAACTGTACTAAACGACTTGAACTTTTTTTTAATTGATGCAGGAACCAGTCTACCAGATCATAATTAGAATGCTTTTTTTAAATTTTGCAATTGCTTACGGTGACAAAAGAAAATAAAAAATTCTCATTTTTTAAACTTTTTTTTATCTGAGTCTATAATGAAAATTTAAAAAATGCGTTTTATACATCTCGGTAAGTGATATCCATAATGAAAATTACATCGAAATCGGTTAACGCAAAGTCAAATTACAAGCGTTAAAAGATTTAAAAAACTGCGGATTTTTCATACTTATTGGTCGAAAATGTCAAAAATCGGGACAAAACTGCGATTTTTACGATCTTTAATCGTTTACATTTCATACCAAGGTCAACCAATTTCGATGTGAAATTTTCAACATAAATACATATTTTTACTTTCTTTTGTTATTCTAAGCTATAACAAAATTTTAAAAAAGCATTCTAGTTATGGTGTAGTAGACTGATTCCTTTATCATCTAAACAAAATTCAAATCGTTTAGTCCAGTTCTGAAAAAGTTATTGCGTTTTGAAAGGTGTCCGAATATTAATATATGTGTATATGTTTGAACATCATTTACAAAAGATTCCAGATTTCTCTCAGACAGTATGCAGTAAATTCCCCCTAATTGACGCTCAGCTTGTACACAAAAGTGGACAATTGGGAAGAGGAGATACGATTATTCGAGCGTTGCGGCTCGTTTTTACAGTTGTTGATAATCGGCAACTATAAAAACGAATCGCAACACTCGACTAATCGTATTTTCTCTTCCCAAATTGTCCATTTTTGTGTACAAGCTAAGCACCAATTAGGGAGAATTTACTGTACATAGAAATATGGCACCATTCTTTTGCATACGTTTTTTAAAATTTGTAATTGTGATAATTCACTGAATGAGTAAAACTAGAATCGTATAATTGCTCGAAAAATTTTATAGTGACAAAAAGTATATTGAAACATCAGCTTTCCCGTGTGTATCCCGTTAGATCTATAAAATCATATAAATGAGCAGTCCTGTTAAAAAGATATGGTTCCTTATGATATGACGAACACGTATTTGCGAAATCAAACACACTTTCTAACACCTTCAGAACGACTCCAATTAAGCCTCGAGATCAGAAAAGTTGTAAATAAAATATGAAGGATAGGTATGCATTATTAGGCGTCCACTACTGCTCGGTTCTACGTATTGGTACTCGGGCTTGAGAACTCAGATTACCCACTCAATTTAGATCAAAGTATAGCGGACTCCCGTACAACACGGGGGATACGTTCTGCGTAATAGGAAATCGCGTTATACGGAGACATATACTACCATGTATTACCAGACAAATTTATATAACTACAAGTACGCCCAGCCTTGTGCTTGTCTTCGGTGATGCCTGGATTAAAATTTTTCATTCGGGTTTGTAACCATATATTATTGCTTATAGAGATAATACAAACACGTAAAACTTTTTATTCACGTTGTACATTTGAAATGATTTTAGAAAAAATTAATTGTAATTCGAATGCAACGTGTTCGCAAATTTGGAAAGAATTTTCAATACTAAATTGCGTAGGAATAATAGACATACAGTGACTCGCATTAACACCTGTTGGAAAAAGTTATGGCCAGATGTCGTAATTACAGCAAATTCTCCAACTCTGTCAGAAACAGATGTAAATTGCGTAATAACTGTTGGACAAAATATTGGTCGAGAGGGGTTTGTTGATATGACTGGGACAGATATCACCGAATTAATTAATTACGATAAAGATGTTGATGAAATCGAATTAATTGAATTAGAAGATTGTTCTCATTCTAGTAATGAGAAGAAAAACTTAGTCCGATATAAATAAAGGGTTACAAATAACTGAATAATTTATAACATTTTATGAAAAGTGATCCGTCAATAGAGCGGTTTACGGAATTTAAAAGAAAATTGAGTGATTGTCTATCTTCATATTTTCAATCTAAAACTGATCTGGAAAAAGAACTGTTTTTATTATGAACTGAATATTCAAACGATGAATCTGTACAACCAATATTAACAAGGCGACGTTGGAACTTATTGTTGATACTTCCGATAGAGAATAAATGTTAAATAGTGAAGTGAATATTATTTTTATTAAAAATTGAATAAAATTATTTTTCTCTTATATCTTTAAATGTGTATGTATTACTATTTTTTATAAACCGCTACTCTGTTAAACATCAGAAACTATGCGAAGATATTAAATTTATCTTATGTGTTATACGGGACTGTTTATCGCGCTGTATGACTATGTACCAGTCGCATTTTTTTCGTCGCGTTATACGAATTCGCGTTATACAGGAGTCCACTGTACACAAATTCTCAGTTTACAAAGGAACACATTCAAGCTAAGCCAGGTGAACGCGTTCCGTAGCAGAATATTTGAGATCTATTTTTTTAAGGGCTGAAAACAACCATCAGAAATGGAAATTGCAATTAATAGATTGTAAATAATATATTAATTATTTTTAAATTTCGTTTACTCAATTTTGTCATGGTAGACATAACGATAGATTAGTTATAACGATAGATGGTTAACTTAATGAATTTTATAATGTATACCGATAAATTAATGTCACGTGTCGTTTAATTCAACTTTTGTTGCTCGGGGCTCAATCATGGATCATCTACCACAAAAGTGTTAATTATCGTTTTAGTTGATAAGGATTTTTGGGCGTAATGATTGATCTAACGATCGAATATTAACTGGCGGTCACCATCTCAGAAAAATACATTTCCAATGGAATATTCTTTCGAAGCTGGCATTGCTCGATGTTATTGTTGTCCCGGTATATTGGTAGAGCCGGTATAACTGGTGTTATACGGTGGCGGTTTTGCGTACATATCGTTCGATGCTGGCGCTGCTGAAAGAGGTAAATTCAGTTATTGTTATCCTAAATAACCAACAAACGCTACCATTATGGATGATTAAAGAGAGATAATCTTTGAGAGAACATTTTAACATTTTTTTCCATCAACTCGGAGATCGAAGATAAAGTTATAGGCTCTTATTTGGCGCAGAAGACTATGAAAGAAACACCTAGAACACCTATCGAAATGTAACTGAAATTTCTAGATGTAGGTATGACGCAATAATATTTATAGCAGCCTAACTGATGATCCGAGTGGTTGGACAAAATGTACAATGTTCAGTATTGGTATTTCAAGGATTTTTCTTTTTTTTTTCATTATGTTTATCGTGGCACAACATTTATAATAATCACCTGACACCGTCGAATTTATAACGTAGCCTGACTGCGGTAGAACATTCGCGGGAGTGTGAATTACTTGTACGACACGAGGTACTTGTACGTCTGAAACAAATATTCCCAAGTAATCAGACTTTAAACAGTTGCATCGCATACTAGCGAATTTACTAGAAATCCTGGACAAAATTGATATACATGTTTAAATTTTGCGATGTTAAGAAGCCCATTCTTATCTTGTAAACTTCTTTTTCTGGAGTAAAAGAAATTGGTGAAACCACTATTTTTACAGAAGCAAACATAACATTTAAATATATAAAGTCCAATATTTATTTTACAGGAATAAAAAGATTAATAAGTTTTTTTGGAAAATAAATCTCAATATTGCCGTGAAATCTAGAAAATATATTTTACGAAGTTAACTTTAAGCTGTCCCGTATCTTTAAAACAATTGTAATCTCAGTCTTAAAATTTGTTTATTATAAACTAACTAGAATAAGTAGATTTAAAGAAATCAACCTTTCTGTCTTGATTTTTTACCAGGTATTCGATGTTTTTCGCCAATATGCGTCTCTCGAGATTCGTAACGTATCACTTTTGTGCAAAAGCAACAAGTCTCAACGTAAACTGTAAATATTCTCTATTACAGAGAATAACGCATGTGACCCGATAATACAATAATATCGGTCAATTTCATGAACATTTTGTAAGAGGTAGCTTCAAAACATCTTGGTTCGTACCATTAAGAGAAACGCATCGTTTATAGGGGATGTTTCAGGAAGTAGGTCAATATTTTTTATCACGGGCTAACGTACCGTTTTATTTCTATATAAACGGCACACACTGGTGCGCTAATAATAACGTAACTGTAAGACAGAATACTATTTTTAACGTACTAATGGGAAGGAAAGTGCTCGCTCATAATGAAACACCAAAATGTTATTTATTATGCAAACGATACAATAGAAAGCGCTTATTTATACCTTAAAAATTGTTCCACGCGAATCTTATATGTATATATATATATATATATATATATATATATATATATATATATATTTATATAATGTACGTGAGAGTATATAGAACAATTCGTTGCCAAGATTATAACAAAAATATAATTGTTCGCTTTTACATAAATAGTTCTCGTCTATATAAAACTCTTCTCATGGAATGTTTATCGTCCCTTATTTATATATATATTATAAAGCATATTCTTTTGAGCATCAACAGATTCGTTGTTTCCCTGTTATTTGTTAACAACATTTAAATAACATTCTTAGTAGTGTGCTTTGTGTCAGTGTATGTTGGAAGACTGCAGAATCCTCCAATGATGGCGTGAATCAGATTCGTGGGGGTGTAAACATATCATACAAGACAGACATTTACTTCTAATACTTTGGAACCCTATACAACTTTTTACGAGATCGATACGAAAATACAAAACTAAGTTCGTTTCATAGAATGCACACATATCTATACTAATACTAAATTGAGAGTCGCACTGCTAGTACACTAAAACTATACCTGCGATTAAATTTAGAAATACATATAAATATATAAAATTATAGAAGGGACTATTGTTACACTGCTGCAAGCAATATAATTTGAACAGTTAGTTGCTTCGAAAACGCGCGCTTGCAATGACAGACATTTGCGAACAGAAAAATGGCAATCTATAAGATATCTTCTTATCCTTACTTTTTACTGCTACTTTTTATTTTAGACACTTAATTCCGTTCAGAATTACAATTTCGAAGTAATGGAAAATATAATTAATGGATTCTATGGAATTCTATCTTTATGAAGATAGATACAACTTATAATCACTAAACACAATATAAACAATTTGCGACGAAGTAAATTCTTCAGGAAATAAGAATATTTAAATAAATACGACTTATAATTATCTCACAAAATAGAAAAACTGCTTCATAGCCGAGTAAAATATTAATAAAAACAATTTTGTATATATGTTTCTGTCATGGATTTTATGAATATAAGATTTGAGCTCCCAGCAAATATTTGTCTTTTGCATGATACGCCATTAACCACGCTCACGTCATAATTCCGGGAAACTTTTAATTGACGATAACATGATAATGACGCCGTTATCGCATTTCCGTCGCATTTGATTTCTGACAGATAGTCATGACAAAAATTGCCCACGAAGTTTTTTTATTTTCCAACTGGCGAACGTGTTGTATACTAATAACAAAACTTATAGCAGTGAAAGTGGAAGCTACATATCTTTGTGCATGTATACATAGAAACGCGAGGTATCAATTAGTATTTTAAAAAAGTTCGTGCTCCCCAAGATACAGTCACGAGGAATATCGTATATAAAATAATGTCGGAGAGTGGAAGAGGCGATGAAATGGAATCAGGCCTTAGATGCTCCTACAAACAATTATATGATCAAATAACTTTCAAAAAAAAAAAAAGAAATATACATTCTATGTAGTACAGTAAATTCCCCTTATTGACGCTCAGATTGTACAAAAAAATAGACAGTTTGAGAAGAAGAGATACGATTATTCGTGCCATGCATTTCGTTTTTATAGTTACCGATTGTCAACAACTATAAAAACGCATCGCAACACTCGAAAAATCGTATTTTCTCTTCTCAAATTGTCCATTTTTGTGCGCAATCTCAGCGTCAATTAGAGAGAATTTACTGCATTCAGAATTTAGATATGTAGTGTTCATAATGTGTCATGGGAAATAATATATTATTTTAGGAAATAATATTTTGTATCGTGTCAAACTACAACAACGATTGCACTGCTTAATATATATTTGGAACCGTCACGTTTAGTGAGCTTTTCTAACGGATTTTCGTGAATTTAATTTAAAAATTATTATTATAATTAATATAAAAACATAATTTAAAAATTATTATTATAAAATTGTATACGCGTTACTGTTTAACCACAAGGCATCCACAAAGTTAAAAATTCGCATACTTTTTTCAAAAATGATTTTCTCGAAGATGATATTTCAAAGTTAAGAGGAAATGGAGATTCGCGCTAAGCTCATGAAAATCTATCAAGAAAGCGTATCCAACGTTGCGACTCCAAAATATTGTCGTCCAGTGTTATTGAAAAGTTTGTCGATGTTGATGCGGAAATGATACTGT
The DNA here is from genome assembly GCF_051020955.1 of Megalopta genalis. Classification (NCBI taxonomy): domain Eukaryota; kingdom Metazoa; phylum Arthropoda; class Insecta; order Hymenoptera; family Halictidae; genus Megalopta; species Megalopta genalis. The sequence continues at coordinate 21,027,553 of NC_135018.1, read as the reverse complement.
CGAGATAAGATTATCGAATAGAATGATACTCACGTTCATAAACTGTTCCCTGATTACGTCTACGGTACCGTCGACAAAAGATACAGCACACGCATGATAAGCAGAAGATTACCAGCCCTGCCACTATCACACCCACGACGATCACGGTGGCAGCGGTCCTGCAAGAAAGCAACAGGAATTTTAATTCCTGCAATAAATTCACTTTTCCGTCGAAAAACGATTAGCTTTTTTTCTTACCACGTGGACATATACGCGAACTCGTAGGCATCGCAACAATAAACCTTGTTGTTTTCGATGTTGTAGCAACAGTAAGCTTTATCCGATGAATCAAATATACCTGGACACGATTCGATGAAAGATTGTAAGATGTTTCGTTCTCCGAACGAGCATTGCATTCCTGGAAAAAAATACACGCAAATTGGAATCTTATTATTATAATTTTTGTCAGTTTTTCTTTAATAGACATAAAGTATCGCTTTCTGGTTTAATATGTGCTCAAATTAATGCCAATAATTTGGCGATTACAACTACGAGTTTAACACATTCCGCTGGAAGTGATAAATAAGTATATGTATATTGTTTTTAGATGCTCATTATCTCCCATATAAATAAATTAAATTATAAAAAAGAATAAAACTTTATTAGCATTTATCGTACTCAATACAATTGTAAACATATACACGAATGACTCTTCTGTACCAAACCATTGTTACTATGTAATATTGTGATTAAACAATCGTTTAGCTTTTTCTTTGTAACTATAGTTGTAATGAACCGCTTTTACAAAATTAAATTGTCACACAACTTAATCACAACTTGATATCAACGATCGTTGATGTCGTCTCTGGTTTTCCATATCTAGTTTCCCCATTTTTTAACGAGCTAACCAAATGTTAGTTATAATAATTATTCGCATACTGGACATGGGTAATATTTTTAGGATTGGTAAATAAAGTATAGCGATAACTGTTAGCATCTCAACAAAGATATGATTAGTACGAATTAGTAAATTTTTACTAATTAGTACATTTTAGTGTATGCTTCATAGACAGATATTTTGTAAAAGATCGAGAACGGAATAAAAATTCGTTAAATATATATTAAACATGCACATAATATAACTTAATCTAATCAATTGAATAGCAGTTCCTGGATATATTTCAATGTTTTACGTAAATCCAGATGAATTAAACGTTTAAAATTTACAACTCCAACTAGTTCTTGATCTCTCAACACAGCGCCTATTTATTATTGATAATACGAAACTTATGAAAGATGCGATAATTCAAGTCTTGCGGCTCGTTTTTATAGTTACCGATTGTCAATAACTATAAAGAGGAGCCGCAAGGTTGGAATAATCGTACCTCCTCTTCCCAAATTGTCCATTTTTGTCTCCAAGCGCCAATTAAGAAGAATTTATTGTATTAACATTTGGACGGCAGAGATTTTTTAGCATTTATGCCAGCCACTTCAAATATTTTGAATACTTTTATTAGTTTCAATATTAATAATTAATAATTATGTATGAGTGCCACAGAATTAAAATTTAGATGGAATGTTTGTAACTCTGAGTCCAAATGGACCCGATGGCCGCCATCCGACGATTAATAGTTTTATGGATTCGTCGTGAGGAATGCATATCTTCGGTGAATATGATCACGCATATCAGTTCCCCGAATACCGCATTGCAACCTTACTCTCTGATATATCATGCTGGTGTAAGATAAGTCAGCGCTTTTTCGTAAATAGTTCAGCCGACCCAACCTCAGAATGAGATGCATTAACAAATCATCGGTTCTTTTCTTCATACTCAAGGGAATTCAATCGGCTACCGTTCGGTAAATGCAAACGATCGACTTTACAGTTTTGTAGCTCCACGATGCAGTCTTTCTATTTGTAGCAGCACGAATATTCGCCATACTATTCACCACTGAATAAAGAATAGCCCTATCACATTGTCTTAGGCATAAATCTGAATTCCAGATATGAACAATTGTAGTTTCCATTATTTCTAAAGATAGGAAAACATTCGCAAAAAACATTCCAGAAGAGATTACGAGTTTTCGATATGTTTTTTCCATTAATTTGCATTAATTTTTATGCCAATATTCAAAAATCCCAGATGTACATTTGTATTCATAAATAAATATAAATTCATAAATAGCAAAATTTCTGTAGATTTCTACTTTCTTAAATAATTGTAATTTCATTTATATTCGATGTACTAAATATATGGACTAAAACTACGAAGTCTAACGACGTAGAAAATTTTGCGCATCGGCAGAAGAGTTAACAGTACTGAGTATCAAATTAAAGAAAGGTGTAATTAAAATACCCATAAACCAAACATTGCTTAAAATATGATTTATGATTTTAATGTATCAAATTATTATACTTAAAGTCGAACAGCTTTAAGATAAATTGGAAGTATAATTATTCAAACATTCAGGAGTATGTATCTATACGAACTATGCGAGCTCATTCATGGCAACTCAAGCATTGACTCGAGTCTTATCATTGCTCCCTAAACAAATGCTGTTCCTTTAGCGGCAATGTCCGCCGGAATGACTCAGTTCTCAATAACTACTTTTAAGATCCGTGCTTGTTGGCTGTGTTATTTTTATTGCTTATGTCGCATTGGTTTCATTGAACTTTTTTAATTTGTTCATTCTTTTTTAAGATAAAAGCTTCTTTCACATTTCAAATTGTTTAACGAAATAATGTATAAAACATAAGTGATACGTATCTTACAAATTCTAGCTTGATTGCAGCGCATGTTGCAATTATTATTTTTAAAGTAATTTACTTTGTTAGATGTAACTAGCTTAATAGTGCATATTTATTATGAATAACTTGAAAAACACTTGTCTATACATCTCGCATTCTTGAGATTGTCCTATACATACTAATTTCTTTTTATTGTTAAATCTAATAAAAACAATTATTATCTCGAATTGATGACAAAAATGAAGGGATTGTATAAAACTTTTGTTACCCTAAGTTAAAATTGACCCGAGCATCACTGTTCAAAGCTTATGTGCATCCAGCATTATTCCAAAAATTTGCGAAAATAACTATAGTACATAGTTTCTATCATCAGTCTGTAATACTAGTTATTAATAATAGTTCACCATATTTGTTCGCAACAAAATTTTGTTTTATGCAAGCAGATCCTTCCTTGTAACCGTTTTGTCATATCAACTTCTGCGAATATGTATAGGATAGGAACAAAGAAAGAGACTCTGGGAATGTGAACCGCTCCGATGTATCAATCAAAGTTCATATACTACTGTGTGTATTTATTACCATATTAATGAATCACGATTAATGGAACAAAAAGTCACTATTCGTATATAGTTCTGATTAATAATCATGATAAATGCTGCACTCACCGTAAGATAATCCCGCGTTGATGAAGATAAACAGTATCAAGGTGGTGGCTTGCAACATGTTGAAGGATTTCAATGTGAAGAACTCAGTCCGATTTTCAAAAAAATTTGCTACGAAACTCGACTATATAAGAAATATGTATTGTGCTTTATTTAACGGCTAGGCAAACGGCAAATAGCGCGACGTTCAAAGGTTTCCACTTTGCATGAGCAAGAACACTGTAAACTGCAAGTTCCACACTGTGTACATCAAATACAAGTATGACTCAAAAGATGTCAGATCTGTCATCCTAGACCGTTGCGACACCTCGTGGACCAACTTCAAAACTACAGTTCTATTGCCGCTTTGTACTGCATTCGAATGTGGATCAATATCAAATTATGTACTTTGTATATAAATATTTGGACAATCGTAAGAAATTATTAATTAACATTTGCAATAAAACAAGGGTTTTACTTCCTCTCATTCGAATGTTGAATTGTTTACAACTACGACATATGTGATGTGTCGCAATTGTCATTTTGACCGGAAGACACAGCAAAAAGAGCGCTAAAATATTTTTGTCATGGATTAAATATTTACAAACAAGGTATTTGATACAGATTACTGTCAATTAGTTTACTGCCACTTTACGAATAAATATATCAATAGTTCAAGATAAATCGACAAATATAAGTTTTACTGGTAATCGAGATATTAACTTTATTTTAAGAAAGTAGTCAACTTTTGGGGAAAGCTTTAAAAATACAAAAGATATGTTCAATCAAAAAGCTTTATTAGCATATATATTAAATAAACTCAATCGTGACAATTGTTATATTGCAAAATATTGTCAAAAGTCTAACTAGCATCTACAAAATTAAAATGCTACATAATATATCTAAATATCAACACAGGTTATGGTTATGTGAAAATGATACCACCAAGCTGTTACAAGTTATAATGACATTTTAACGTCAATTTTAAAACTTATTTTAATGAGATAGCCCCTTATATGTATATAGATGATATACATATATTATGTATTCCATATCAATTTCTTAAATAAATAGATAGATCAAATAGATAGATCTTAAGTAAATAGATACATATATACAAAACTGCATGTTTATACGCACATTGATACTCTATCATATAAATGCTAATAAATTACTTTGTTCTGATTAGCACACGATTCATTGCGGTTGAAATGCGCAATAAAATGATGCGGATATAACTGTTTGCTCAGGGAGATAGAAAAATGTGTAGAAGTAGGATTCAGTATATGTATTTACTAATAATAACTATTACTCAAATATTGTTACAATAATACCTTAACTGTTTAACTCCTGCACGTCTTCGGGTCGTAACTTGCTCAGTTAGCGAGCATGAGAATAGAAATTACTTTCTTCCGATTGGTTTATGATTCTCTGTTTAGACAAGTTCACTCTGTACAGTTAGATGCGCAGCAAAATGGTGGGGATAGAAACACTATCTTAGGGAAGAAGAAAAATGTGCAGAAGTTAAGTGTACGTATGCAGCCTGGTATAATTGTGGTTAGATTGGCAGTTATTATGATGAAAATGGTATATCTTTCGAAAAACATTACGTACTATTTCGAAAGGTACCATATTTTACGAAAGATATTCCTCACTAAAACCATTATTGAAGCTTTGTGTTATAAATTATTAACTTACTTTTTTCAACTTTTAAAGCCACAATTTCTAAGCGTTTTGTTTCAAATTTTCAACTATTGTCATGTCTTGTTAACAAAAATATTAACTTTTTGGTTAAAGAAGTTTAATAAATTAGTAGTAATCTCAAAATGTTATACACAAATTTTCGTAAATGGCACAGTTGACTATAAGTGATCATTAATTGAAATTCCTGTAATGTAGCCCATTTCTTTATCATATTTTAATACAAAACTATGATGATAACCATGCTTACAGAATTCTGCGACTATGTCAGGATGTCTCGATTTCATACTTGTATAATATTCAACTGGTGTCCAACCATCGCAGTTCCCATAATAGAACCATAACTTACCAATGTGTTGTGAAAGTATATCATCATCTCTTTCCTTTACAATTTGCATCTCTTCATATGCCATTTTGAGTATTTTCCTCAAACTTTGAGGATTTACTAGTTGATGTACCGCTTTGCTACATTTTTTGGGAACACCAAAAAGAGGTGCAAAAATATTTATTAAGAAGAATTGTAAACACAATGGTAAATATGAAAGAATCCAACAAAGAGAGACTAGGAAAGGTGCAATACGCCATATCTGAAAAGAAAGTACCTTATATTTTTTTGCTTCATTTTATATAAGTCATAATATTATTGCATCATGTGAACTTACAAATCTATTGAAAAATTTTCCATTAGGACTAGCAGACATGTGCTCAATGGTTGGAAATAATAAATAACATTTCTTGATCCTCCTGGATATAGATTCATCCTTTAACATTTGTAATATCATCCAACTTCCTATCGAATGGCCAACAAGATGTATATTTACGTCTTCTGGCACATACTTTTTTATAAAACTTTTCTGTTAATATAATAACATGTCAGTGTACGAAGGTCTTTAAAAAGAATCAAAATCAATTTAAAAAACGTACCTTATGCTCCACCTGTGCCATTAAACTATAATTATCATACCAAGTTGAATCGCTTGGCATAGTACGTAACAAATTGTCTGGTGGTTGTACATGTCCAGAGTGTCCAACTAACCAAATAGGTGTTTCAGTCGGCACTCTTACTTTGAGAGAATTAATAAATCCTCTATAGAATTCTGGAATTCCTGGGTTTCCTGGTATAATTACCACAACATTTTTTTTACCAAGTTGTGAAAGGTCATTTTCTATCCAACAACCTTCTGCGATGACTGGGGTAGGCACATCGTTTAATGTTAACATAGCATTCATTATGTTTCCTTCTTCTGTAACAAATGATTTAAAATATAGAACTAAGCCAACTTTTTTCCTATTAAATTTTATGTTTTTCCATAAACATGTTTACTACAGTGAAAGACATGGAGTAAATTTAATTTAAACAGGATTACATAGAGTAAATACATGGTAAATTCAAGTTAACAAGCAAATAACTTTGAATATATTACGTCGATATATTATAATATAGTAAAAAAGATACGATAAACAACTTACAGACGAGATTACTGTCGATAAACGTATCTTTTTTTTAACTAGATAGATTGCATTCTCATAACCTACTTCATGGTACTGTCACAGAGATTGCATTGTCACTGAAATGTTTTATAATTTCTACTGCGCACGCAGTAGGAAGTAGGGCATCGTGAATTGTATGTAAAATGTAGGGTATACATATCCTATGCTTTCGATTTTGAAGATTTTACTGAAAATAAAAAAGTAACGCTTCTTCTGATAACGTATGTACGGATAAAGTTGAATTTGGAATACTTCCATCTACTCATATCTTTAAAAATAGTTTATAACAATTCATGATTATTGATAAAAATTGACGGTTTTGATTATTGAAAACGTTTGAATTCAATGAATCTTTTAATGATTTTATTTATTATCATATAAAGATACTACGGTGATGTTTTACATATCTGTCAATTTGTAATAAAACTTCAAAATTTAATTATATCCTTCAATTCAAAATGCGATATACATATGTAGCTCAGTTGGAAGAGCGTTAGTCTGCAAATCTAATAACGAACATAGTTCGAGATCACGTTTCGATAGACTTCTTAATTTTCTACGTATATTTTACAAATATTTTTACATACTGCTCACATTAGATTTAATTAAATAGATAAATTTACTTGAGTTGCAATTATAATCTCAGTTATAGCCTATATTGCAATTTTAATATTAATTTAGTGTTCTGTATTATGTAGAAAATCAATAAACAGAAATTATTCAGTAATTTTTGGTTAGTTAATTAACATTGAATTCTACATTTATAGATTAATATTACACATTTATAGTATAGATTTCAATGAGAATATATCGAATTATCGTGCCAATTTTTATCGATCAGAATGAGACTTTTAGAAAAAGGGTCTCGGGCATGGTACGAAGTAGATATGGTACGTTACTGTTCGAGCGGTGTTATCGACGGATTTTGAATTGTTAACAATTTAAAAATGTAACTCCCAGTAGAATTTCGTCATTCATGATTTTGTGTTTATTTTCATGTCAAGATTGGCTGACAACATTTTGTTGTACAGTAAAGAATAACGAAAATGTTCCAAGTAAAAGTAGTGAAGATTTTACAGGTGTAAACGATGGTAGGGAACATCATTTTCACATTAAATCAGGAGTTGTTTGATAACACCGTACACTTTTTTATAATACCCGTAAACTGCGAGGAAAAATGGAATTAATGATGTGGTAACGTGTTTCGTTTCAATTAGCTGATGCTACACAATAGATGATGTGTTCGTTGAACGGTTATCTAAAATACGTTTCTTTGTACGAATAGAACGAATTCTTTGTCTGAAACATTTTTATGTACCTCGGATCAAAGAATTATACGTATGTCTCCCAATTTTTACGTATTTTATTAACTTTTTTGCTAATAGTTTGATTATTTCGTAAAAAATGGCTTTTCAAATTTTATGTACATATATCTGCAACATTTTTTAAGCGTGTGTAAAACAGAACAATGAAATGCAATATTACAAATCGTAAATAATGAACGTTACTAACTTCGATACATGTATGCAATATGTATTTTATGTTTTGCATAATTTCTCTACAGTTTTATTCGGAATGTCGATAAAATAGTTTGGAATTAGGCGCGGTTTATTCACTCGATGCAGCAAAAAGTGGCGCAATGTTTCAAATGGATAGTGACTTTGCTGTCGATACACGAAATCTGTTTCGATACCGATTTAATACCAAATTAGCATTAGTGCGCTGTCATCGGCATAAAAGCGCCACGCCGGCCAGACAGTACGACCGGGCCCACGTTACAATCTAAATAAAGCATCAGACTCGGCTCCGATGCGAAGAAGTGTGCATGTTGGATCTCGATAGGCGGCAGGTGGCATCGGGGCCGCCATTTTGGTAGCTTCTCTGGTAGCAGCGTTATTTCCCACGGTAGCCGCCGCGATAGTTGGTCCAGGAGAAACAAACAAGTGGGAGAGAGGGCTAAGAACCCAACGATAGGAGCAACGGAGAGGAGGACACAGAAAGGTACAACCGGCCAAGACAGCATGTAAGAAAGAGAGAGGACGGTGGAGTAAAGAGAGCAAACAGCCGCGGAGAGAGAAGAGAGAGAGAGAGAGAGAGAGAGAGAGAGAGAAAGTTGCGTTAAGTCTATATACTAGCAACTCTGGCTGGTGGAAAGATGGCGGAGGGGTAATTCGAACGGGCGTTATACGGTGACCCGTTGATCGCGCATGCGCGAATCGGGTGGATTGACTGCGATGGTTTCGGAAGGCGGAGCGACATCTAGAACCGACTCGTACCGGGTGGTATATACCGCATCACTGTCAGCAAAAACCGCATGAAATGGCACCACTTGCTTCTCCAGCGTACTGATGCGGGAGGGAGTTTCGGTTGGTCGCGGGGCAAGCAGAAATTCAAGCACTCAAAACGCCACAAGGGTCCAAGAGAAAACGCCATGCTGACGATCACGCGCACATAACGCAGTCAAGTAATCGGATCCCCGTATATATGGGGTCGCAAAATTTTATTTTTCTTAGCCTTCCACTTTCTCTTTCCCGGAGGCTATATCGACGATGCACACCTCTCAAAATTTCGAATAGAAAAGGAATGGAAGAAGAAAACGAGCAATGCTACGAAACAATCGCGCCATGCGGAAAGATATATAAACAGAGAAGCTTCCCTATATATCGATTCGTACTAAGAACTCTTATGTATCCATCGGGCGATAATGACAAGCAGTTTGCGTTGGATCCTTCTGGTACAATCGTGTGTAGCGACTATCGCATTTTGGAATTGGTTTCGTCGACGAATAGACCCAATGATCTCAATCTATAGCCTGCAGCCGAGTTGTCATAACTTGAACGTAGGAAACACTTTCTTTCTGAAATAATTTGCAACTTTGGATGACGATTTAAATGCTGAAAAAGCGCGGGAATGTATACAAGTCGTCCCGGTGCATTCGGTTGAGTATTCCGCGCAAAGGTCCGAAAAAAAGGGGCGCGACCGAAGGGGGCGTGGATCGAGCCGATTGGGGGCGTGATCACGTTGGAAGGGGAAAACGCGCAACTCATTTGGGCGTTTCGCTGGTTACGAGTCGGGGAACATCGGTAGTGGGAGTAACGGCATCGGATCCTGCCAGCCGCAGTCGCAATTCAACCGTTCGACGGTGAAGACGTTACGATGTTCCGTGTTACAGGGGGATTTCTTTTTACCGGAAGCGAACAGGACAACTTGTTCGTCGATTAAACCGTAACGTATTCACGTTGTCTCGAGACGGAGTTCGGTTTTCTTGTGCGAAATCTACGAGGAAACGACGGTGTCCGGTGAACAACGTTTCGCGCGGGGTGAGTGATCGGAAGTGTACCCGCCCAGAGGCCATCGACGAAGCACTAGTGGATTAAACGTTCTACGGGTATACCAGTAGGTGAAACGTGATCTATCCCGAAAGATCCGCTGTCGAGTGTTTGGAATTTTGGAAGACACCGGTTGGATACGAGCAGAAACTCGTTTTGATCGGTCGGACCGCAGCTTTAAGCCGGCCGGCGCCCGCATTAAAGGGAATATGCTCGAAGTGTCCATCGAGCAACCGCGGTCGCTTCAGTTTGAACGTTCTACGTGATTTTCACTCGCCGAGTGTCTGTACAAAGAGTAGCAACTCGAACCCGCGATTCAATCCCCTCCCCCCCCAAGTCAGTTCGAAGAAACTATTACTTCGAAATGAGCCGCAGCTGCTCGATTCGGTTGCAGCCTCTTAACGGAATTCCTTTGGAAAAATCGTAGACATTCCTTTCCCCGATGAACCCATCGAAAATGTAGCTTCTCGTGAATCCCTAACACCATCTTGGATGAGAAGGGGCTTCGCATGCCGAATGTTTACGCGTTTTAGTCCTCTTGCGATCGAGAATCTTTCTATCGATCAATCGATTGTTGTGCAACTCGACCACGCGATCGCCCACCCGTCGGATCGACTACGGTCTACTTTGTTGCGAGACGCACAAAGTGTGTAGTGTGCATGCAGTTCTCGCATATTTTCGCGGCGGTCGTTTATACGAATTTTGACGAATGTACTCGTCCCAACAGTAACTCTCGAGCCGATTCCACAGTGCACCGCGTTTAAACGAGTGATGGTCGCGGTAGTGTGCCGCAGCTGGGACAGCTATCCTGTGCTAAGGGAGTGACAAGTTCCGACGGCTGCGGGCCTCCTTTCCGGGAACGAACATGCCTCTCTGAATACGGATACCTCGCTTCTTTGTTTGCCTCGTTAGTCCAGGATGACCGAAACAAACTGTGACCACGGAGCGTTCGCATAGCCGCCACAGTGGAGTTCTGCCTAATCGCAGGTAAATCGGCTTCCTTATTCGTTCAAGACGCGTCTAGAACAAGTAGATAGATGCTTATCGGCCTATCGCATGCATCTTGTTCGCGACAGTTCACGCTGACCGACCGACGCATTGGTCATTTGTCAACAACTAGGCAGAACGATCCAGGGTGATTCAACGCTACCAGTGACTACTAGGATCTTTCTGACCCTGTATCCGAGCAGATTTGATATTCACTCTTGTACCAATATATATTTTACTGTCTTTATAATTTACAGATTGTAATATTTTGCATCTTGACGAAATAACTTAGTAAAGTTGTGCATATATTGAAATATAATTGAAGAGCAATTAAGACTATAAAGAATTAACACTTTATCTACCGATAGGGATTTACCCCTCATATGCTCTTGCGGAATGATTGCACAAAAGATCCTAGGACAACGCTCCATACATTTTCCTTTTACACTAAACCCTCCGTTCCGGTCAAGATGACCGGTTTCACACTTCTTTTTTAAAAAATTACTCGACTTATGAAGCCTGCTTCGTAGAACATGATTAGATAAATTTCTTAATCCGAGTATTACGTTACAATCAAAGTACCGTAGAGTCTAAATAAATTTGGTCTTTTCATTCTTCACTTTTCACGCTCAGTAGATTTGGTGTTAATGATTCAAAATAATAAATTTTCGAATTTGAAGCATTTCGTAACGTTTTTAATGTCTATAATGTTTATTCACTGTCTCTCAATAGCTGAATACACGGTTTGTTGACGTTTTTATTTACGTATTTGTCGAAAAATTGCGATACCTATGATTGGGTAATTTTGCATTAATTTCTATTTACGTGGATAAAGTCCACGATGTTATTGAACATTTTGTTGTTGATGCAAGGGGTAAAGCACCGTCTTTATTAAATATTGTTGTGAGCCAAATGTGCTCAAGTTTGATTTGAATTATAATTCAGTTTACTTTAGAATACCGTTGCAACTATCCATGCTTCAATAATTGTAAAAAGATGTTTGCACACATCGTGTATTTAGACCGGGCAGAAATGTTTAGGTTAGGAACGCGAGTAAAAACAAAAATGTTTCATGATTCGCGAGACCAGAGGGTGGAATTAAGATTGTTCATAACGTATGTAGTGGAGTATGTATGCTGAAACGAACATAATCGAAGAATCTCGTTTGTTATAGCATCTCTTTTTTTACAATACACTGAAAAGCGTTTACCGCAACGATTTAGAACAGCAACAATAAAAAAAAAGTCAGTGTAAGAGTAATCAAAATTTAGTTTACTGAACTTTTGTAGGTTAGCCAATTTAAAAAGAAAACACAAATGAAAGGAGTCGTTTAATGAAGCGACCATTGTATCACTCTGATCTTATTGATAAGAAATGTTCATTGTACTACACTCCACTGTGTATCGAACGCTGTGACACTTCGTTTTCGCGATTTTTCCTTTGTACTTCGCTGTACTCTTTGTCCGGAGTACGCGAGGACATTCAACAAATAATCATAAAGCACACTTCTCACCATCACAGTAATAATTACAACTAAATATAACAGGTAAAGGAAAACAAATATTAACTCAATGCAGTAATTTTGAAATCACGATTTCTCGTATAGAACATTTTCAAATAATTTTGCAGAGAAAATTGTGAACGTTTAGAATTAGAAAGCTACTGAAGCTGACCTTTCTATTTTAATCGTTGCTTAATCATTTCTCTTCGGTTACGTGATTTATCAAAATTTTCGTATTTTCCGACAATTTATTTCAGGCCACCCTTTGTTGATAGATATCATTGTGTGGCACTGTCGCGGAAGCGTATTCTTGTGTAACATCGGTACACATGGATTCAAATCCGTCTAATTATGTTGCTTTTCACTTGTTACTCTCTTGCCGGCAAAATACTCTCATCAAAATTTGAATTCTAAATCGTGCAAACGCGCACTCTTGACTGCTAACGTTTAAAAGATAGCAGCATTCATTCGAGTTCTGGAGCAGAAATTTCTTTAATTCATTGAGAAGGCTATTCACAGCGCAGAATGGGACTAATTTAAAGCACCATTTCCATCTGTATCGGGCATAACGGACGATGAATAGTTCACCTCCTTTATTTGCAGAAAACTGCCGTCGCTTCGAGGCTGTGTTGCCGAATGGACACTCGAAATATTTTACGTTATGGCCAGACGAGCGTCGTCCATCTTGCGTATTAAAAATCTCCAATGCTTATACTGATCGATTTAGAGAGTTTTTCAAGCGTGAAACGATCGCAGTTTCCTGAAATAATCGTCGACCCGGCGACGACGTCGCGACGGTGATCGCGATACAGTCCCGTCCTCCCGTCAGCATTGTGCACTCAAACTATTTGCAGAAGTACATTCTCTGCTTCGTACCTCATATTTTATACTTTACATTTTGTTTATTTTATTTACTACGAAGCGTACACACGCTGTCGCTAAAACATATTTGAAGAAACCAAAGATTTCTGGCAAACAGTATACACTTATCTCTCAATTTGTGCGAATTTCCGACCGCGTAGATTTATCTTACGCGACTGAAAATCGTATAGAGTCTGTAAGTACAAAAGAAAAAATTTAAGGAAATACAAGCTAGTATAAGTTTTAGAAATATGTATTTACTTTGTGTGGTTTAACAAAAAAAAAATAATTATGACATTTTAGAAAACAAAACAAAAGTAAATTTTATTCGGTGTCACACTGTTGCTATTGTAATTTTAAATAGTCAACCATTTCTTTTTGATTAACACGGACCCATCATCAGGATCGCTTGTAATATTTGCAAGTTCCACTTTATTTTCACCGTTAATGTAAATTTTTTAAATGATTTCTTTCTCAATATTTTCTTTCACTAAGTTTCCATAAATTTGCTGATATTCGCTGCAAGATTTCATAGAATTTCGTCGAAATTTGAAAGATCATCGAATGTTTCAATCAATGTCTACAATGGCACTTTCCAATTTCTTGGCTTATTCTAAAGCTTTACAAAGACTTACTGACTGCGTAAATTCAAATCGCGTAAAAAAAGTGCCGCGTAAATTGAGAAACGAGCGTAAGTAGAACCTCTCTCTCTCTCGGTATAGAATAATTAGCTTGTGACAATGCTAGATTACGTCTTTATTGAGATGTACAATACGTAGCATTGTGCATAATAAAGATAAAGAATTCTGATATCATAGGTTCGGATGATCGATAGAATCAGTTACTCGAGCTTTCATATGTTTATAATCGAAACGATGCAATTTGCTTATCAACAGTTCGCGTTTCCTTTTCTAAAAAATGTATATTATTCACAGATCATTCGCTTCGGCACATTTTTCATGGATGTTCATTTATTTCAAAGAACATTTTTTCTTCGGGAAAGTGCGATTATAGTAGTTGCCGATCCGGAACACTGTTTGGAACTGTGCTGTTATTTCAGATCGCAGGAGGAGATACAAATAGCGCACCCAGAAAATCTCCATCGTCCAGCGTTGCGAAATCGAACAAATCGGACATCGTCCTTCGCGGCTTCGAGCATCAATAATTTCTCGTAATGATTCCCTCCAGCGATAATTGGTTGGCCGAGCGTTAGAAGATTAGCGGCTGCAATAAAGTGGTCTCCTAAGATTTGATATCCCGATAAAATTGCATCTAACATTTCCTACGGTTCTTTCGTTAGTTAGGTAACCGCGTCAACTGTTTTTCAAAGATATCCTCATTGCATCACACCTGAATAAATTTGCCTTTACCGAAGCACCACGGCCGGAACGATTTGCGGCACATTATGGCGAGGCTTTCGAGTTATTGCGAACTTGTCCTATCTACTGGGAATCAGGGATTCTCGGCGATTCGTTCTAGGCGTTGAACCGCGACGTTAATGTAATACACGAATATTTAACAAATTTGGTCGGTGAGCCGACGAGTCGGTGGCGAGGCGAAGCGGGGCAAGATCGAGTGTATATTCCAAAGGTTATAAAAACCGGTCCTCGATTTTGCCAGACGAAACATCGCGGCGAACAGAGGCGAGTGCCTCGTCCGCTCCGCTCGCTCCGACCAAAGAACGCTTGAAAGTTGCGAGGTTTCACTGAGTCGTCTATGAACACTCGCGTTTTCTTGCGATTCATGCTTCCCTCTAAGGGGTCCTTTCATCTTTCACGGCAAAAAAAAAAAATCGATTCTTTTGCATTCCTCTTTCAACCTTTCACATCGCCAGGAATGCACCCTCAAAGCGATTTCCTACAAATCAAAAAATTGCAAAAGTTACAAGGTTAACTCTTTGCAGATAAGATGTACTAAGGAACTCGATGGATGGTATTTCTACCGATGAAAATATCACTTCAATGGAGTATGCATATCTTATTCGGATCGAAATGTATAGAGGATGCAATAGTATTTTAATCTCCTGCCCCATTATTTTCTTCACAGTTATGATGATTAGAACTTTTTTAATTGTAATCATCTCTTAGAAGAAAAAGAAAAATTATGGCATGTTCATGACTAGACAGCGGAACTATGTTGTTATTAGAAGTATTTAAGGGTGTGTGTGTGTGTGTGTGTATTTTACATTATTTTCAACTTATTATAATTATTAAAAGTGAAAAGACATTTTCATCTAACTTATATTTCTTGCATTTAACGTGGACAATTCTTATTTAGCATAAAGGAATAAAACTTGAAAGAATAACGCTCATAGTTAACAGGTTATTACTGGGAATCTTTATCGCAAATTAGACTTGTTGAAGTACGGCAAAGGGTCTTGTGAAGTATTAAAAGTAAAATTTGCGAGTTTGTAAGACCTTAAACGGGAGAAATATGTTATGTTAACTTAAGAAATATGTTCCGCATTTTTCGTAGAAACTACGAATTGTTCCTTTAGATACACGTACTTTCTATGTATGGGTGTTGCTGTGATTTGACCTATTTTCTCCAGTATTATAGTAAGATCGGTAACGAATAAAAAAGTCACTGCTTCAGTGATTCCAAGCAAATCAAGAGTCAAATGAAAGAGTAAAGAATGGCAATGCAGCACGTAGAAGCTTTCAACATGAAATGTAGGTTGAAGCTTTCAGCATTCCAATAAGTACAAATTCTTATCTCTCTGGTCCCCTGCTTAGTTGTCTCGTGACTCTTCAGCAATCATCATAAATTTCTGTTTCACTCATAGTAGTTGCGCGAAAAAAGAGTTACGTCTATTTAATAAAGATGAAGACAAAAGATTGAGTTAAGTCCTACTGAAAACATCGATGGGAACTGGAGACGTGAAAATTTGAAGGTTCGTTCGTACTTCAATTTTGCAAAAACAGTAACCAAAGATACTCGAACAGCGTATTCGTAAATTATCGGCGAAGTCCACTTAGTTTTGCGATTAAACTCGAGGCTAATACAGAACAAACGAATAATCTTTTCAAGGTTCTCTATGCACTATACGGTTCGTTATTAGCTGCATAACGATATGCTAACTTTTCAAGCAACCCGATAGATCATTCCTTTCACGGTGTAACGAAATGAGAAATTAGGAAACTGCACTTCGACAACGAACGCGAACCTGTTTCCAACAAAGTCAGTGGATGGCTTTGCTTCCTGTTACCTTCGAGCGATCAAACGCGTTTGCCGCGTTTCTTAAGAAACTGTTTGCAGTTAGAAGTCCCAACCCGCGAAGCGTTTTAAAAGCTCTGGCAGTTTCGAAGCACAGCCGTTCGATAATTAAAATGGAAGCCCGTGCGGCACGTAACGCCGCGCCGCAACAATGGAAAGCGACTGTTAGAAAAGTCGCAGGCCCTTACAATTTATCATTCTCATGGCACCGGCGCGGCGTTTCGCAGAATTTTCGCGGTGTGGTTCAAGCGTCGAATGTTGATTTTCATTGACAGGTCGAATGTCAGTTGGATCGCCTTGACAGGCTCTTTCAATCTACAGTATATGAAAATCTTTGTGGAATTTTAATCAATCCCTAACTGGTCACGGACCAGAATTGTATCATATTTGCAAGTTTTGGCGCGATTTTTAAGACTTCAGCAGGTTTGATATCATCGTCATATACATATGTGTATGTGCTATGTTTACGATTTTGTAGTTTTTATGTAAGGATAGTTCAATAGATTTGTGCACATTACTATTTAAAATCACAGCACGTAATGTAATATTTAAGATGTTTACAAATTTTCTTTGCTAAATTGTTTTAACCTTCAAAGACCTTCGCTGCTTAGACTTATGTGACTCCGTGGGGTAGATACAAAAACTGCAAATATTTGTGCAAATTCTATATTTAGAAATAACTGTTTTAGAAAAAATAAAAGACTGATACATCTTCGAACACAATAAAATATAATATAATATTTATTGTATAAGAAACTGATTATATATTTTCTTTATTTCCCCTAATGACAAAGTAGCAATAGCGTCGTAATTTTTAATGGATATATTACGTGTGGGGTAGAAATCAATCCTGCGAAAGTCCTTGAGTGTTAATAATTCATAAAGAACATTTTGGAATTATTGAACAATAAATATAAGCAGCGAAACCAATGCTGGTAGCGAACGTGTTAATCAAAATATTTTTTGAGCTATCAATATGAGGAAAACGAGTGTTAAATTAAAGTTTGGTATCCAGGTTCTAATGTTTTGTTCTTCTGCATGTTCCTTGACGGATCAGCCAGTAGTCACATGATCACAAGAGCTGGTTAGTGATACTACAGTGTAAAGGAAAATCTTCATACAGTGATTGCTAAACCGCTGATTCTATGCACTTACGACAAAAAAAAACGAATAAACAACGCAACAAGAGCAACAGATCTGTTTTGCATTCGCGCAACGAATGCAGAAAATTTTTATCTACCATGAAAATTCGCACCGATTGCTATTAACGCTGATTTTTATCACGAAGAAGAACGGTATGATACTTACTTGAAAATTCGGCATCAAAACGTAACGAAAAAGTGGGACTTCCGTGTAGCTTGGTTTCCGGGAGAGGCGTAGGTCCCCGCTCCTCTAATAATGTAATACGCACGGGCGAAATACGTAAGTAAATAATTAAATCATGTTCGGAGAAATGCGAAAAAGGAAGAGCCGCGATGTTGATTGGACAAAATTTCACAATACGGCGCTAAGATTGGCCGACCGGTTTTCTTCTTGAGCACAAAGAAGCGGGGTCCGTTCTTGTTGCTTTCTTCATCCCACGTTCTCTCTTTCTTTCTCTTCTCGTCTCGGACCGGCCGCCCTCTCGCCTGCCTGCCTGCCTGCCTGCCTGCTTGCTTACTTGCCTGCTTGCTTGCAGGCCTGCCTGCTTTTGCTTGCCTGACTGCCTGGCTGCCTGCTCGGCCGCTCGCCTGCCTGGCTGCGTGCTCGTTTTCTTTCTTCCTTTCCGCCTTCCTCCTGGCTTTTACCAGTCACGTCCTCGAGCAGGTACCAGTACGTAAAATGTACTCAGGACATTAGTCCTACGCGGAACATGATTCGTGCGGGCGAGCGACGTCTACCGTGCCCGTTACACATGTATTTCGTATTCGTGCGCGGAGCCGCTCCCGTTCTCTGGGCACCGAATAGATATCAAACCAAAGACGCGCCAAAGACGCGCCGAAGGGGATCCGCGAGGAGTCATCTTCGCCGGAATAAATTTCGTTTCGAGCGAACGCGGCGGCCAGCTTTTGCTTCGTCCTCGACAGTTCGTTAGTTCCCGCTGGTCGTCTCTGTTTCGCAGGCGCGTAGAGACCCTCTAATAAGAGACACGCAATAACGGTAAAGTTTGGTCGTTGGACGGCATTTTTCAGCACGTCCATGTGTTGTGACGACATGCACGTACAGTAAACACAAGCAAATAAAATGGTAATATAGTCGTGTCGTACTGTATACATATATGTACTACTTGTGCTTAAACATGGTAGTACCAATGAAAGTCGTGGACGTTACTGCATGACTCTTATTAGAGCGTCTCTAGCAGGCAGAGCCGAATGCGACGGGGATCAGTTTCGGGCACCAGTTGCCAACACTTTGGATCACCTCGTGTCTGGCCAACTGGATAGATATACTCTGTTATCGTCGGGTCTTCCTCCCACCGCCGAGATAATGCTCCCTCCTCTTCGTCCTCCTCCTCTTCCTCTCCGCTTTTCCGTCGTTATAATCCCACCCGGCTCTGGCTCCGCGATCGACGAGTAATTCTCTCGTCTCACGGACAGCTCGAACCCGCCACCCCTAACGGTGGCGTTTAATTAATCGCGCAATCGGACAGCTCGTTTAGCACCGGGACCGGGCCGTGGACGAGATCGTAATTCCATTGTGATCGGTCGCGCACGCGTCGAGTAACGTTTTTATTTTGTACGCAACCCGGTTAGATAAGATACGCGTCCGTTACCGGGTTTCAAGATGTTTGGACAGCTGACAATAGCGCCGGTGCAAATAATGCCAGTTAATGACGGGTCACAGTTGCCATACTCTCCCGCGACGCGCAGTGGTCGAGTTTCTTAGAAAGTGAGACTGAAATGAAAGATAAATTGTTTTGCATGTGTGGAAAATTGTTCTGTAGATTTATTTATTATTGTCTAATACGTACAATTGTTTGGTTTTATACGTTTATTTTTACTAATAGCTGAACATATATTCAAATAATTCAAAATTATTTAAATTCTGATGATCATGTTTCTCTCCGATCAAAATGCGCTCCTAATTATTTAAAAATTGAAAATTTTGTTTCGAGGTATTATAATAATAGAATAACTATTTAGATAACAAATCAAAATCGTGATGTAGCCTACAGTTTGAGAATTGGTGCGTAACTTTTCTGGAATCTGTTAGAATGAATTCTTTCTTGAGGTACATATAATGTGGTACTCATTATAGTAACAGCAAAATCTAAGAATAGCTGCGAATCTTTACGAATTTCTTAGTTCTGTTGTTTGAAAGCCATAAATATCAGATCCTCTAATAACAAGCCTCGCAAGTTTAGCAACAAAAAAAGAGATCAATAATGACGTTATATCATTATTTAACAGAAATGATACGCGTGCATTTACGAAGCTGTTTCATTATATTACCGCGTCAATAAGCAAGTTTTTAAGTCATAATGATTTTTATACTATTTTTAGAAGGGATCAATCACTGCGCGACGTTGCTTGCGAGCGAATCGGAGAGTCTTCGCGCTTTCCGGACGGGGTGCGTGTCGGCGATTGAATGAATTTGGTACGAAGGCGCATTTAGTTGCAATTGGCGCGAAATATTCGAATGATCTATCCGATGTCATGCGCCGGTATTATTCGTCTCGCGGTAGCTTAGAATTTGTGACACGGAAAAGCTGGCTGAACTCGCGCGGGCTGCTGGATAATTTGTCATGCTGCTGGAAATCACTGTTGATGTAATAACGATTCGCCGGAAAACACGGCGCCGCCCTTAAAATATCTCGAGTACGCATCTCAGCGAGCTGCTTCTCACGGCTGATAGCGGTACATGTGAAATGAAAATTGAGGCCGCGCTGCGGAAAACTGATTACGAGGAAACGGCAACGAAAAAGTTGAGGGACGAAGGAATGTTTCAATTTCCCGTTTTACTTCGAGATTTATAACAAAATTATCCGGCAAGGGAAATCCTGTTGGTTCGTGTCGCCTTCGCGTGACGTCGGTGTTTCGCAGAAACATTTATTTTATCTAATTTCAGCATCGAAAAATGATTAGTTTTTATGGCGACATTTCAGAATGCTCATATATCATAGCAATTCGTCGTATTTTTTGTTCCCCAACTACGTTGGAATGGTTTCCAATTAGAAACTGGAAATATAAAGGATGCGTCATGACTGTTTTTGCAATAATTAAATGATTGACAGAAAGTTCAGAGCAAATGCACCTCTGAATGTAGAATACATTCAATCAGTATCCGATGTATATGTATATATTCATATGTATATACATATGAGTGGATTACAAGCACAGAGGTTAGCAAGTGTTTATGGTCACATTTTCCTCATTATGAGAAACAAGGAGTGCTATTGTTTATTAATATGTATATCGTTTACTGGACAAATTTATTGCCAAAATAATTTGTAGTTAAGTTAATTTACAGTAACTTTGAAATTTATTTCACTTGTCTTTTTAACATTTTGGCATGTATGTGGAATTACATTTTAAGACAGAAGTCAAAAGATTGGAAAATGTGATTTACCTCACTATAATCCTAGCCTACTCAATATATTCGTAGAATGTGACAGCTAACACTATGCGATAAAGTGAAAAATTTGGTGTAAAATTTGTCCGCCCGAGGCATCTGCAATTGAGAAAATCCGGAAAATCTGTCAGATATACACGAACGGTTGCATGCGATTCAGTTATCGTGCCATTCTATTATTGACCGATGCCGTTCGTACCAGTGTTTAAAAATATTGACAGCGAGGTGATTAAAATATAATTACAAATGGTACAACTATAAATTATAAAACCAAATTGTACAACAGAAGTAGAAAGTTCTGCGGGAGAACTGAAGATCGGCGGTAGATTAGGATCGACTCATTTCTCTTGAAACTTTTGACAGCGATGGAAACATTCTGCTTACTAGATAGTTCGCAACAATTAACATTTGTAAACACTATCTCGGACGACAACTAAATCCTCTACAAAGATGAACACCTTTAAAAGTGGACTTTCTCGAAAACGGAGCCCCGGATAAAAAAAATATTATACCAAATTCTTTTCTTATTTTTTCACGTAGAATCACCGCCTGCTCGGTTGTACTACGAATTCCGACCTACCCTGTATACGTAGTTTCTATTTCTTGCAATAAAAATCTGCAAAGCGATCACTCTTTAAATGCTCTTACATTGCGCAGATCGAAGCTTCGATCTATCCAATCCGTCAGCATAAAAATGAACAAGTTTGAAGAAACACGCGAACACCCGTGACACGGTAGCCAGGCGTGTCTTAACGAACACTCCAAGGTCTGCCTTTCCGAAACTGTGGTAACCTTAGCTCCATGACCAGGCTGCAGTAATAAAGACCGTTCATGCGAGCGTCCGACACCCGCTACTTCTGTTACGCGCGCGTCGAAAAAACGCATGTTGCCGTAGGTCGTGGAACGACGACGAAAGCATTGAGGCGTTAAAGTCGAATATAACCGAAGCAGTCTGAATCGCAGCGAAGACCGTGACGCAAGTCGCGTTTCCTGTTTGCCCGGATTGATCCGACCCCGGTGCGACCATCGACCTACGGTTACGTCTCCGTTTTCCATCGATACCGTCTCTTCTGTGTTTTAAAACAACGCGTGCATCGAACGTGGTCGAGGTGGCCACGCAACAATCACCGCGTGTCAATGGTCCGATCAAGGTTATATATTTTAATAAGCTGCACAGCTATACTGTCGGTTCGACGAAGTTGTTTCTGAGCTTTGGCCGATAACTGAATTTCCTATCGTAGAGAAACAAACGAGACCAATTATCATTGAATATTGTTCTGTTACTCTATGCATAGACATTTCGTTTACGAAAACGGAAATCGAAGCAAACAGATTGTGCAATTAAAAAGGCTTAAGAACGATTAGCATTTTTTTAGTGAGTTTTGATTGTAGAATGTAGATACAAAGGGACTGTGTGTAAATAGCAAAGTTGGAAACATTATGGAGGTTTAAGGAAGTTGCTTGATGATGTGCAAGTTTGTGGAACATCGGATGTGTTTTTCTTGAAACTTAGTTTCCCGATTTCGTTCAAACTTTCTCTCGAGGGCTGCTAGTGCAGTCAGCGTGTCTCATTTTAACCCCCTGCACTGTTTTCTTTTTTGGCTACGTTCATTAGCACTTCCCTGTAATTAACAATTTGCGAACGATGTATTTTAAATATTTTCTGTTGAAAAGTTTTAGTGTTGTGTTGAAGAATTAACTTCGTTTAATTTTAATTTATCAGTTGAATTTGGAAGATCTTTGGAAGATGTGCAAGGACTGCAAGGAGTTATCATTTGGTCGGCAGGACTTGGGTCCATAAATATTGCTATTTAATTCTTTAGTTTCTGACAATTAACACGTTGCATGCCACGTTAATTTTACATGTATTATGCGTTACATCAGACAAGTTAAAGTGTAAAATCATGCGCGACGCATTAATCTTACCGGGAGTCTTCATGGCATTTTAGTAACGATGATAATATTGAACAATTTTAAAGCGTTCACATTTACTCGAATTGTATGTTTCTAGTAATCTTGGTTTCGCAGGTCACCAGTGACTTCCATGTCATTTAACGTGTTAATTAAAATTTGCATCTGCAACTTCACAAACATGTTGAAATTCATCAATATTGTAAATGAAATCATGAATGATCCTAAGCTTACTTCAGATATATTCTTGTCAAAAAAAGTTCGCTTTTCGAGTGTTGAGCGTGTATTTTGTTTATAGCGTATCTCTCGTTAGAGATTATCTCGATACAATGAAAATATTTGTTTCTCTGGGCTAATTAAAATGGAGGAAGATAATTTGGAATTAGGTACGGATAAATGTTCTATGAGATAAATATAAATATTCTACGAATACAGCTTAAACATGCATAACGAAATCTGCAAATCAAAGTTTCAATAAAATCGTTTATCCAGTTCGTTAGAAGGAGAGACTCAAATTTCATCTGAAAACAGTCCTACAAATGCTTAATATCTTGTAGAGTGGTAACTTTCCAGATCCTTTGATTCACGGCGTTTCCAGGAACATCCGTTTATCGTCCACGTCGACGGAAGCACATCGGTAATCCCTAAGCAATTCCGAGTTTTTATTCCTTTTTATGCAAATACTTGACGGGAACCGTTCGAACGCGGCGAAAACTTGATACGCGTCAAATTGTTCCTGAAACACGCGTATACCTTCGAGTTCGTCGAGAGCACTCTTTGAATCGACGCGGAACGATTACGTAAAGGCCCCTGGCGACAAAAAGAGTATCGACAAAGACTCGCGTTTCATTTCCTCGACACCATCTCAGCGTAAACGCAAATGATCGACAATCGGGCTGCATGCAAATAATCTGTGAATCGATTCCGGATCCCTGTCGCAACAGTGTAAACGCAACGAGACGATCCGAAAGAAAAAAGGTATCGGACACAGGGGTATTAGTTGACAGGAAACTGCGACAATATCGTTGTTTCGTATTCCTTGGTTAGCTACCCCGGAAAGTTCTGCCGGATACGGTATTGTTGGTATGACAGAAATAATGATTTCAAAATGGCTGGTTAAATTACCTTCATCTAACTAATTTGTTGGGTTATGAATGACGTTATTATAATTTTTGAATAACTTTTCGAGAAACGCTTAACCGATGATCTTCCATTTTTATGATCCTCGGTCAAAAGACAATTCGAGACAGGGGTGATTTGTTAGAGGTGAGGGGTCAACAGACGCTAATTCGAGGCGTGATCTCGCTAAGCGATTGTTTTTTCGGCGTGGATGTCCGATTAAGACGTTGCAGCTCGTAGAAGCGAAGAACTTTCCGGCCTCGCGTCGCGTGTCTTCCGTTTTCTGAGGGTCAAGGCCGACGACACGCGGCAACTTAGAATACGCATTTAGATTCTTGGCATCACGCTACGCGTCCTCTTGGAGGAACGCACAGATGACGGTGACGACTATCGTCGTGGCCGAAGAACACGGAATGACGGTATCGCAGTCTCTCGGTGACCGACATCCTCGGTTCCCGTCAATTTTTCTTCTATTTACACGTTCTTCCTTCTTTTGCT